>NW_028288842.1:1556666-1913333 GCF_059628265.1 Tinamus guttatus | reverse complement strand
TGTAATTTCAGCAGCCTTTATATAAAGGTTCTAATTAGTCAAAGATCTGGTCACATCAGGTAGTTCTAGGACTTGTGCGACCATCATTGACCAGTTCTGAATATCCCTGGACATGTTTGGGACTTGATTATAAGAGGTCAACCTGTGCTTTCTTGACGTGTCACAAAGATATAACTACGGACTACGGAGTGTTGAGAGTGAGCAAGTTGTGCAAGTTGTGAGTGTTGAGACTAAGCAAGTGATCATCCATGCCAGGCTCTTCGAGCATTGCTGTCATGGCATTTCTTCTGTCTGTTGTGCAGATGTTTCAGTGCTTTACCTGATGCTATTGTCTCTCCCAGTGATGGTAATTGTTCTTTGTTGTGCTTCAAAGGATTATCCAGTGGATTTCTTGTTGTTTACCTAGTGAACAGAGGAGGGAAAACAGTGATGCTCTGCTTACTGTCTCCTCAAGTCTATCAGTGTTATCACAAGCCAGTACACCACACACATGACAGACGATGTATGGTGACAGTACCAGACCATGTGCTGAGGCTGATCCTAGCTTATAGATCGAAAGGGCTGCATCAGCCTCTTTAGTCTGAAATCTGCAGTATCACAGTCAAATAAGCTCCACATTGCCTCTTAAAGACTGAACAATAAATTGCAGTAATCTGTTCTTTGGTGGATGGATTTCTTTCAGCAGGTAACTACATAAACTAAATCTTGGCAGTAGAACTTCAAGTGAGTGAAGTATTATGGTTGATGGGCTTAAATCTTTCTTCTGCTAATGCTGTGCAGGAAAGACTGTGACTGAAATAGGTATAATTAGTGAACCGTGATTGAATTCTCAGCATCAAGAAGACAACAACTCTTTCACAGTTTCTACTTTGATGTCATCTCTCATCTGTAAAGCTGTTCTGCTCAAAACCACTTGAAGGTATTTTTCTTTTGAATTGGCTGCTTTAGACTCTCTTTAGTGTTAGATTATCCGTGTCAGGTTTATCACAAGCTGTCTGGCTACAGGATGATTTTTCTTTTCATGATAAAACATACCGTTCTTCTAAACTCTGCTTCCAGTTCTTGATGAAGGTGCTTCTTGGTTGAACCTTCTGTTCCTGGTTTCTTGGTCAACAAATCTTACAGTCTTCAGTGTTGCTATTTTTGCTTTATTTACACTTCACAGTAACAACTTGGGTGATAATGACTTGCTGCAGTCTCTGTAACTCTGCTGACAAGAGCAAATATCCTTCATCATCTTCTATCCGGTAGCATTTTGCACTTTTGAATCTGCATGTAGTGTATTACGCTTAACCAGCACTTTACAAGTTGTTAGTCTCAAGCACTTCTAAAATTTTGTTTATCAGTTTTCAAGAAAAAGAAAAAAAAGAGAGAGCATTCACTTCATGTATTCCTCCACTTGGAGCTTTCCTTGGTGATTCTCTAGAAGCGTCTTCTATATCAGGGAGTTGCGGTTGTCTTCTCCAAAGAAATAATGGGCAAAAGATTTTCCCTGTAACCATGCTGCAGAATTCTGATCACAGATGTGATATTTTGTCTTGCTGTTCATTTTTGCCATGACCATATCTTGAATATAGCAGGAAATTTTTCTATGACTTTATGCCCTAAAATGATATTAGATTGTCATTTGTGTCTTAATATATTTTTGAATTTTATGTATTGTATGTGCTTGCTCAGAACAGCGATGACTGGTGCTTTCTTATTTTCTACTTCTCTACCTTTGCTTCAGAACTACAGCGAAAAGCGTGTATTGGAAGCAAAGCTTCAGCCGCGGTATTAAGTAGAAGAAACAATAGCAAGCATACAGAATGATGGATACTGTGGTATCCGTACAAAACGATTGATACTGTGGTATGATTTTCATGCCAGTAATAATCCTGGAAAAAATACCCATGCTGAAAAGTTACTACATATTAAAAAAAATGTTTACTAATCTATACAAATACACATCTCAAACTTTGCCCCCTTTTGATGCGGTCCAGCTTGGCTCGTGAATAAAATGACTAGATATTGGGTGAAGTACATGAAGAAGCACACAGTTAACAGGATAAACTTCCATTTTCTTCTGAGAAACTCTTTCACTGATTTGCCAATAAGAATTTTTAAAATAAAGCTTTGATATCTAATTAGGTATTTTCTTTTTAAAATCATCTTTTGTCTTTGGAGTAGTCCATTGTCCCTGTGAAATACAAGAAGTCTTGCAGATCTGGGAGCTGTGTGAATGAGGAAAATAATTAAATGGGGTCACCATGTTGACGTTTGTTGCATGACATGGAACTAACACCCACTTCTTGTTTTTTAAGCACTAAAAAAAAAAAATCCTTAATCTAATTAGTTTCTTTAATCTTGCAAGCAAAGATACCTCCTCTTGACTCCACCGTTTTATTGCAAATGCAACACCTTGAAGATCAGAAATGTTCAGTGAGGGATTGTATTTGGATAGCTAATTGAAAGAAGTCAAAAGAACCTGTAATCAGACTCTGTCTGATGCAAGCAGTGGTTTGCAATTGAGCCTTTTTTATACTAGCTGAAGAGCAGCCCAGGTGAAAATTTCCAAATAGACTGTATTTTTTTCTTCGCTTATATGTAAAAACAACTTTAACTGCATGCTGCATTTGGAGAAACTAATATTCCATCTATGATAAGTAAAATATAAGCATTGAAACACAGGAAAGATCTGGCTGTGTTAGGTCACTGAAAAGCCTACAGGCAGATTTGCATGGAATTTACATATAGCTTTTTGAAAACAAGCATTAAACATTGCACTCACATGAAGAGAAGTCTCTGTTTTAATTTTGAGTCTCTGCCCCTCACTGGGTTTATGCTGGAGTACTGGGGGCAGAAGCAGTGATGTCTTTTTGCCTGGTGATCCATGAGTCTGATCCTCAATTGTGTAGGACCAGCAGAAGAACGAAAGGATCCAGTGTACCGAGCAGAGGAGCAGCATAGGCAGAACCAAAGAATTAATCTTGGCTTCCTCCACTTCCAGCCTCTGCAAAAAGCATGAAAACCTGCTGTTGGGTTGGATGCTAGGCAAATCAACTAAAAAAAATTCTTCCCCTGAACTACATGCCCTTCTACAGCTATCACGTCCTCTATGTTGTGATGATATAATTCTATAATGATTCTGTAATTTTGTGATAAGCATTTATCAACTCTGGCTTTTAACCATGACTAGAATCTGGATGGTGGAGAACAAGTCTTTTTTTTTTTTTTTTTTTTTTCCCTCCTCTCCTGGCTTGAGGAATTAACACCTCATCTAAAATTCCACTGCAAGCATCCAAATTTAATATGAGGTTCCATTATTAATATTATCAGCATAAGATTCAGCTTTTCCCCTCTTACAGGATGAAATTCATCCCCCTACCCCTCCCTCCCACACACACGAAAAAAAACTCAATCCCAAATTAGTTCACACATTCAGGGCCAAGAATATACAGACTATGGTTAAGATGCTAGAAAGTATCCTGCAATGCTGTTGAAACAGAGAACACTGACCTGAACACAGGAGCATTGCAGCGTGAGATGGGAGCTTGTGATTCAAACATACGTTTAACACCAGTGTTTCATGTATACAAATCTGCAAAACGCAAAGGCTGCTGCTGGGCTTTGCTTACATCCAGCCCATCCCTTGAACTGCTCCATACAGATGTACCGTGGTAGAGGGCTGTGCTGCAGGCACAGGGACAAAGCCCATCTCTTGGACCTCCAAAGCCAAAAGTTAGGGAAACTAGCAACATTCAGTTAAAAAAAAAAAAAAAAAGAGCAAATTCTTCCCAGCTCCAAGCACCCACGCAAAGCCTTGCTCTCGCCTTCTCCACCCTCCACCTACTCCCTGCCTTCCCCCGAAGCCACGCTGCCGGATTTTGCATCAGCATCTGTGGCACAAAAATTGCGGTGGATGCAGTGCAGAAAGGGCTGCTTCACGCAGAAACAAGCTTCCTGTCACACAGGCTCCTACCCCGTCTCACCCTGGGAGCCGCAAAACTATTGCAACGGGGAATGATGGGCATGAAATAACAGTTTCCTCCTGCTGCTCTGGTGGCTGTCACATTTCACACTATACCTCTCTCCTTTTCACAGGCACTCTGGCTGGATTAAATGGATTAAGAACTGGTTGATAAATATGAATGGAGTTGCAAGTTGATGTGGAAAAAGGTTTTCACTGTTTCTTTCTCTATGAATGAATGATGAACAGAAATTTTTTCAAGTGCATTAGAAATTAATTCCTAGAGACTCCTTTTTTCTCCTCAGGCTGACAAACTGAAGAACTACATTTTACAAGAAAAAAAGGGATTTTAATTTATCTGAGAATCTCTTGCTTCAAACCCTAACTTCTAAAGCACAATATTCACTGTGTAAATTATTCCCATAAAACAACATAATGTTATAATCCATTTCAACTAAAAGGATCAACTTACAGCAGAAAACTTCAGATTTGGTAGTAAGCTTTTGCTGTATCAAATGACTATATCTGATCGTATCTCTTCAGCGTAGTGCTGCATGTTTTATATGGCCTAAATCTGAGACGATTTGATGCTGAGGGATTTGGCAGCAGTTTCTTTTCAATACCAGGCTGTTGTCCTCAAATTCAGAAACACTGCTTTATGTTATTCATAAATCGACAGTAGATCTCATATCCTATATATACGTGTGTGTGTGCATGTAGAAATATACATACATATATAAAAATGTATATACGTAATAGTTAAATATATATTTAAATGCCATATCTCTTGGTATTACCAACTCCCTACATGGGAGTAGCCCATCAACATGGCTAGAAAGCAGAGCAGCTGTGAAGGTTACTGTGGGATTACTGTTGGTTAGTGTGTGGTATCCAGACTGAATTACCTAAATAGTTCACTTTTGAGGCATGCTCAAAACTGTATTCACATTAGTGTCATACCTGGGACCAGATCACAGCAAGGACTGAAGGTCACTGGTGACTAGGCAGCAACTATGGCCCTCACATGGTACATGCTGGTAAACTGTGAAAATACTGACCAGTGATGGCATGCTGAATTGCTTCTTGACAAGGCATGACTGTACAGATACCTCTTGTCCATATGCAGCCACACAGAAGGGAATTCGGAGTCAGCAGAGCAAATAAATAAGATTTTGTGAAGTATTTTTGGAGTATGATGCATCCTCTTCTTGACTGAAGAGGCCAGTTAAGAAAGGTCATCTCACCATGGCAATTCAAGCATAGCAGCTAATGCCGTAAGAGAGCAGTAAACCCTCATCTTCACTTTCTTCCCAGTAACAAGTCTGCGTAGTCATATCCTTAATGTGCTTTAGATAGAGAAAGCCACAATGCAATTAGGAAGTCCATATGGAGAGTCAGTGCAGCATAGCTAGTACACTGTAAATTCATACCCTCGCTTACTGAGAATTAATTATCTTGTAGACAAGCCATGTGTCAGTGAAATCAGTTTATTACTTTATAGAATATGTGGTCTTCTAGGGAGGCTGGCCCAAAAGAAATGGGGGACTGAAGCTATGATTGGCAGAGTAAATACATCAGTAGAAAACGTAGTTTTATGCCAAGTCAGTTGATTTAAAACAATCTGGCTCAGTTTTAAAATCCCCCAAATACTCTAATTTGGGTCAAACAAAGCCAAAATGAAATGTTTTGTTTTGGTTTTCTGTGGGAAAAATAGACTTTTTGAGTGAATCAAAATTTTCACTTGGATTTTTTTTTCAGTTTATGTTTCTTTTGTAGAAATTGCTTCTTCTGTCAAAACAACATTTCTATGGAAATTTTTCATCTGGTCCCTCTTAAAAGACTTACTTGGCCAAATTCATATCTGCTATATGTTCACTGAAGTCAACAAAGTTGAAGCAGGATGAATAATCCACTTACAGGAAACACTGTGCTGGAATGGAGGCCTTTCCCCCCTACTATAATCAAAACACTGCTGAAAGTAAATTTGTGTTGCCCTTGCACCTATCTAACAAGGACTGGATTATAATTATCATGATTTGAAACCTAATTCATTTAACTGTCTAAAAGCACACGCGCGTGCACGCGCACACACACACACACACACACACACACAAAGTAATGGGAAGATACTGATGAAAAAAAAGTCCTTTTTTCAGTGAGACTGTTCTTGATGTAGTCAGGCTTGGTCATCTTTAATAAACCTTTGAGATGGAGATTGGGTGGTGTGTCTCAAATCTTCATTCTGTGTGATTTTTAGAAAAGCATATGCATGTGTCAGGGCACCTCATCATTCTGATGATTTATCATATCTTTCTGGGATGGTTTTGTTTCCCACTATGAAATGCAAATTTAGCTTGCAGTGCTCCTGCTGTCTGTATAAAGGTTAAAAAGATATATAGATATATATTTAATGCTATTCTTGCTACTTTTAGAACTGGCATGAATGATGATTTTAGATTTTTTCACTCTCTGCATTCACTGACTTCAGTTATTTTGTGTTAATTACTTTTTAAGAAAAATACTTTGCAATTCAAGCTATGTAATGACAGACCAGTTGCTGAAGGACTAATTAGGGAATATCAACGGCGTCAAGAAACAGGGCAGTTGTTCTTGAGGAGAAGACTGCAAGTACTGTGACCCCAGAAATAATAATACCCGCCATAAAAATTCAGGGTTGTGGGTACTGTCGGCATTAAAAGGATTATTAATCTAGTGTTACCAATCAGCTGAACTGTTTGAAGTACCTCAAGCTTTCTGCTGTCTCAACAAAACTCACACGAGGAGGCTGTGTTGACCTTCAAGCCTCTCCCATGCTTCAAGTTTCACCCACGCAAGTCACTGAAAAGCAGCAGCACGCCCAAAAGACTATGGAGATACAAGGTTCATCTCTGCTCTCACACGGCTGGACAATAACTATATATATTTGTGTTTCACTAACTTTTTAGGCCTACTTTTCTTCCCAGGTGCTGTTTCCCAAATTCCAACCTGTCTTTCACTGCTATGAAAGCCATTTCCTGGTATTCATTTTCTTTTCTCATGCAAGAGAAGCACAGATAATAATATTGACATTTGTATCATCTAATCGGTGCTGAGATCTCACAGAGAACAGCAGGGCACATCATGACTTTCCTAGTTGCTAAAAAAATGCAGGTGAAATCCAGAAGCACTAAAAAGATTGGATTAAAAAAAAGTATACATATATACATATATATATATATATATATATAAAGACAACCATGCTGAAGACTGCCTCAGTACAGATTCTTTGTGTGTCCGCTTTTCACATACATTAAATTTATTTATCTTCCTTAGCAGATGGGCGAGAGTTGCTTTTTTTGGTTGGTTCCCCATTACTCCAAAGAGGATTTCAGACCAGTCTTCCTCTTTGACCCCTTGATAGCTAAAGGCAAAAACTGCTTGTCACTTTCTTTTCTTTTATGTCTACTGGTACCTAGCATTTATTATGAACCTGTTCTTCTAGGGTTTTCTTCTCTACCACTCATTTTAACCTTACCAGATTCAAATGACTGTTCTCCCAAAATCTTCAAAATGCTGGCAAAATTTCCAGCTCCTAAAACTCCATTCTTTGGGTTGTGACTTGTTATAAAAATACCCACACCACTGTGCAAAGTAGGAGGGAAAACGAGGGTGGTTTAACTCACTACAAAGCATTAACTCACTACAAAGCAAGCTACTTGAAGTTGCTGAGTTCAAATACAAAACCTTGTTCTAGTTTATTTTGCTTGTGCCAGTCACTTTAGTTAAGATTTTAAAAATCAAAGACATAAAATCACACACCTACTGGCATAAGCAATAGCAAGGAAGAACCAATGCCAAACTTTATTTTCAGCAGTTCCCAAGACCTTCACCTGCCTGCCTGGCCCAGCACTAAGTGAGGGTCTCAGCCCACCTATATTAGGATACACATCTGCAGCAATGCTCCCCACAGTTGGGATTAACCTCAGCTGAGAGGCAGAAACAAGTAGACAAGTGCAATATATGGTTTGCTAGATTTTCTGTGCCAGGGTGCTGGTGCTCCCTTAGGAAGGCCAAGTCTGCCCCAGCATCCTTCTCCCGGCAAGTTTACAAGCAGAGATAGTTCCCTCAAGCCTTGGGAGAAAATCAGAGAAGTCCAGACAGTCAGAAAATTAACGTTCTTATTTGGAGAGAAGTGGGGTCTGAATTAAGAGTAAACGTACAAGTTAGTGTTCAGTTCTGATCAAGTACTTTAGACCCTAGACTATTACTCTGGACTATTATTAGACTTGCCATCTTTCCTAAAATCAGGCCTTCCTTGGAGCAAAAATTTTGTGTACAGAGATTTTGTGTAATTAGATCATCTGTCAAGGTATGTCAAAAACACACTAGAGAAAATAAATCTGAATTCCATGTGAACTCTTAAAAAAAAAAAAGGCCCTTCTTTTATAATGTTCATTTAGGTGTTTTACTTCAAGTTCAAGCTCACATAAGGCAAATATATCCCTTTAATTTGCATGCTAGTGGAATTTTGCCTCTGGTGAAACCAGGTCAGTGGGAACAGCTTAGGGGAACTGAGGGGGATTTGACTGTGCGGTGCAAAGAATCATGTTTGTTGCTTTTTCTCATGGCACCATAAATATTTTTGCAGGGAATAAACTTGTGTATTCATTAGCACCACAGCACCTTCCACATGGGGTGCTCCTTGGAAAAGCACCAAGCGAGCACGACTATTAATTCAGATCAATATGTGACTCTGATGGAGAATGGGAAGCATACCTAAGCCAGCTAACTATGCCCCTGATGAATGTCGTGAGAGCAGTGTGTCACCCGTGCCTTTCCTTTCTTTATTTCCATTATCCATCAGGACAGGCCATGAGGGAATGCCTGGGAACTGTGTCGTTCTGTGTAATAAGCCACAATGCTAATGAGGCATAACAAATTGAGGAAGTATCATGTATAATCCTGATCCCTCATTGACACTATTACCAGTATAGATTTCAATTCGCCATTTGTTACATGCTTAATACAGACGAAGTGGGAGGGTGTAGAAGAATTACTCCTTAAGTCATTGCATTTTTTAAACAGTTGTCATCCTCCAAGACAAAACTCTCTGGTAATACCCTCTGTTTTTGCTACTGCTGTTTCTCAGCAGGATTTGCTGCTTGTTCTTGTAGGGGGTCAGCCAGACTTTGTCTTTCTCACAGTTTCAGTTTCCTACTGGGATTAAGGGTCTAACATATTTCTGCAACAAATCAACTGAACCCAAGATAAACAAATGTACTGAACAACATGGCTCTAGTACGTGCCTGTGTTTTAGAAGTCAGCTGCAAAATTTGTTCTTTGCAAGGTGCTCCTGAGAGAAGCCATCATGATGGTATGATTTTAGGGAGTTTTGTATTTCTGTTGTTTATTTTCTCTTTCTTTTCTTTCTTTTTCTTTTTTTTTTTTTTTTTTAGGATGTGAATCAGTCTTTATACATGCTTGCCTTTCGCTAAGTGCTCTGCAATTTTTCCTAGAATGGAATTTTGCATTGCTTCAAAAGACTTTGTGTACTTAGAGCCTTTCATCTGGGCCTGCAGACAATGAATAATGCTTCACTGCATACTTATGACAGAAGGAAGTAGAGATTTTTTTTACACATTGGAAAACTGAGATATTGAGCCACATGATTTCTTTTCAAGCTACCCTCTTTTTATCCTAACAGGTCAGTTCTTCTGTCCCCAGAAGACAATCTTCCCAGGTTGCTGCTTGCTGGTTGCCAGCTATAACCTGATGTAAGAATCCCACTGACCGTGGAAGTGGGCATGCAGCAATCCTATTTAACAACCAAACCTAGGTGTACCCGCGCACACTGTCCTCAGGCGGACAGATATGTTACTGACAGTGGAATCATTTACAAATTGACACACACATGCACACACACAAAAGAAAACAAAGGAAAAGAAAGGGGGAAAAGAAGAGAAAAAGGAATATTATTTATTTTAGAGTGTTGTTAAAAGGTATTGACACCAGTGCAACACCAGTATTCACCTGGGTCAGAGTTTGCCGCCTCTGCACATTTTAAGCTGCTCATGTGAACAGCCACTTAATTAATACATGAAGAAATTTTCACAGAGATCTGACAAAATAGGAGATAGATAACAAAAAGTTATTATTAACACTTAATTACGAAGATTGTTATTAACCCCCTCCAATTGCTCTTCATAATTAGTGAGACTATCCACTATTCCTATATGGATGGCTACTTTGCACAACTATTGTTATAGTCATGGTAAACATGCTGTGCAAAAGAAAGACCACGCCAGCTCTTTCTAAGAGCAGATCTGTTCATAAGTTGTACTCCAGGTGTGTTAGTGTTAAACTGTGTTTAATTTTGGGGCCATGTATTAGTTGTGCCAAGTACTTATGGCTGTGGGATGAAGAATTAGTTCCTGTTCCATTCAGCATTTTATTTTCTGGACAAATGCACTGGATTCAGAGGAAAGGTATTGGCTTTGGCTCAGATATGACTATTTCCATTGAAATGTACTGCATATGAAAGGTCTTTGATTTAAGCTCTTGACATGCTTTCAAATGATCAAGTGTCACAAAAGTGGTAACTTTTGATCTCATTAATGAGCTAACTGAATGATAGTTTAAATGTAGCTTAGCATTTTCATGCTTTAAATTTTTATCAGACTGTTTTAAATGGAAAGGGTGATTAATTTTAATAGGATTGCTATCATAAATGGGAAAACTGTCCAAATTTTGTAACCAATACATTTTTCACTTAAAGCACTCTAAAGCAAAAGCTGCACAATCGGGTGTCTCAAGCCAACATAAGGCAGATCTGTACTGTTAGCTGCTGTCTCAAACATAGATTTCTTTTAAATTCATTTCCAAGTGTTTATGGTCAACCAGGGTGATTAACATAAAATAGCAGCTCTTCAGGTAAATTTCCACCACCATATTAGTCATATTAGCTATAAATTACAGTTCATTGAAAGTTCTGTTTGAAAAATTCCGTTACAAAAGCTGTCAGGGAGTGTAAAAAAAAAAAAGGCAGAAAAGATCAATATTAGATTGATGGTACTGAAGTTATATCCAAAAAAATTAGTGTTGCAGAGGTGGAAGAAACACAACTGCTCTTTTGACTCAAATTTATAACTCATCTGCCTGCTTTGAACAGCTGTCTAAAGAGTCCTACAAAAGCTGCAAAGATTTTAGATAAAATTTTATTTTATCACTTAAAAATAGATGTGTTTAAAGCATACTGAGTTTGTAAGGGAGAGCTAGGGTAGTTTAATTTTGACCAAAGTAGTATACAGAGATCAAAGCAAAAATGCAAATACAAAGCAAATTCCCTAATTCACTGCACAAATGCTATTGGAAGACTATGAAATACTATATACCACATACATATACCACTCCTTTACATTGAGTTATTGACCATTTTTGTCCCTTTATTTCTTCCCCTTCCCCTCCTTTTTCCTTATTTCAATGTTCCTTTATTCTGAAAAATAGAATTCACTCTGTTTGATATGATTAAATAACTATATCTACCTGAAATTCAGGGGAATTTTTTAAATAGAAAAAAAAACTTTATGTGTAATGATGTATACTGCATGAAGATAACAACAGAAAATTAATAACAAAACATGAAAGTAAATAATAGCTAGCTAATATCTTTTGTTTTGTTAATTATGATGTTGATTAGCTCTTCATAATGACATCCTGCGGCAATAAATGATCAAATCAATTATACATAATTATCTATCATTTATTATTGCATCCACTATTTCTATTTCATCAGATCATTTCCTATTCATTATGTACTATGCTAGACACTCAGCAAGTCCTAAATCTGAACAGTAGTCTCAGTATATAAATAATATCACACCATGTAGATATACTGATTAGACTGAAAACCAAAATATCCTTTTTTTGTGGTTGAGTCAAGATTAAGCCACATAAATTGTGTGCCTCGGTTTCCTCATCTGTGTTCTGGGAGCAACACTTCCTCTCAGAAGTGTTTTGATAGTCTTGGATGAGTGACACATTGATGTTGCAGCATTTTAGCTATTTTAAATGGGTTTTACTACAGCAAAGTCAAAGCAAAAGATAATCAGGATGGTAAATAATAAAGAGAAGATGAAATCACTAAAACCTGCTCCATGCACAAAGACTTACTAGTTGCATGTATGTAGTCCATGTAGGAGAACTGGGTCAACCAAACTGATTAGACAAGGCTAACCCCCAGTTTAGATTAAGATATATTCATATGAAATACATGAATATATCCCTGCATCAGATGCTGTAAGCAAACCCTGCTGCCCTCAGTGTTAGACAGGTTCCTGATTATAGCCTTTAAATGTGGTCAAGGTGTAATATACAAGAAAAGGGCATGTTTTGTATGAAATGTGGATAAGAAACTCTTTTGTTGCTGTAGCAGCCACTTGGGAAATTTTTCAAGAAACCTAGTCCTATGTCAACAATAATTTCTAACTGGTGACACACAGAGAAGCACTTGAAAAATGCTGGATGACCACACTGTGCCTGATCAGTCTCATTTCTTTGGAGAGAAAGTATCTCTCTGAATCATGAAACTGTCCTGAGAGATGTTAAGTATGTCGGTATTAATTACGTACGGACAGGCACAGAAAAGTTACTGTATTCAGGAAGACTTATCCCTGTGTGTACACTGTATAATTTGTGTTTCATTAAATGCTGCAAAATTATTCTAAGCACTCATGAAGCTTCGATAGAGATGCTAGAAATGGACTTGGCTAAACTTGTTACAGCAGTGTATAGCAATTTTTTAAATTCTCAAAATCCAAGTTAAGGCAAGAACCCACTGAACCGAAAAAAAAAAAAAGACACTTTAGAAGAAACTCTGAATCTGTCGTCCATTATTTAGTGTATCAAAATGACAAATATTGGGCAAGTTAGTTACTTGATCACTCCCAAATTTACGTTTCAGGTGTTGCCAACATCTCAAAAATCAAGGGTTTTGTTACACACAAGCAGTTTCCAGCTTCATGTTAACAACTTGTTAAAATATTTTTTCTCTTTTTTAATTTTACTTAAATATAAAGATCCCCTGTGAAAACAGAAGTATGATTCTTTTGTTACTACTAGCAACTTGGTATTGATTTGACCACACGAAGGGCAAAGGCATAAGCCATTACTTATACACAGTTTACATACTGTAGTATCTTTGTTCAGATAAAGCTCCCACTAATGACACAGACTTTGGCACTCACTGCCCCCTCAGACTGTACCCAACTGGTATCTCCTTTCCCAGTTTACAAAAGAAAGTGAAAATGTAAGTCTCTTCTCCAGGCCACGAGGCAGTTTTCTACTCTGAAACACAAAGTGTGATTACTCTTGCTCAGTTTCAGTGCTCTAAATTTGGCAAGAGTCCTGTGGAAGTGAAGCATCCTTCATCCTTTCTTGAGCCTTAAAAGCGGAGTTCAGGGAGTAGTGCGAAGAGTTAGCTGCACAAGTGGCATTAACATTAATGAGAGATTTGGGTGTAACTTCCCTGCAGCAGGTAGAAAATGCATCTCACTCCATCTTTTTACGTAAAGTATGTTTCTCTGTTATTCTAAAAAAAGTATGTACTATGACTCAATTATAAATACCTGAAGGCAGCACAACACATGTAATTAAATTAAGGATGGCAAATAAATATTTTTGATCTGACTTTAATCCATACTAAGACCACTTCGTGCCAGTAAGACAAGGGAAGATGGTTGCAAGTGGGTGCCAAATAGCTTTGAATTCCATACTTACACTGGCAAGTCTTAGGCTGCTCTCATATATTCTCAGAATAGCATACATCAAAACACATTGAAATCTTTCTGGTTCATTGGTACCTTCCTAACATGGCCTTTTAAATATCTGGCCAGCTTCAGCCCATGCTTTCCTTTGAGTCTTGAGAAAACAGATGTTGACACACAAATGTGAATGATTTAAAAATGGATGCTTTCATCTCCTGAAACATTGAAACATTCCAAATGTGTTGTAGATATTGCAATCCAAGAAAAAAAAAGATTTAAAATATTTAAAATTAGTTTTCTTTTCTTTATACCTGAATTACTCTCAAAGCTTAGTGAAACCTAAATCTCCACAGTGTTTCCATTGCAGTTTCTTGCCTATACAATTTTAAGATAAATCGCATTTTCACTTAGAGTGTGTCAACTAAACATTAATTTAAAATTTTTAACAGTAAGAACAAGACCAGATGGAAAATAGAATAAAATATCTGCAAACATTTTATCCTGGCCTTCCTTTTATTTAAATATGAAATTTTCACAAAAAACTTGTCAAAACACCATGTTCAAAATCTCTGTCCAGCTATAGTGGTATTTTAAAGAATAAATTCAATGATGCAAAAACAAGATTTTGAACTTTCCTTACCCCTTTTTAATCTACATTTTCTGACATCTGAATGTTTCTGTTCTCACATTATCATTGCAGCATCAGTCATTCTATTCAGGGTACTGCTTTTGCCTTAGAAGCCAAAAGCAGTATTTTATTTTAAATATATATATATACATATATCTTTTCCATGGACTATATTTACCCTCAGTTGGTACCACTTTTAGGGTGGCACCTATCTTTTCCTTACACTTCAAACTTGAATTATATTAGTGATTTTCCATTGTGCCCTCCGATCTGCAGAGGGAAGTGTGGTGGGTCAGTGCTTCTGAGATGCAGTAGAACCAATGAGTGGTGCTTAAAAAATCAGAGACATGATACATTGAGTAAAGGGCCGATAGCATTTTGCCAGTTTGATTTTAATACCTGGCACATCTGTGGCATCACCAAACATCGTATGATTTTTGCTAAAACGTCATAAAGATATTCAGCAACATTTTATTTAACCTTTCTATAACAAATTTAAGAAAAGTAATCTGCTAGAGTAGGCTGCGTGTCTGGCACATGTTAGTGGAGGAGAATGAGTAATCAAATCTTAAATATGTATTTGTAGCAATATTGCTGCAAAGCTTTTGGAAATATTGCTGAGAAGTGTGCGGTGGCAAGAAATAGAAAGAACTAGAGCTAGCAAATGAAAATATCATTGTCCTCAATAGGGAGCTGAAAGAATGGAGTTTCCCAGCCCATCAACAGCTTTTTATTTATTACTTCATGTCACATCATGGTGATCCCACGAAGGCTTTCTCCCCCTTCCCAGCCATGGGCCATGGAGATAAACGATATGCCTCAGCAAAGAAAAACATTCTACGTCCCTTCTTGAAATCTTCTAATTTTCTTACTTCATGTCTCCGATCCTGGCTCCCAGGCTGGCGTGGGGCCTGCTTTGTGCCTGAGAACAGGGCTGTGCAGGAGGAGCATGGCACATCCTGACGCTTTGCTAAGGCAGGCTGTTGGCATCAGGTCTTGGGATCCTCGCCGTTCCCATCCCGCTGCCTCCGTGAGGGAAGCAGCATCTGGCAAGCCTTGCCAGGCTCTGCTGGGATAAGTGCCATGTCCCCCCGCAAGTCAGCTGTAGACCAGCTCATCAGGAGAGGGTCATGATCATGATATGGGATAAAGCAAAAATAAATCCAGCCCTGTAAATGCAACCTCGCTTCTGAAGGAGATCTGAATCCTACCAACCATGATTGGCGTGTGGAAGGATTAAATAAGCGTCTACTTTTGTCTTTCATTTTTATTTATTGCTCTTCTTTTATGTCTTTTATATGAATTTGATAGTTTTTCTGTACAACAGAAAGGAATGCACAACATCTACACTGCACTTTCGTAAATAGAGAAGCCCTAAAAAAATGATGGACCTCACGATAAGCCTGCACTGCTACGTGGGGTGTCTATGTTGCTGCAGCTTTCTTAGATTTCCTCATGTGGGTATTTCTCAATGTCATTTATACCCCCTCCCCATCATGATCCCCAACACATCTTCTCTACCAAGCTTTTCCAGCAAATCCTTAAGAAGCACCTGCTGGTGCTTGCTTCTGGGAAGCCTTCCCAGGCACAAGCCAGCATGCCTGACCCCGCACCTTGCAGAATAGATGCAGAGCATGGCTGAAAGTCTCCGTGTCAGGCGCACGCACTAGCCAGCGCTCAGACATGCTGGACGTCAAGGCAGCCACTGCAGCTGCCTTGGCCAATGTGCACATCTCATGTCTTGGAGGAGGGAGCACAAGCCAAAGAACAGAAAAAAGTGAGTGAAGAGGTGTCATGATGGGGTAGGACTCACAAGAGCTGTGTGACTTCTGCAGCATTTATTTTTGTTGCCTTAGCCAAAGTTTTCCTCTTCTTGCTTTGTCTTCTTATATTTTTAGGTAAATCAAAGTACTCAGCTGACTACTGACACACACATTGGTCTCATGAACCTCTAGTACTTACAACCACTGTGCACGCTGCACTAGTGGCTGTGCAGTGAATCCTAAGCAAATACATGAATACATTTAAGAAATACCTTTCTGTTTCAAAGAGCTTTCTGAAAGTGCTGTATCTTTGCTCATGTAGAGCCAAAGTATGCTTCAGTCAGATGTAATTCCTTGCTAATACCACTGTGCACACAATATACACCACTGCTTAGTCCAGTTCTCTGCTTCTTGAAGCAGCCATCCATATCCTTTTGTGCTTAAAACAATAATTTCCATGTCATCCAGGCAAGAGTTGACAATTCAGCAGACAAGATAACCAGCCTGGCCCATGTTTCCATCAGTTCCTTTACCCTTCACACAAAATATTTGTTAGATAGATCATAATACAGGCACTGGTTGTGCCCTTTGTTCCTTCTTTTGTTTTCACCTTTTCAGATGCATTCTGGATTGCATTATATTTGAGAAATACATGATCATTTTCAATCTTGCTATAGTCTGTTACTGTGCTGAGCCTTGACAATCACATAAAACAGTATGTTGGTGTTTGTTGTCCTCTTAGTGAAGCAGTCACTCCAACCACAAATTCCTATCCGAAACTGTAAAAAAAAAAAAAGGGTAGGTTTTGAGGAACAACATATGAAGGGGTGATAAAGGTGAACAAACGTGGTCATGCATGTCTCAGGGAAGGTATTTCCAGGACAGACAGAACTATCATTGCCAGTGTAGAAAGCACTGCTGAAGCTCCACCAGGGATGCAGAACAAATCTTTTGGCCATCAAAGGTCTGCAAAGAAGAATTAAAGCACATGCACAGAAGGACTACCAGGAAGATCAGGGAAAAGAAGAGCCCATCATATGAAGAGAAACTAAGATCTTCGTTCTTCTTGCCTTGCAAAATACTTCTGTGAGGGAGATGACTCTTTTCTGCCTACATCTGAGGATAAACACTAGGAGGGAGAAGAGCTCATTAGGTGAAAAGACTGATACAGTGAAGAGTTGTTATAATGTTATAATCTGACCTGAATAATTTTGAACTCAAAAAAAGAGAAATTATTCACCATGTGAGCAGTGAGAATCTGGTGCTGCCTTGCAACAGGACCACTCAATAATGTGCATTTTGTTAGAGGATATTATTTGTAAAAAGTATCCCAGCCAGTTGTAAGCCCAAAATATCAAACAATATAGAGCTTTACTATTTATTTGGTTAATTTTCCTCTGACTACAGATTAACTCTTCTATTCTAATTTACATTTAATTGGTTGTAACATTCAGTTCTTGATTTTTTATCCACTAAAACAGAAGCCACTAATAGTCACTGTGTTCATCCATCATCAGAACAAGTTAATGCTGACCACAAAAGCTGTTTAGAAATCATACAGTGGGAAGCCATACTTTTAGCCATACTAAACCCCAAAATCTCTGGGTAGTTAAACATCTCTAAACCTGTAGTAACACTCTCAAATGAGTGGCTATTGGTGTTTGTAAAAATCATCACAGAATCATAGAAAATTGTAGGTCAGAATGGTGAACGTTTCTCCCATCTAGTCCCCTGCATGTTTTAGGGGAGAGTACTCCTTCCTCCAAACACAGCTCTCCTTGGAATATATATTCCAGCTGAAGAGAAGAAAAAACTTTTACTGTGAGGGTGACTACACACTGGAACAGGTTACCATTAAAGGTTGTGGAGTCTCTGTCCTTGGAGATACTGAAAAGCTCTATCTGGACACAGTTCTGGGCAATGTGCTCTAGGTGACCTCCTCCTTTAGCATGTTTTCTAGAGATTTCCAGAGGCACCTTCCAACCCCAACTGCTCTATGATTATGTGGAAAAGTGACTGCATGGAGCAGTGTCTGCTGAGCTGGAAACCAGGATCAGTCACGTGCCTCAACTCAGCAAATTCTGTTTGGTAAGGTGAAGGTAAAAGATTAAAAACACGCAACTTTTCTGCTGAAGTTTTGCACACTTTTTCATAAGATATTAAAATGACCTTCTCAGCCAGCAGGAAGAAGGAAAGAGGAGTAGTAAAAATTTGATGAAGGGCTTGGAAGAATCATAATACTCTGTTCCAAGCATGCATGAAATTCTGCTTAATGACCAGTGCTGGCTAGACGATGCAATAATATCAAAAGCAATGGCAAAATGCATGTAGACACCTTCCCTCTTTGAGCATTTAATCAGAAAAATCATCTGATCAGCCTTCCATATCTTCTGATGTTTCACACCAGCTGGCTTGCATGAGGCTAGTCTTTCTCAGTACTTTGCATTAGGTCCCCAGAGGTGGAAAAATCACTGACTGAAATGCTACATGTACATCACTAACTTTTATAGGTGAAGAAATGACTGGATTTCTCAATACAAAGCCTGAAACATAATGCTTTGCACACAGTTGAAATAGGAGCAATGCTGTTTATGCCTGTACAAGGCTGCCCTTTGAACATTATTAGATCCTCAGTAGAAATTGTTGCAATGATGAAGAAAATGTGCCTGATGATTACAGCAAGGCCTGAAATGTATCCAGGTTCTGCCTGAACTCCGTGTGATGCCCTCTAGTATGTCAAGTATGTCTGGGTACTTGCATCTTCATATCTGTAAAATGTAAAAGGCAAAATCATCCTCACAGCTATCACAGTGTGCAGTCACTAAAGCCCACAAAGCCGTTCATGTTGTGGTGTAACACTGCATATACGCAAAAAGAGATACATTCAGTGGTGAAAATGGGGAAGGAACCCTACAATGGACTAGATTTTGATTCTAATTAGAAGAAATCCAAAAGAACAATAGTGAAATCAAGACTCTTTCTTTAAAAAATTGTGATTAACTGATTAATTTAACTAAGGCTAGAATTTGCCCCAGTGTCAGAACTGAGAATATTAATAAATAATGACATAAATAGCAACTACAGAATTAAGCAATTAATGAGTTCTTTTTACCACATGCAAGGCCCTGCTATAGACCCTTTAGCTCTTGCTAATGAGAAAAGCAGACAGTTTCTCCCACAGGCAGTCTGTCAGCTTTCTTCAGGCATTTCATGAATTTTGGTCCGAGAGCCCATGATACCCAGTAGGTGCACAGGATGGCACATGCTCTCCTCGGTGCAGCAGTCTGCCTGGAGCCAGGCTGGGGCTGGCCAGCAGTCCAAAGCTTTGCTTCATGGTTTATCAAACTTAGGTAAAAAGGGCAATCTTGCAGCACGCTTAGAAGCATAATTGTTTGGTCCATCTTGTTAGTTTACATGATCTTTCTTTTCTTTTCCACATTAATCCACTTTATGAGAACAGACACGAGCAGAAGAAAGCCAATTATTTGACAATTTAAAAGGTGGGAGGGGAGGTAAAACAGTGGCTAAACAATAATGAAACTAATGTTGAATGACATTCAATTAATATTTATAATGTGCAGCAATATTAACAGCAGAATTAACTTATTTTTGTGTGTCTGACAGCTCTCTGGTTGATTAAGAATCGCATGATGATACTTTGCATACTTCCCGAGCAAATACAGTATTATTTGCAGAATTATTTTTATCCTTAATTGAGGTTTTGTTTTGAAATTACTGTTTTCTGCTGTACTAAAGCTCTGAAAGTGATCTTATTAGGGATTTGATTCTTTTCTCTTTTTTTTTCTGTGTCACCTTATCATGCAAATCTACACTTTATACTATATACACTTTATACTATATACTGGCTCCTCTGAGGCATAGCATCATTCTCAAAACACAGGAGCTGGTGCTCAGACACTGGCATTCCCTTAGAGGTAGCAGTAATGGAGGGCACAGCAGCAACATGACAGAGTTTCTGCGTTCCAGTCAAGGATGCAAAGCCTGTTTGCATTATGGCATTACCTAAATACAACAGGAAGATGCTTGCTATGTGCAGTCAGAGTATGGCCCCTTTCACTTTAATCACAGTAAGTTATGGGACGGTTTTGGTGAAACCAGTCAGGATTTGTGGACCACATGTGGGAAGCAACTCAATTAAAATCATTTCCTAACTATACTTTGATCTTTACTGTTTTGCATACTTTTACCTGCAGTAGGCAGCACTTTAAAAAATGTGTTTTAAAAGCATCTGATTGATTCCCATTGATATGTAAGTTCACAGATTATTAAGGACAAAATTTACATACAGTGTGTGCCTAAGTGTGTGCAAGTAATTTTTAGTTAAGTGTCAGATTTATGGAAACAAGCAGGGTAGTGGATGCCTACCTTCCACTAAAAAACATGGGAATGGGGTGTTTAGCCTTGTTTCCATTGGATGTCTAGTGTATCTTTGGACAGCTAGGACCTTTTATAAACCTAACTTTAAGCCGCTTAAGTCCTTTTATAATCTTGATTTTAAGCAGATTTGTCTATGGAAGGAAGGAATGGAAACAAGACTGGAGAATCCACCTTAGCTCCTCATAGTTTTATGAGCTGCTATGAGCATCCCCCAACAGAGCAGAGTTCCCAGGGAAATAAATATTTAAAAAATATTTTTACAAAATAAATATTAAAATAACCACTAGAACAATGCAACTAATAAGATGGATTTTTGGCAGTGCAAGTCGATGCTCTGAAGATGGGGTGTACAAGTGCAAGCAGCTTTTGTACACCGTCTTCCTGTACAATTTTGTCTGATTCATTTACTGCAAGGAAGAATTTTTACCAGTTTTTGATCCGACTTTACTAATTTCTGTTTTAACTTTTAAATTCTGCCCTAAGAGATGTAAATGAACTTCGAAGAGGAAAGGCTGGAAGGGGAGAAGGAAAGAGTGAAGAGCCAAGGAAGATTTTTGATGGCTGTTTTAAACTATTTTCCTCTCCTCACATGATTTTTCACTCTCCTCTGCTTTCAGCAACTAACTGATAAAGGATGGATGTGGCAGAGAGACAATTTTTCTCAGTATACTATTCCCTGCCTTTCTCTTTGGTTGAAATTTGGGTACATTCCTTGCCTGGATTAAGTGTGGTGCTACCTTCTGTTAATGATAGAGATGAGATGGGTTGCTTGTATGTATTTCTATACACAATTAAAACCACCTAATTGAGGACTCCCCATACATATCAGCTTAAATTTGCTGGATAAATAAATAAAAGACAACTACTCTTTTGACAAGTAAGCAAACTCCTCTTGCCTGCAGATATAAAAGTTAAACAGAGCAATAGTAAAAATTCTAGAGGTCAAATTCTGCTCTCTCTCTCCAAAAAAGTAGGAAACTTTGGATCGTATTTTCAAAAGATGCTAAGAACAGGGATACTTGTAAAAGCTCAACAGAAGAACTACGTTGGAGATCAGTTGGGCCACAAATTCAGAGCCGGGGGGTGGGAATAAACTCTCTAGACTACCAGAAATGTGCTACAGAATTCCTGACCCTACTAGACGAGTCCATAAGCATTTTTCCGGTAATCATTTGTCCAATATTGAATAAAATAAACAAAAAAATATTCCTTCCAAACTTGGGGCAATATGTTCATAAAGAATCTTATTCTTTTTGATAGATATATAAAAACGCATACACACATACATATATGCATATATATTTATACACATATACATGCACACTTATTCAGTGTCCTTCTCTGTTTTCTAGTTCTTTTTTTTTTTTTTTTTTTTAATTCCCCTGAATGGCTTTAAACTGCCCACAAATGTGTCCCTGTTAATGACAGGTCAGGACCTCTCCTCAGAAGACAAAGCTGTGGGCTTGAATTCCTTAAGAGTAGGAGCAAGATGAGAGTGTTTCCCACACCATGACGGACTGCTCTAAGTCTGGTCCCAGGGAATGGAATGAGGAGGAAAAAGACTTCTCCTTTACTTGCATTTCATAAGAAAGCAGGCTCCATGGTTGTGTTGTGCCCCAAACTTGCCTCCTCTGTAGCTGTTTTTTGATGACACCTGCCTGTAGCAGGCACTCAAATTGCTTTTAGGAAGGAACTAAATACTCAGATGCTCAGCTCGGTCCACACTGAGGAGCTTCTGCACTTGAGCAGAAACCAGACTTAGAGGTGAAAAGAGAAGAGCCTCCAGACCTGATTTGTCTCTAGAGCTAGGTGACAGCCATGCAAAGGTGTGAAAGACCTTAATATCTTAGTGAAGGATTAGTCTCAGAGTATTTCCTGTTAGTAAAGGCATTCGTGAGCTGTGCTTGCCCATGAGATGAGGAGGCTTGATGCCTCCTGGAGACAGTGTCTGCTGAGTCCCTCTTTGTTGTCCCTCACCCAGGTAACATCTCAATGCAGAGACACAAAGTGCTCAGGGTAAGGTAAGACCCAGTTGTGATTTCCAGGGATCTCTGGAGATTTGCAGCCCAAATCTGCAGGCCCATGTCTCACAAAAGCATCCAACCTTTGGGCTTTTTATTTGAACTAAGCCAAATCCAAGCTTTTTGAGGTTCCCCCACCCCACTGCAGCTTGAGAACAGCAGAGACATCTTTTTTCTTTTTAAGAGAAGACATGTGGAATGGAATGTGATGGCCAGTAAGCAATAACAAATACAAGAGAAATGTTAGTTTCAGCTAATTGAATAAAGCAGCTAGATCCCTTTTTGGTCATGTTTTGAAAGCCAGATGAAAGGGGCAACCTTCAGATTTAAATTGTTTAAGAAAAATAATAATAAGAAAAGCACACTGTGTATACAAAAAAAATCTAAAATTTGCCTGAGTGTAAGTATGCTGACGAGTGCAGTGTTCTCCAAATATGGACTGAATGTGAATTGGAGGGGCATGAGCCAGGTCTCATGAGTAAACAGAATAAAAATACCAGAGGGAATGTTTTAATAGCTTCTTTTAATTCCCAGTTTAAATAGATTCCTTGCTTAATTTGTTGAAGAATGAAGTCGCGTTGATTTGGTAGTTGTTATCGGTTTGTTTTACCAAATGTGCTGGGGCCTGATCTTCCCAGGCTGTGCTACGGTGACTTTACACCAGTAAAACTCTCCTGGAGTCAGTCGGGTTGCAGCTAACCCCCGTGCACCCGCATTAGCAAAACAGAGAATTACAACCGCTATTTCCACTGGGCTGTTTTGCAAGTCAACCTTTTAACCAATGGAAAATCACGCTTCCTCGGGCTACTGCAAGAAGGATAAGATTTAAAACTTTGCTGAGGCTGTATGTTGAACTTTCCCAAAGAAAGCATATTAATCTCTCAGCTAAAAGAGTTTCCAAGAGAAGAAATGGTGACAGAGTATTTAGTCAAGATTCGAGAAACCTGCGTTCAGGGCCTGGCTTGCCTGTATCACAGAACTGCATGGTGATTTCAGTCCTGTTTTTTTGCTGTATCTCAGTTTCCACGCTTGGAAACTGGAGATGATGGAATCAATTCCTGTGGAAAGTAAATTGACACCTACTACTACTGGACTTTACCCATAGCCGCGAAATCTAGGAATTGCTGCCTTCTAGAAATATCTCTGCTTCAGCATCTCTAAATACCTGCACACAAGTCAGCACGCCTCAGTTTGCTCACATGTCAATTGGTGACCATGTGTTTTACCTGCCTTAGCGAGGACTAGTGATAATGGAGCACATTTGCAAAGTCTCTTGAAAGTGTTAACTATTTAGCCTGACCATATGATTTGATATAAAGCTTTGGGAGGCTGGCCAGGGGCAGCTAAAACTCATGGTATGTATTCTCAATCAAATCACTGCCCTTTTAATTAATTTAAGTGATTTTAGTGACCACAGCCTGACTGAAAAATGGTTATTCATGAATTGTAAAAACATCTAGAGTTTTTAAAGCCAATACCTTGCTTTTATTCCCAAACAGGTTGAATTAACTTTCACTTTCAGTTAAATGGCTTTAGGCGGTTATTATTTATGCCTGGCTCCATGCCTACTGACCAGTTCTACAGAAGGACATTTAGTTAGTAAACTAAATTTTGAGGTTTCAGAAGATGGATATATAGAAGAGAGCTGGTCCAATGCCATGAACTATTGCTCAAAACTCATAAATAATATCTTCTGCTGGACCTATAATTTAAGCAGGGAGATTAACTATGGTAATATGGATTATACTTTTGTCTCTACTCTCATATCCTTTTCTCCTCAGATACATTTTTACCAGGTGGACAAGCAGTTTCAATGCGAGCAGAAGTCTGGCTAAGATGTGGGTTTTACCTCCAGAGTTGGACAAATGTGATCAATGCATCCCTTTTCCTGCACTGATTTGTCTGCTGGCAAATCGCCAAGCAATTCCCAGCTCAGAAAATGCCACTGTAAGATGATATATAGGGTGAAATGGAGAGCAGTTCCTTCCTCAATATAGCTGCAGATGATGTAGTCAATGATAGCCATTTTAGATGGAGAGTAAAATTCAGTCATCTAGGAGACAGAATTCCATCTTGTTTATACATTCTCAGAAAGCTGCTGCTCTGGAAATATTTTATTTGCACAGCCAACGAAAGCTATTTTAGACATAGAATAAAATTCAGTCTTGTGGAAGGCAAAGCCTCATTTTTTAATGTAACCTGAAAGAACTCATACACTGAAAACTTGTAACTTGCCTCTTCACAGTCCAGGCAATCCTGTGTTATTAACACTGGGAAAGAAAGAGCATATGTGAGTAAGGTTAGTGTCCCTGGACTTGCTTCATGAAGGGGTGCTGGGCTCACCCCTACCCATGAAACTCCTGAGCTCCCTGACACAGTGGGGAGCCCACAGCTCTCAATGGTAAGATAACTGCCCATGACATACACCAATCACCCCATAACTAATGCAGAGGGGAAACTTAAAGGTTCTCAAATTAGGGAAAACCTAGGAGGTTCTTAAACCTCTACCATCACTGCTATGGGAGTCAAGGGTCAACTACACTCAGGTATTAAATAGGAATTTCAAAGGTCTCCTGCCCTAAAATTGAAATTGGGCAACCAGGCTCTGAGTCAGTTTAGGTCCTTGCCTTCAATCTCCGCCTCGCTGAAGCCCTCTGCTAGCAAGCCTCCCAGATTTGTTCTGGATACATTTATATTCAACTTCCAGGAGGTTCATTTAATTTAGGAATAGAGCATCAGATTATTTTAAGAGGGAACACCACTGGGTCAAAATCATCCAGATATGGTTTTTGATTTTCTTTATGGGAGTCCAGAACTCAATAATTTTCTTAGTAGGGACTTCTGTTTCTTTTTCTAGTACTTGTGGCTTTCTTGATGGCACACCACGTTATTGTAGAATGAATCTTACTTAGTGAAAAGCATTGGATCTGAGGAGACTGGACAAAATGTGAGGGTACGATATGACCTCTGACAAAAAAAAAAAAAAAGGCAGAGTCCTTAGGATATTTAAGGTAGGAATGGCAAGGAGAAGAAAATCCCTACAATTTGAAACAACTGTTTTTTGCTAGAATCACAGTTTCTGTTCTCTCTCTGAATTTTCCTTCTCTAATGTCTGGACAAATGGGCTTTCCCTGCCACTGTCTGCCTGAAAACCCTGTGGAAGTAATGTGCTCTTCCCAGATGTCAGAAGCTGCTGAACAAGCACAAAAGAAAGCTAAGATGGAAGAGTCATGAGGACATGAGTCATGAATTTCTTTCAATCCTCATTTCAATTACTTCCTGCCTCTTAACAGGAAAATAGCTACCACAGAATAAGTACAGGAACATCCATAGACACAGAGAAAGCTTGGAGCACAACAGATACTGTTTAAGAAGTAACTGCTGATTTAAAGAAATTATATATTATTCCTTGTATATTTGCTTATAAAACATTGTAAAGAAAACCCCTATGCCAGTTTCATCCTTATTAATATAATTCAACTCAATTAGTTCACTTACTTAAAATGGCACTATGTCCCAGTAAATTCTGTACTTTATTCTTATTTCCAGATCCACACCAATACTGCTAACCAGAAAAGAACTGGTTCTTTGCTCTCTGTACCAGGAGGAATTCCTCACAGAGCTGAGGATTAAATGTGACTGTTTTAAACAGATTGCCTTTTTCTTCAAAGTGCTGTTAGCTAAACAAAGCTATCCTTTCCTATCACAATATTTATGCTCACTACTAGCTCTTCTGTCTCTAAGTTACTTGCTAGTGCAAGGTGGTGATCAGCAAGGGGGAAAGTCTTTATTTTGGGCCTTTTTTATTTCTGAAACACTGGAAGAAAAATTAGGTAGCATTAATTCATCTTACAATGTTTTCACAGCAGAAAAAAAAGTTGGCAAAAAGTATATTATACAAGCTCCGTCAGCCAGCTCTCAGGGTTGTACTGCTATTTGCCCTGGGCCAATTATATTTTACATGATCAACACACCCAATAATTAAATAATGAATTGGTTTCTTTTAGAAACTCTATAACATGTCATAGACCAGAGAATATTTATCTTGCCTCTGTGATTCCTGCTGAAGAAACATCTGGTTCTTTTTTCTTCAATCAACATGAAGCCTGAAGGGGCCCAAATTCAAAAGCAATTATATTTTATGTCATTTATGTGCATTACAGGCTGACAAATTTAACTTGTTGGAATATGTGATCCCACCCTCCCTAGCCAATTTATGTTGATGCCATTTTCAGACAGCCATGGAAGGAGCTATTGCAGATTGATATAGGATGTTGATCTATCAAATTCTCTAGCTTCATCACCAGAGTTTACGATCCTAATGTACATGTAATAACATAAATTTGTCACTGGACTATGTTTCCCTTCTACAAGGGGAAAACCTCAGAAAAGTCTTTTTGTCCTTCAAGACCTTGTCCTTCAAGCAGGTCCTTCAAGAACTTTCAGCCTTATCCTCACTTTGAAAGAGAAGAACACTTCAAAAATAACAAGAGATTTGAAAAAGATAGAATGCTTTAATGAAAAATAGCCCGGAGATGAAGGTTCTGGATGGTATAACTTTCCCCTCTGGATTGAAAAAGGCCTTTTTTAATATTCAGCATTTCAGGCTTCTCTCCTTCAAGCATTGCATGTAAACTGGGTGGAGTAAGTTTGTCACAGTGATGGTACCTGTAATGTTTGATCATAAGCAGTAAGGCAAGCATAACATATCTGAGCTCATTACCACAACATCCTGCCATCATATCTGGGCTCAAAACCCAAGCTGGTGATGAGACTCTGGAATTCTCTTTGGTGTTGCAATAAGGAGTCCTAGTAATTTAGCAAATAGTAACATTTCTTGTGAGTTTTATTTGAGTTTATTTATCCCTTGGGCTGTTGAAGGGAGTTTGAGTAACAATACTCTTAGCAACATGAGGAGGGTGGGTTAAATACTGGGTTTCTAGAGGTACTGCCTTTGAGAAAAGAAAAACACTGCAGAAAATAGAACAGAAAAGCACTTGCAAAAGTGCTTTTGCACTGGCAAAAGTATTGCCAACCCTATGTATTGAAAAGAGCTCCTCCAGCTTAGACAGCTGATTTCCAAACCTGTAAGATTTAACGAAAAAAAAAAAAAAAGAATACATCCAATACATCCAGGGTGAACTACTGGGAACTGGGAATACTCAATCACTATTCTGAGCTTTTCTCTCAAATCATTAGGAATTAGCTAGAAAATAACTTGCAAATTTTAACCGATGTGCTGTGATGTGGTACAATGCAGCAAGAGTTGGCCACCTTGTAGAAAGGATGCCATGGCTGCTCTGATGGGGACTGAGAAAACTGCCCATGGCCTTATAAGTTGTTCTGACATGGGCGATCACATTTTGCTAATGTAATACCCATTTTCAGCTTCCATGGTGTCTTCTTGCCTTCTATCATCTTCTAGTGTTTTGCTGCGGGTGGGATGAAGTGTTGGGGAAGACATGGACATGGCTAGTTGTGTTCAGATAAATATGCGTTCAGATAAAAGCCGGGTTCCTGTTTTTGAGAAGTATTTTAGGATTTTTCCCCCTACCTTTCTTCTCTGTGCGTTTATTCAGATCACTTCTGTTTACAGATAAAACCAGGATTTTTCTACATGCTAACCTTTCAGACCCTAATTACTTGCAGATGAGTGAGCTGTAGTGAGGCATCACTCGAAAGAAAATTGCACGGATTGCTTGGTCCAGCCCGCTCCGTCCTTTCCTCCCCCGCTCTGGAGATGCCACTGCTATTGCCTCTTCACCCACCCCTTCTTCCCGGGATGCTTGTCGCTTCCTTCCCACCCCTGCCAGCTCTGCTGTCTGCCCCGATAGCTGCGGAGCCGGTCCCAGCACCGCACACCCACTGCAATGTGCTCACTCGCCCTGATGAGCTCTGCCTCACCCGCCTGGAAACCATTCTGGTGGTGAATAACTGGAGATGATACTTGCCTAAGGATGTTGGCCATCTCCACCTATTTGCAGCTGCATAGCTATACATCAGCTCCCAGCATCTTATAGCTAGACCACAGCGCTCCTGGTTTCCAGCTTCCAAGCTGCATTAAAAGGCCGCTAAAAAAATACCTTAAATACTTTCCTAATGCTCCTTTTCCATGTAAACAACTGCTGTGGGAGGAAGTGGCTTTTACATTTTTGTCTCGTAGGGGTGTTTCATGCTAAGAAAATGTTTAAGAACGCCTATGTTAGTCCTATCTGATGGACTAATCAATTGCTCTCAATTATTGAGAGAAAAAACACACACACACACACACACACAGGTCTTGTGTAGCTACACAAATTCAAAAAGCTTCTTGAACTGCTTAAGTAACTTCTAGACTCTCCTATAACTTGAAAATTGCTGAAGTGATGTTTTCATAAATATTCCCTCCCAGGCATACAGACACAAGCTGTGTTGACAAGCGGGAACTTCTGCTTGATCCAAAGCTTTGGCAAAAGTTTCTTCTGGAAGCTGGGGCAGCAACATTTCTCTGGCCCGGAGGAAAAAGGCAAAACATTCACCGATCCTGTCTACCACTCCTGACATATTTCCAGTGCCATGAAAAAGTCACAAATCTAGTGTCAGGCTTTTACTAGGGGAGGTAAGTGCTCCATAACCACTGTTCCTAAACACATCACCAGCCCCAGCCCCCTTGCCCAGCAAAGCCAGTTCTCCACAGCTTGTGGTTAAGCTGCATTCCCAAAGGGTGTTGCACTATTTGTAATTTTCTGCAAAACTTTTCAAGTGCAGTAACGCGTATATCTTGTTGACAGTTTGAAGCAAGAGAGAAGGGGCTGTCAGACTGGCATAGAGCGCCTCAAGTGCTGCCTGATGTGGTAATGCCTGAGTCAGTCCTGAGCCACTGCCCTCGCACAGTGCTGAGAGAGAAGCATCATGATAATTCATTCCAACACCCATCTCCCAACAGTGGTCATTATAAGTCCTGCGGTATTTTTTTCTGCAAGAAAAGGGCTGTTAGCTTTAGCTGCCCTGGCCAAAATTTCAATTCAGGTCATTTCCTTTGCCTTCCTACACTCATTGCCTTTGTAATTTACATCTTAGGTTCATTTTCCTGAGCCATCTAGTGTTACTTTTCTCTGAACTAATTAAATGGTGACTCCACTGCAGTGGATAATTAAGAACATTTTCAGAAATAAAGGACTACTTCTTTTTGCATTCTGAACACATAAAGATGCATAAATGTTAAGAATTGGACTAAATTATTTTTTGTTCGTTTTCTGCCAAATTCTCAAAAGTTACAATATTGTTATTCATTCTATGTGCAGGCACAGGTAACTATTCAAGTAATGACTATCTCTTGAGGGTCTTAACACCACTGCTCGTACTGGATAGCAGAGGCAGGTAGGAGGAGGGTGTCTCAGAACCTTTCAAAGTCAGGCCAAAGGTATCTCAAGCTGGTTCTCCAAAAGCAGAAGTAATTTCTGAAACTTTTGGCTGAACAAACACAGGTTTCCCCAGTGATCTGCTGTAAGCAGAACATGAATCAGACCATCCTTTGTATAGAGAAGCTGCAGCTAGAGTAACAACAGCAGCTTTTCAAAGCACCTCATTAAGCTAGCATGCATATCACCTTCGGAGTATTTCTCTGCTCACCCTTGTGCCATATGTTTCAGCCATTCTCAACTGAGACTGAAAGACTATAAAATAATTACAGAAAATGCTTAAAATAATGCAGGACTCATTGTTTTAGAGTGAGTTACATTTACCATGCCCGTTCTCCATCAGCCAGAATTTTTGCTATTACTATTTCACAATATAGGCAAAGCACCAAGTCCTTTATTGAAATCAATGGCCATATGCTCCTTGGTTTTAATGAGACAAAGCGCCCATTAAAAGCAAGTTCAGAGAGGGAGAGATTTTTTCATTTAGGACCTTGACTTTACAGGGTTGTTGAGACTACTCATCTATTCTGCTATATTTAGCTCTTCCAGAGTAATCGGCAGGTAGAGTCATTATTCTGGACTAAAGTCATGCCTGTTTCAGCACAGCACATTCACAAGGGCAGCTCCTCCATGGCAGCTAGGCCAGGCACCTTCTCCTCATTCATGGGTAGCAGGTCACTGGTTCAAAGTGACTGAAAATCTTAATCATATGGTGCTTTCTGGGAGCCTGTCTGAAACGAGCAGCTCTGTTATCCCGGTTCTCACTAGATACTTGTCTGCAGCAACAGTGGCAGTAAGCAGGAAAAAAAAATCAATATACTGAATTATTTTTGGCATTTTAGGAGGGATTAGTAGCCAAAATGTTTGAATCATGCTGGCAATTTAGGCAGGGAAACCTTGTCCCGTTGATGCCCATGGGCACCTTCTAAATGCAGAGAACACAAGCCTCCACAAAATATAAACCATTCAATTAAAAAATGTCTCCTCTACAGCATCCCAAACTATTTTATAATCACTTTTTTTCCATTGGTCTTATTAGCACAGAAGTTCCAATGTTATTCTAACACTCCTCAGAAGCAAAGGAAACTTAAAAACCTATTATATTTTGCATGTGAGGTACCTAGGTACCAATACAGTAGGGCTCTAGCCAGACTGTCTTCCTCATCCAGAGGAATCCTGAATGCTGTTTTACCAGACACCAGCTGCTCCAAACACACCAAGTCCAAAAGTCACTACTGTCAAACAGCTGCTTCTTCATATCGTCTACAACTCTTAAGCACAGAAAGGAACCACTCCTGGAAGCAGAAGGCCACTTTATCCAGAACCACTCCTTCTAGCTATTTAAGATGAATTTTGACTGTTCCTAGTCAAGAAGTGTTCACAGAAATCAATGTCCCAGCGAACCTATCAGGATAGTAATACCAGCACAGGATAAAAGCAAAGAGGTAGCTAATGGCAATTTCTAGAAGCACCACTTGTGTTTACTAAACTGACATCTGACCATGGCGTAAGGATTTACCTGTGCAAATCCTGCTTCATTGCTTTGATGAATGATGAAGTCTCCATCCACTATTTTTTTTCTCAGCAACTACTTCTTACTTAGCTTAAAGGCACACAGAATGCCTACTTTTTTTTCCAGATTTTTTTTCTAAGTATCTGGAAGCCTGTTTCAAACTTTCCCAGAACTTCCCAAGCTTTCCCAGTGGCAAGCAGTCAGGACCACTATGGGACCAGCAGCCAAAGGATACCTTGCCTTTCCCAACTGAAACTGGTATGAACTGGCATGTCTTTTTGGAGTCATCCTCCTGCACCAACCTTCCCCAAACTGCCCACACAGAAAACCTTATCTGACCCCTTCCAAAGGCCCCACAGCTCAACCAGGGACATTCATCTGGCTCTAGTAGGGCTGGATTTAAGTCTACCCTCTGTTTGAGAAGACTGGAACCCACATCTCCCTGTGTGAATTCTTGAACTGTGAGACCATATCATATGCACAAGGCAGGCTTTTACAAACCTGTTTTGAAGCAATTCCAGTGTGCTTAGAATAATGAACTATTCATTGGGCCAGGGAGAGCCCAAGTGAGAGAATAAGCATGACTCCATTGCTTTGTGATTAGAGCATTTCCCCAAGGGGGAGGACCTACGTTTTGTCCCTGCTCTAATGGCTATTTAATGTTACGTCATTAGATTATACCATATTATATCAATACCTTTTATATTATATATACACACACAGACATTAAAGAAATATGAAATAGTCATTAGAGCAGGGACTGGAACCCAGATTTCCTCCACTAACCTCCTCCTCAGGGGGTGCCATAATTACTGACTATGAAGTCATACTTATTCTAGCGCTTCCTCTGGCCAATTAACATTTAATTATTCCAACTCAAGTGAAATATTTTCAATAGGAGGATTGGTAACCTGGTGGTTAGTGCTCTGGTAGGTTCAGGTCCAGGAGGGACAAAGCTGGGCTTGCTGCCACCACCAAATACTGTTCTCGCCCTGATCCCCTGGGATGAAGTGCCCTACATCTACCCCCAGAGAGCATTTGGGGACAAATGCCAGTTGAGGTGGGTGTCCTGCTCTCACTTTGCCCTGAACTCCTGAGGTAGCACTGCTGAGCGTGGGCTCCTATCCTCAACAGTCCTTGTTCCATTAGCATTCTACCAGCTCCACAAATAGACATTTGTAGTTCAAGCCCTCAAACACCTAACACTTCTCATGCAGAGCATGGGCAGTACTGCACAGGCAACCTGGAGACCTAACACAGGACTGTAGATCCCATTATATTGAGTGGGAGTTGGATGCTATGTTGCTTAAGTTCTTTTCTGCATCCACTTCAAAGCGATCTGCTAAAGGTCACAATATTTCAAGCCAAACAAAAAATCCTAAAACGCTGGACCATCCTTCCTTTTCTTTGATTTCTCAAGTTAGGCAGATCTGTGTCTAGCTAATAAGCAGATGGGTGAGTTCAAAGTGATAGCGTTGCTAGGAGTTTCAAAATCATTTTATAATGGTTGCAATGTTTAGGGAGGGAGATCTCTAATCATGCAGCTTATGAATCATGGTTGATATTATGAGGCTGTCAGGCTGAAAACTATCCGGTCTTTGACCTACCACGGACATGCATGGATAAGGCAGGAACTAGAAGATGTCATTAGGGAGGATCCTTTGGACAGTGGACTAGATATTTTGTGCTTGTGACAGTTACCAGCAGCAGAACACAGATATCCAAGTGGTGAGGGTGGCTTTTAAATAAATGCCTCTCAAGTCAAAGGCTGTGCAAGACAGACGGATGTGTCAGACAGATTAAAAAGCAGACAGGTCAAAACATGCGAAAGTAGAGGCAAGGCAACTCAATCCAAAAATAATGCATTGCTCTAGAAAATGAAGGGATCACAGGCAATGCTATCTTCAGCTTAAGAAATATCCTGTCAGGGGAAAGGGCCTGGGGTGGTGAAACATGTGCGTGGATATATTTCTGTGTCACCAAAGACAGAGAAGAAATGTATGTGGCTATTATGCAAAATCCATGTGTCTTTGCATCCTTGTACCGATTCGACACTGGTTAAAGAAGTCTTCTACATGGCAGTAGTTTCATGTATTTTGGAGATTCAAGGAAGTCTGACAGGTAAGAGTTGGAGGTGGAGGTTGAAGGCACCCAGACCATCTGGTGAAGTATCCAGCTTGTAGATAGATACCTGTTGTTAGAAGGAAAGCAGCAGAAATTGCACCTGTCCAAGTATCTATACTAGAGAACCAAAGCACAAGTAGGAAATGGACTTTGGTTAGACTTTAAACCTTAAAACATCTGGAGGTCTCACCATGACCCCTCTTCAAACAGGCTACTTACTTAGTAAAATGGTAAAAAAGAGATCTTGAACAAGTTTCCATCTGGGCAATGACTAACTGTATTTCCTTTAGCTTTGATAGCACAAACTTTTGTATTTCACATCTAAGCTGGGTGAGAGCTATGGATCAGTCCCGCTGAGAGCACATTCTAATAAAGAGACAACCGCACTTCGTTAGTGGACAAAACATATACCTGTGCATCTACTTTCATCATGCTTGGTCAATATTCTTTGACCTAATGTAAATGAAGATCTATAGACTAATAGACAGATATATAAGTTAGTCATTTAATTAATTTAATTAATTAATCAGATTAATCATGATTATGCAAAAAATAATCTTCTAACAAATCCATTGCCAAAAAATGTCCATCGACATCTTAACACATATACTATACTTTTATTTTTGTAAATGGTAAAAAAAAAAATCAAACCATACAATATCAAACAATATCTCTAGGCTTGGAGGATAATACTCCTATTTTTTCAAGTTAGCAACTGTTGACCTCTAGAGCATTTTTCATTACATATCAGCTGAGCTAGACTTGGCGATTCTGCCCCTAACACCTGCAAATCAAAGGAAAGATGTGGAGGGCTGTGCTGCTCTGACACCTCGTCTCTTCCCTGACCATCACATTTTCACCTGTTCATTGCGTGAACAACTGTGGCTTGCTGGCAACCCAGCTGGCTGTGAGCTCAGTGTTAATCTGATCCAGGCACAGATTCTGTGTCCCTTCAGCAATGTGTTGCCTCCCGGCTCCCTGGTCACCTCGCTGGTCCCATTTGCACTCAGGCTATCTTCCAGTGCCTTCATTTCTGGACTGAACCTGGATTGTCCTAGGTCTATATCCACATCGTTTGTACAGGTTATTTGGAAAAAAAATGTGAAATGCACATTTTAGTAAATATATTATAACCCCCAATTAAATAATTTAATATAAACTCATAACTCTCTTTGGAAATTACTTTTAACATAATATACCGAGAAATTATTGTATTTACTGCACTGATAATTATTCATAAACTAATAATTTTTGAATAGAGCTCCTTTATAAAATATCTCTTTGTAATTGGGAGAAACTAGCTTTCTGACCTAAGTTCAGCTCATCATAGTCAGAAGCCGCTTTTTTCTTTTTTTGTGAGCTCTGGAGGAATCCTTTTCAGTTACCTTCTCTCCTTATATCTGAAATACACATGCATACAAACCCCTTATTTTATTTTAAAGCAAATTACATGCTGATTCAGGCTACAAGACTGATTAGCCAAAAAACATAGGAAATAGAAGCTTGACATTCTGCCCACAGTTCAGCAAATGAAATATTGTTTGTTATAGCATATACTCACCAGCCCTTTGGCTGGGATGATTCTATGCACTTTTTTGTTTAGAGATTTACGACGTTTAACTTTCGAGGATCTGCTACAGGATGATAAATCCTGCCTTCCAGAGCCTTCCTACAGTTTCCTTTAATCTTGCCCATCTCATGAGCAGGGCAGATAGAGCACAGTATATCCCAATCCCTTCTTCCACACTCTGAGCATGAGATGCAAAATCTGTTTCTAGGGGAAAATGGCTTATTCATTCTCTGTACATATGAATAGTCTTTGATTTCTTCATCCAGAAAGGAAAGAAACTTGTCTCAAGTACAGTGGCACTCTTTAAAGCAAAAACATCTGTCTACCAGAATTTAAATCAAGAACAAAGCTCATTTATCATAAGTTCTACCTACACCAGCAGCAAGCATATACCGTGCTTCCTGTTGGGATGACCTTTATCTTCAAGCAAGAGAACAGTAAAACAAGAAAAGAACAAATACAAAGTTCCTAGAGGGATCACAGCATGCTCTGCGTCTGCACACATTACAGGGAAAGCAAGAATAGAAAGTCTTAAAGACACCACAAAGGCAGACATTAGGGAAAAGGCAGCAAAGATAAGGAAGAAAATAGAAAACATTTAATCTACCACACCCTCTAAAGTACCATTTTTTTTCTCTTTCAAAAGCATTTTTGGGGCTTAAAGGAACTTTTACATCATTGTCTGTCGTAAACATCAGCTTGGGTACAGTTCAACACCATTAGAGGACATTTTGTGTTTCTGGTAATAGTTATTAATTTTTAAAAAAACAAGCAAATGGAGAGATGAAATCATTCCCTGGGTCCATGCTCTTACTGAAACAGAACCACATTTTGACATGGGAAGTCATGGAAGAAAGTAAAGAAAAGGGCAGAGATAATCCAAGATACAAAAAGCTACGAAAACACACACACACACAAATCCCGAACACAGAAGCAAGAGAAGTAGACGACTGGAAAAAAGTCCTACTCATAAATAGTGTGGCAGTTAATCTCTTCTTCAGAATTTCTTTTCCCTTCCCTTCCCTTCCCTTCTTTCTTTTTTTTTTTTTTTTCAATTTGCTTCTCTCTCTCCCTCTCTTTTTTTTTTAACTGGTAACTTTCTAGCAGGAAGAGCTCCTCTGCCTCACAGTCAGGATATTATTTTAATAGCTCCTTTTAATATAGCACTTCAACAACAAAAAGTCAGCTCAGCAGCTTGATTGGTAGACAATTTATTATGTCCTTTTTGACAGAAACTAAAACAACAGTTAAATAAAGGCTAGAACCTCATGCCCTACTGTGCTCAATGTTCCTTTATTTGCCGATGTACATGACAAGCCTCTGTGTACAGTGATGCATGCAAGTACCTGATGTACACAAATTCTTCTTGCCAAGGCCACACACTCCTACATCTTGCTCATCGCTTCTGATGTTATCATTTGTGATACAATATTCCCCTTGGAATCCCTCTCCATCCTGGTTTTGGAATGGGACACACTGGAGCTGTGGCCAAATTTTCCTCTCCTGCTTCAATAAACTCATTTGGATTTGTCTTGGGTAGAGCAGAATTTCACTTCATATACCTAGTGTAACACTCAATAAAAACCTACTCCAGGTGGGGGGGCCCTATGCAAGGCTCATGACTAACCTGATTTCCAAAAGCTCCGAGCACCTAGAAATTCCTCTTTGACCTGAGCTAGTCAATCCTTCAAAAAAGGGCTAACTTTTTAGGTAGAAAATGATGAATTTAGGACATTAACTGCAAGCTGTCACTCTTATAAATCCTACCTTCAATCATCACACTCCAGCTGCTCAGTTTTTTTAAAGCAGAACTTCATGTTAAGTGAATAGAACAGAGGCATTTCAAATTTCCCTCCATTTTGCAGATGTAGCACCAGATACAGCCTGTCTCAAAGCTTAGTCAGAACTGGTTTCTATAGAAAGCTCAAAAGGAATAGCTGTGTTTAGTTGCTGGGGAAAAAAAAAAAAAGCCTATTTACTTCAATAGTCTCCACTTTTCACACCTACTCAGTGTCAACACCTGTTTAGCTGTGGACTTTTGAAAAGCAGTGACTTATTTTAACATTGCTGTAGAGCTACTTTATTTCTACATAAATTATTTGTTTTAATTTTATTTCATATTATTCAACATAAGCTATTTCTAGTGTGTGTATATATATGTATATTTATATATAACGTATTGTGGGTAGAGAGCAAATGTCTGATGAACACATACCAGTGAGTTCTAGAAAGGCAGATAATTTCCTTCACTTAATAATAGTTTTCTTTCCTCTTGGCTGCAGACTCTCATAACTAGCACCATGCCAAACATTCGAAGATTGGATTATGGCCTGTCGTACTTGATTATTTTTGTCAGCATGCTGACCCAGGGTGCCCTTTTCTTGTGTTGTTCCTTCTGTTTCCATTTTTCATGTCATCCAGCTTTTCATCTTGTCAATCAGCTTTTGACTTCCTGATTAAAGTGTCTGTCACAGGAGCAGCCTGGTCTCCAGTCAGTTGTTTAATTTGTTCCTCATGGCATCCAATTGAGTTATTCATCTGGCCCAGCTGTTCCCAAGTGCTTCCAGCATCACTTTTTCATGTGTTTGGGTTTAACCTCTATATCTACGTACAACAGTGTGAATTGTTCCATTCATTCTGTTGACTGCGGATTGCTTTGCCTCTGTCTAATGCCTTGACATTGCTGGGCGGGCTGCTACTGTACGCCGTGGCTTAACCAGCTGAAAGAGCAGCAGTTTTTCACCCTGGTGTTATGGTAACAGGCACAACTAAACAGACTAGTCCTCAAGTATTATAGCAGGCCCAATTTTTAACAATTAGGGGCATGTAATGGAAAACTCTGCTCTGCGAGATCTGAATCCACCCAAAAAAATAATGTTGATGACGCTTGGCAGGAGGAGAGAAATGTTAGGTTGCCAGGAATTTTTAGCATTCACTAGAAATCAGTTTGCTTCATTATCATGAGAGCTGTTTTCTCGCTGCCAAGTCTAGGCCTGGTGTAGCCTGGCCATAATTCCCATTGACTTGTGTGGGAGTTGCACAAGCTCACAGCAGGACTAAATTTGGTGATCTGAGTACAGTGGCAGAGGCATCCCGCTGGAACAACGGCATTTAAATCAATTCCGTGTCATCACAGGGAAATGTTCAAATCTTGCTACTTTGTTTTAATCAGCGCTTTTCAGAGTGAGCACTGAGGGGAGAGGGATTAGCATTCAATCCTGACTCTATTCCGTATTTTTTTTTCCTCTGTGATAACAACTGCTCTGCCTCAGTTTCCCCACTGGATATAATGATTCATAGGAATACTTGGTTACCAAATCATTTGAAGCTGAAAAATGCTCAAGATGACTCTTTATGATTCCTGGAACCTAACCGAGTAGAAATCTGAAATACTTTTAAAGTCCGTGTCACAGGGGAGGAAAGCATTCTCTATAACCAACTGACAAAGTTATGCTGCGTAAACTGAAGTCAAGCAAATCCCATGCTGCAGTGTACACATATTGTTTCAGGAATTGTTGTTTTTTTTATCCCACTTACTCTACTACTATTTTTTTTTATCTTCTACTGCATCATAAAGCACCGTCATTTGTTAATGACCTGTTTTCCTACAAGAAATTCCTTGCTTCAGTGTAAAGGAACATTACATTTATATATGTTTTATCTGGTAAAGGTATAGAGCAAAAAATCTGATCCCAGGCTGAATAGATTTCCAGCAAACTGTAGTTTTTTTCCTATTGTGCTAACATCCATTCTCCACAGACACATCAAGGCTCAAAGTGGCCATTCCATAGCCCTGTAAGTTTTTAGTAGAGTTTTATATATCAGAAGAATTTTATTAAAACAATATTAACTCAGTCAATTCCCTGCTGGATGTCTGTCCACATCATAAAAACCACTGGCTTGCCTGGCACTCCCTGGCACCCATATAGCAGTGCTCAGTGGGGAAGCCAAGGGCTGAGTGGATTTGGGTCCCGAGGGGCCGTTTCATCCCTACAAGTAGTCCTTCCAACTCAGAAGTGAGGTACGTTCTTGGAACAGCACCATACCTGTGCTGGGGCTAAACAAATGACTTCAGTTTTCATCACTTTCACACCAAAGCTTTTCAAGAGGCTTCCTTTTTTCTTTTTAATAAAGAATTTAAAATTTTATTTTTCCAAATGGAGAGACTGCATTCCTTCCAGTTGTGCATTTTGGATTTACCTGGAAAACTGAGGTATACACAATAGAGGATCAGAAAATAGCTCTAGCAGCATTTTGGCTTGTGAGGCATGGTAAACTATACAGACTAAGGAAGTGATTTTTGCCTTCCTCTTACTTTCTAACATTTTCTTTTTAGAGGCAGCCACAGGATGCTTTTACAGAATCCAGTCTGGCTTTAATCACTCCTAATTGGTTTCCATCCTACTAGAGATTTGTTTGGGAAGGACTGTTCCTGAAAAATACTGCTGTGAAATGCATGCAATTTGGAATGATTTTGTATTTGAAATGCATGCTATTTGGAATGAGTTTGTACTTTCTAACCTCATGGTAGTTTAGGATGGGTTAAAAAGTACAGCAGAATGGAGCAAAAATGTGCATTGGGCCTAGTAAGTACGTACTTTCCGTGACTATGTGAGTCTTCCCTGGGTGCAGAAAAGGAAACAGAAGAATTAGTTCTGAAAAATAAGCTGTATCCCGGGGCTGGCTGCAGCGCACCCACTCGAAACAGACTGTCGCTTTGGGGCTTCCGAGGTCTTTCAAACCTTTGCCTCAAGACCTCTGAGTTTGGTTCCTCCTTACGTTTTCCATGAACTTGGCTCCTTCTTGGTTAGTCAAAAAAATAAATGCACGGTGTCTCACATCCGCCCTTCCCCCAGCTTGTTGTATCATAAAATAACTCCAGGCGCAATATGTTATACAAGCCTGTGATCCTCCCCCTAATTTCTTATAAAAGATATGACCTCGTTATCAATGGAGATATTTTTAAAGTACTGATCCTCTGAGTTAAAACCTCTCTGATAGAAATGCGAAATACATTCTAATCTCTCTTAAAGCTCAACTTCACATTGGTTACACTCAATTCAAGTCCCCATGCTTTACTTTGTAGCCCAAACCAACTGCACTACTATAAATAAATAGAAAATACAAGCCAAAGTTTTGTGGAAAAGACAGAATTTAAGAGAGGTTATGCTACAATGTTTGGGGGATGTCCTGAATTTACTGGGAATTAAGTCTAGTTGTCAGACACACATGATACAGCCCAAATGATACAGGCCGTTCAATTGCATTTCTAGATGTTAATTCTGGATCATGGCCTGAGCTGATTCTCCTTAGGTGTAAAGAAAGGAGTATATAGTTGTCTGATTGGGACACCTTTTGGTGGGTGTATTGTACTCTGTATTTCCATTCAGTGGGAAAACCATTTTATTCTAAAAGCTCAATGCAGACTGCAAAAGGAGATCTATAGCGATCTAAAGTGTTCTTTGACAGATACTTCACATTTGATCTTTCTTTCTTTCTTCCTCTCTTTCTTTATCTCTATCTTTTTCTTTCTTTTGTCACTCTTAATCTAAAAGAAAGGTCACTTCAAGTAATTATATATATGTATATATATATGCATATATATATGGGCTCTTTATGCACTGAACATTACGTTAGTGTACCTGTGTTCTAAGAAGTCAGAAGATCCACAGTTGTTCATTCTTTTTACCTTTGATGTCTTCAAAAAGTGACTGAAATATCAATAGCTTGACTGATCACAGGGGGAAAACTACTTCCCTCAGGGTGAAGTAACTGGGTTTAGGATGGCTTACAAGCCATCTCCCCTACAGAAGAGGATGAGCTCCAGGGCAGATACAAATATACATCATATACATATAGCCACCCTCTCAGCTAGAAGAAACAAGCACATTTAGAATGCAACCTGGTTTGGCTTCAACTGCACTAATAACTCCCGCAATTAAGCAACATCGGTAGCCAATTAGCTCATAATTTTCTCCATGCTGAAAGGAGGAGATATAGCAGGGTTTTAACCTATTTCATGCCCTGCGGCCATCAGCATGCCTAACGCTGGGAAAACTGTACTGGTAAACCTCTCAGATACAGGCTTTCTTCTTTTTCCCTATATCAGGAGCTGATAAAACAAAATAATGTGTCTGAGTATTGGAAAGGCTGATTAACTTAATGGCTACTACTATCAGCCATCTTATGTTTAAATTCAATATTTGGCATGGGAGGATCTGAAAACTACATAGAAGTATGAAAGGAACTGTCCATTAGATGAAGTCTGCTTCTTAGTGCAAATGCTAGCACTACTCTACAGTCTATTCAGTGGGACGTATTTTGTGAGGCAGAGATCATACTGTATGATCTTCCCCAGACACTAAACCCCGATGGTCTTTCTAGGTTCTCAGCAAAAGAAAATGTATTCTTCTTTGTACTCCCTAACTCCCTAAGTAGAGGCTTAAGATCACAATCTTTCTGTCACACTTCATACTTTTATTTTTTATAAATGCATATAGAAATATTATTTTATATATATGTAATATTCATTTACTCAGGTCTCCTATGTACTCAGTTGCAGCACATCATCCCATAGCTACCTAAGGCAATGCTGGAGTGAGAAAGTGTGAAATATCCTTTTTTGCGTGTGTGTGAATAGAGTCTTTAATGCTCAAGTTTAAATGAATGGTGTATTTCTTGGCTAGGTGTCAAAGACTTAACAGAACTTGTACTATAGTCTTCTCACAGGAAAAAACAAATAGTTTCACACTGAGGTATTTGGAAACAGGTGTGCTGAACAATTACAGAATGTTACAGCTCTTGGAGACACTCCTCCAAGAAATTAAGGTCTAAAAATGCATATAACACTACCACAGTGATAAAATATCTAATATCGAATCCCACTGGAAAGGAAAAAACAACTGACTGGAGCACAAAGAGAAGATGTGATCATCATTATGTCATGGCATGAAGCAGATAGTTTTTGTTGCCAAAAGGTCTGGAAAGAAAACAATAGAAAAGCTTTGCTTGGAATGTAGTTTGGAACAACAGAACAACATTGTCTGCTTCAACGCCCATGGCCACCACCCTGCCCCATGTTGCAAAACACTCTCCTGTTATGCTTATCAAAATGCCTGATGGATTCATCTCTGCTTATTTCAGACTCAGGTTCAGTTCACAGATCTATCCACACAGGTGGGCAGCAACATTTTTTAACGAAGCCTCTCTTTTCCAAAGCAGCAAGTCCTTATTTCTGTTTCACCATCTCTCCATCTCATTTCAATTCTTTTATGAAAAAAACTAAACTGTCGATCCTTTTCTTCCTTGGCTACAATATAAATCAAACTCCTCTTTCATAAAACTGATAAAGCCGACATTTCACTTCCCCCTCCTTGTTTCTAACAAACATCCAGGCCCAATAGTAAGTGCTTTCAAAGTTGTGATGAATTCACAAAAAGGAATCCAACCTCTGGTCCACTTCTCTAAAACATTCTCCTGCTGTTATGAAAAGAATTTGCATCCCCAGAGACATCAGCACAGTAAAACTTTGCCTGGGCCTTGTAATTTCTCCTGTACTCTCCCACTTTGAAAAAAAAATATTCTCAGAAATGTGAAGTTGTCCATCAAGTCTGCTTTATCTGCTACCTCAGGGCAAGGTGACCCCACCTCCTCACCCCGCAGATCCACCAGGCTAGACATGCAACACTTCCCCATGGTGTAGCGGGGAATTCCTCCCTGACTCTTGCTGCATTCAGGTTACGGCCCTATCATTACTCTAGCATGTGTAGCTACACATTTTATTATTGGTCACAAAATTATTCTTCTCCTTTTTTACAAATCCAGCCACACTATTTGACTCTGTGACCTCCTGTGGCAGTGGATCCCAGAGACAATTCTCTTCCTTTGCCAAATCTATAACAGACTGTTTAATGTTGGAGGATGAAAATACATTATCCCATCTTTGATGTTTAAAGAGAGGGGAGAGACCTCAAGACCTTTCTGCATATTATTCAGTGTAACACATTTGTATGCCCTCCACAGAGTTTGCATGTCTTATTCAAGGTCAGCTCTGCTCCACACTGCAGTCCAACAACCTCCCTGCCTAAGTTTTCATGTATCTGTTGCACACTGAGTTGCTAAATGGTAAAATCAAGGCTAAAGGTAGTGTGAAGTCAAATAGTAGATTGAAGCAATCGTAATGCTTTATACTGCTTTTGTGCCTCTTATAAAACCCACTTCTATAGCTCCTTTCATTCATGGACCTCAAAGAACTTGTGTAAAAGTGGGCAAATGCCACTAGCCCCAGTATCAGTAGAGATCCGAGAAGTGTGCACTTTCGCAGGGGCCTGGGTCAGATGTAATTTTATTGATATTAGTGCAGACACAATGCTGTAAGTTTGTTACATACATCAGGAGAATTAGTCTTAGGGGACTTGAGAAACATAAAAGAAATGAGTTGATCCCCATTTACGGAGCTAGTTAGTGACACAGTAAAGAAGACAGCACATGCTTGCCACTTCCAGTCCTCTCCTTGGTGGTTATAGGGAGGAGGGTTGTTTTTCCGTAACAATTGTGCTATGTGCTTAACAAATTATGCGGCTACTAATGAACTGCAGTTTAGCCTTAGGATGCTTTTCAGGGTCCCAGCAGCCCCCTCTCTTCTTTATCCTCCACAATTTAGGGCTGGACCACCAGCGACCTGAAATGTCGAAGAAGCAGAAGAAATAAACATTGAGTTAGACTCCAGGTCCCTTTATGATCCTGCTTAGGCTTATCAAGGGACAGATGTTCATATACAAGTTTGGCGAGACTTCCTAATCTTATTACAGCTTCCATTGGGGCAGTAGACCGGCTAATTATTACTTTATACTGCAAATGCTACCCAGATTTTGTCAAGAAAATTTTTTCTTGAGGAAGCTGTTTCCTTTATTTCCAAAGAACAATCTAAAAAGAGGCCACTCTTATTCTGCTTTATCCTAGCCAAACTGCTGGAGACTTTTTTTTTTTTTTTTTTTTAAAAAAAGCAAAATTTAGATCTCCATCCAATGACATCTGCCATGTCTGCCACTTCTCCCTGTTCATGAGTGCCATTTTGTGGTGTGCTTTTCAAAAATCTTTTAACTTTAAAAATCACAGTTTATTCAAATCAGCTCCGCTCCTGTTCCTCAAACCTCACTTAAAGAAGTTTGGTGATGGAGCTCTCTCTCTTCTACAGGGCAATCTGTTCCCCTCACCTCAATCCTCTTTGCTGCTTTTTTCTCCGTCTGATGTGGCCAAGAATGCAAAAACAGCCACCAGACGTCTGCTTTTGCTTGGAGGAATGCATGTGTTGGGAGGCAGTATGACCTCCCAGCATGGTATGAACATCGGGCTCTGACTTGAGAGATCATAGGTTCACTTTCGACCTGGTATTTTGGTTTCTCCTTTGGTATAGGTACAATATTAGCTATCTATCTGCCTCATAAAATGATTTGAGATTGGCTACTGGACAGCCTACTTCACACAGCTATTATCTCACGTAAAGTGATAATTCATGATCTGCTATTCCAACTGACCTCATGTTTGGCTGGAAAAGTGCATGCTGGGCTTTGTTGCTAGCATTGCTTTCTTTCTGATCTCAAAATGGAGAAAAGAGACAGTGAAAAATCAGTAGCAATCTTAATGATAGAACATATATTGGCACATTATGCTATTACATTATATACACACACAAATATACTCTCGCACGCACAAACTGTCACATCAGTTCTTTAGTGCTCTTTGTTAGATGTAAATGTAAGTCATTATAATCCCCATACAAAATTAATTACAGGCAGAAATTCCCACATTCCTGCTTTCAGAGGGTTACCAGATATTTATTCTTTTAATTTGGCTCTATCATCATGTCAAAATAAAAGTTCTATGCCTAACATTTATCAGGCCTCTAAGCTTAATTGCATTCATCTTTATCAAGTCTTGAAACTGACTGATATATTTAAATGAGCTAAAATAAAAAGATTTGAGGCAACTGAAGTCTCTTCAATAAGTTGAAGAAAATTTTCCAAAAGACTATGGAAGCAATAGTGACCAAAACTGTAGAGAAGAAAGATTTTAAAGCTAGTAAGTTGCCAAGTGGATCCTTTACTTAATTAGCCTTTCTTTCAAAGAATTAGTGAGTAAAAGGCTTAAAGAAGATGAAGTGAAATTTGAATGTGCTACCCTGTCTATAAATATGATTTAAATTAGTGTTTCATTTGGCCCGTGATAATTCTATTATATCTCCTTCCATATTCTAATTTCTTTGTCTTGCCTCTCTACATTTCTTCAGCACTGGGAGACCCGACATTTACTCCTGGAATAGCCTTAGAAGATTTTTCAGCCTAAAAAAAACACCTCAGGTACATTTATACTCTTCTCCCCCTTTCTTTTCTTTTCTTCCCCCCCCCCCTTTTTTTTTTAAAGATTTCATTGTTAAACATTGTAAGTATCTTTTGGTCGAGACTTGGAAATGGTAGTTCAAGTGCTGACTTCAGCCTCAGCTCTGATGCAGACCTGCTCAGAAGCTGTAGGAGGTAGCTGCAAGAGCCAAGATTTCATAGATTTGATGGAGGTGACTAGTCTCCCTAGGGTCCCTCTGAAGAAAACATGGTGTTTTGTGGACCCGTGAGAGACAATGGGTCTATGAAAGTTAGCCGAGAAGGACAGAGTTACCGTCATTTTGTACCAAAAGCAGACCCATCACTGGAAATTGCATAGAGGACTCTTAAAGAGAGCTAGCTGGTTGGTAGATCAGTAAAAAGACATTTTCCGAGGGAAACAATGTCTCTGACTCAATAGCTTCTTATGTCTGAAGGAAGTTATTCTTACTTTTTCTGTGACAGAATTCTCAGCCAGTAATGTGATGGGATAGAGGCAATACTAGGAATGTCTCCCATCTGTCCTCCTTGCTTATTTTGTAAGCTCATAAGGTTTCTGTTTCTACAGAACTTCTTCTGTTTCAGCAAACCATGTCGCGTTTTTATTTACTGTTTAATTCATAGTACTGAAATGGCTAATGAGGCTAATGAGGCTAATGAGCTCCCTCTCTGTTCAGGGCTCAGTTTCATCAGAAGGTGGATCTGTGATATGAGTGGGGAGAGGAGCTCTGGCTCATGCCGCATGCAGAAACCATGCTCTTCGGCTCGGACAAGATGTGACAATTCAGGATAGAATCAAAACTTGCATATCTGCAGATCCCCTTTCTTTGCTGTCTCAGAATTTTCTCCCAAATGAATCCTGAACTAGAACAGAGCTGGACCTCATAGATCTAGACTCATAGCTCTTTAATCAGCTACGTTTTGGAGGCCAGCAACCTACACTTTCTTATTCATCTGAGAATTTCGTGTTGTTATCATCTATCTCATAGCATAGTCGATACCTATGCTTGAGAAAATTACTTGGTGCCACAGAAACAGGTGATGTAAAAAACAGCTTTTATTTAGATCTATGACAAATAATGGAAGAGCTGTGTTTCTCTAGTGGTTGAAGCAAGAAAATGAAAACTATAGCAGCTTGAGTTAAGTTCTTATTTTTACAGAAGCAATGACTCACTGTGTGACCATGGACAAGTCATTCGATTTCCTTGTGCCCTAGTCAACAAAACTATAAAATTATTATAACACAAAAAAACAAGAAGTCCCTAGATTTTACTAAAAAACAAATCTTTCCTCTGAGTTCAGTTGGTGAATACATGACAAAAACAACAAATTGAAACATGGGTGTAACCCACAGTTTTGGCAAATATACCACAAAAATATGGAGAGGGTACAGGACTGAAAACAGGGGAAAAAATAAAAGATCAGCAAGAGCACTGAAATGCCCCAAAGCACATAAAATCATACTAACAGAAACAGCTTCAACAGAAGAGAGTATAGATGCCTACAGGGTGGTGAGTAGGAGAGTGTATTCAAAAGAAAAATAACAATCAAATGATCTAATGCTCCTTTCATCTCGAGCAGCCTTTAAAGCTAGATTTCACCCTTTAACAGGGTACTATTTAAGTATGCCCAGAAACAACACAGAGTGAACTTGAGTACATTAAAGGATGTGAAAGATGTATAGTGAAAGATGGCTTATCCGATACTAATTGCAGGGAGAAGCATGTTTGCCAAAAAGGTAATTTTGGCGAGTAGTTATGGTCTCATTTTCGAATCTGCACAATAATACCTGCTTTGGCAAGGCCAGAACAATAAGCCAGGAGGTCACAAGCATCTCACATGCTAAGCATGTCCTAAATGAGCTGCATCATGTAATGGGAAGCATGAGGTCTACCTTACATTCCACTTAGAGTCCCTTTCACACTCAAGATTGCATGGGTGCAATAGACCTACCACATCCTGTGAAAGCCCCAGAACACCTGGCATCTAGCTTTCACGGTGATCTTTACAGGTGGGGTCTCAAGCCCTTTCCCCTGGCTGCTGCACAATATCTGGGACAATATTTCATAGAGAATGTAAAAAAAAAAAAAAAACTACAGACCATCCTGAGATGCCAGAGTTATTTCTAAGCCTTGATCATGACTGGGGTAGTGTCCTACACAGAGCAAGGCTGTGGCAGGGGGTGCTGTTGCTTGGTTTGCTTCTCTGAAAGAAAACAGAATGATGCATTAGCCCTGGCGATAGCAGCCACGTGGCTCTAATGGGGTGAGAATATGAAACAGAGAGGAAAACAATGAACAACAGAAAAGTCAGAGTTAGGCCTGCAGCAGAAGAGAGGCTACAAAGGTAACATCAAAGAGTTTACAGGAAGAAAAAAAAAAGATAGAAAGAAAAGAAAGAGAAAGGAGCAGACAACATACATATTAATGATCCAGAAACAATATTGAAAAACAACGTATTATCATTACTCAGATCAAAAGAACATGACAATTAACACCTCAGACATATCTGTGACAGAAGGAGAGTGGGCTTAGCAACGAGCCTGCTCTCCCCAGTCTCCCTCTGTTTTTGTGACTAGGACTAGGCAATGAGGGGGTAGGCTCACCCTGAGGAGCAGTGGTGCTACCCGCCTAGCACTTCCACAGTGAAAGTTTAAAAAAATGAGCATTAAGACTGAGCAAAGATACAGTAAAATCTGGACAGAAACAGAAAGTGAAGAAGAAAATTACATGAGCCTAAAGGTAAAGACAAGATTTACTGCCTTGCCTTGCTCGAGGGGAGTGCAAGGAAACATGGGGCACTACTCGTATGCTCCTCACTGAACTGCCAAAAGGCTTCTCCAACGGCTGTCTAACCTCTTCTCCTCTCCTCCCATCCCAGAGCCTCCTTCTTCTACCAGCCTGTCTGAAAGAGTCCTATAGTGCTCTTCCTGGCACATGCATCATCACCTGAAAATCAGAGACGTTCTCTGCTAGGATTGTGTCCACTTGCATTGGGAATGGCTCAATGGTCTGACAAGTCCTTTCCATATTTAATTTCTTTGACAGGCAAAACAGTAACCTGATCAAATTAGATTTTGTCTTAATAATTCCCCATAGCACAAACTGTTATTTAGCAACTTCTGCCAGGTATATGAAACCATTTCTCCAGGATGAGGGCATTTATGATAGTGAAATGAAAGCTACTCCAGAGGTGACTACAGTAAAGGAAAGGTTATAGTGATGATAGGGAAAGACACATTCATTCTATTTTAGATATTTCATAATAAAAAACCCTCTTTCTACACGTCTATCTTTTATTAGCAACTCACACTTGCTAGTGGTTTTGAATTTCTGATCAGATTCTTTCTGATTTTTACACTCATGTTCATACATGCACTGATGATGAGAAAGGGTCAAAAAGCATAGCTACTTTCAGGCTACAGAAATTATATAATTTTTAAAAAAAAAGAAAAAAAAATGTGACCAAAGAAAATTTCAGGTTTGTGAGATCTACAAACATTTTGCTGTTGATTCCAATGAATTTTCAATCAACTTCACATTCCAGATTCATTAGAGAAGAGGTAGTTTTTTGTTTTGTTTTGACTACATCCATTTTCCTGATACTAGACATTTTTAAAATGAGCCACTCAGCTGTGGACAGGGACAGGGCAAGACTCATCAGACACAAACTGCAATATGGGAAATTCCATTTACATATAAGGAAAAATTTTTCATAATGAGAGTCAACCAGAGGTCAACTCAACGAGAGTCCAGAGGTCAACCACTGGAGCAGAAAAACTGTAACATCTCCATTCTTGGAGATATTCAAAACTCTGCTGGACACAACCCCAAGCAACATTCTGTAACTGGACCTGCTTTGAGCAGCATAGTTGTCAAGGTGCTTCTGACCTAAACTACTGTATGAATCTACATACACAAAGCACAAGAACAGTAGCTTATTATGTAACTGCACAGTATTGGTTAGTTCTCTGATCTTTAAACATTACAGAAAAAAAAATAAAACATTAAATAGTAAGAATAAAGCCAAATCACTATTAATTAATATTTTGGACCTATTCATAGGAAGCTGTAGAATTCAGTGCAAAATGCTATTTCGCTCAATAAAAATTGCTGTTGTTAATAGGATTATGATTAAACCAAACCCTTGTGCTTTGCTGCAAGTTTAATGGGTAGTATGAAACCCCCTCCAATCTTTTCTTTCTGCAGCAGCTACAGGACCATTGAAAGCTTTGGTTCACCATCAAAAAAGTGGACAAAGTCACTTGGGTGACTTATACTCTCTGCAGTTCAGGAGCAATCGAATTTCGCAGGGAGGTAGAACAAGACTGTCATAGTGCTCTTAAAATGCTGGTGCTTCTTCTTCAGACTGACCTGGAGTTTTTGCAAGAGTAGACTGACACCTGACTTTTCAAAGGCTTCTTGGTTAGGCCAGATTTAAAATACCAAGATCATTTATCTTGTTTTTTTGTTTGTTTGTTTGTTTGTTTTGGTTGGTTGGTTAGTTGGTTGGTTGGTTGGCTTGGTTGGTTGGTTGGTTGGTTGTTTGTTTGTGTCTGTGCATGTATTAATGTATTTCAATTTACAATTTTCCTCTCCACCTTTTCCTTCTTTTCACTTTTATTCTCTCTCTGCTTTACCCCTGAGAAAAAGAAATTAAGAAGGAAAGATGTAGGAACTTGCATTTCTATGTGGGTGGGAAGAAAACTTATTTTCAAATTTCAGTTCCTACTGCAATCAAGTCTGCTCTAGGTTTGTAGGCATAACCTGCAGATCCTGTTTTCTTGTCTTTGCTATAGTGAGAGATGCCTACTGAAAGCCACTCAAACCTCTGAATTTTTTATAGGCTAACTCATCATAAATTACTATTATTTATGAATAATGCTAAGCAAAAAATAATAATAATAACTGCCCAAACTGAATGATGATGGAAATAATGAAAAGAAAAAAGGTTTAAGCATATGAGTCACAGCACATCATTGTTTGCCGAAATCTGAGCCATATCCTCTTGTAGGGTATGAAGAGCTAACAATGGGTCATGGAAGATGAATGCATTAAAATGGGTGTATATTTAATAATGTACAGTGGTTTAGCAGGAGAAGGACATTTATTTTTCTCCTAGTGCAGTGTGACTCAATTTTCAAAAGCTTTGGAAACAGTCTGGAACACCACGGTTCGATACAGCATATTGCTATTAGCCAACGGTACAGGGAATCTGTTAGAGTTCAGGCAAATTTTGCATACCTTGGAGGCTCCCACAATACCATACAAATGATACAAAAATGTGAGCACATTCATCTGATCCAGTTTGTAGCTAAGTTCTGAATTCCTTGAAAATTGGTACAAAAGAAGAATGATAGCAAAGATTTAAAAGATTAATGCATGATGTCCCAGCATACAGAAAGGAACATAAATTTTTCCTTGGACTTCAGTGGATGCATTGCCCAAGTGGTACACCTCCTAGGAAAAATCTAACTACAATGCCTCTGTCTCTTTGGCTGTGGCTTCACACAGTGTGCAGTGGTTGAAAGGATCGGCCATTACTGCCCATGCATGGAACCCAACACCTCTGAAATACCTCCTTAAAAACTGCATTCAAGTGGGAGCTTAGACTCACTACAGATTGTTACTATCCTGTTCTTCTGGAAAGTACGTTACTCTCTGATGTAAATTATATCTCTGTATAAACTTTGTTTTGTCTGCACTACCTAATATGTGGCATCCTGCTGACATCCGTTTTCATCTTTCTCCATTAGATAGATTTTCAAGAGCACCCTTCCGTAAATCAAAGCTTCTGTCTAGACCACAATCAAAGCCTGTATTTAGACAACAAAACAAGTGGTTAGATTTTCAACAGAGCTGAGAAGAAAAGGGCGCAAAGTTTTCTCACACAACTCTCAAAGAAAACTGTTTGGGAAAAATGTGGCTCTGTTTTTGGGTACTGAGCACTAGAAAAACTGGCACTTCAGAGCTTTGAGAATATTGCCTCTTCAGTCTCTCTGAACTCATGTTCATGTGCTTTCATTAGCAAACAGATCATGGCCTTGAACTTTTAGGGATTAAAGCTAAAATTTACTTGCACACATATCGCCAAGCTCTCTCTCAAATATTTGTAGGCAATCACACGCAACATACTTCATTCTTCCTAATATCAGCAAAGTAGATCCTTCTATTCTGTCTTATTATTCCTACATGAGTGTAATTTTGAAAGCTCCTAAGCCATTTGTGGGCTAGGAAATGCCAAAACCAAACTGCATCCCCAGGTATTAGGATCACATTTATTTCTATGAAAGAGATATCAATCAATTTATAGCTGATTTTGGCTTAATATAACTGTTCTCAAAATATGTCCTATTGACTGTTGGTTGACTGCGGAGACCTGTCATGTGGTCTAGATTTTGTTTTTTCCTTCCAAAGAGACATAGAATTTATGATAGGGACTGGACTGAAAATTAAGAAGCCTTGAACTTATACAACTCTTAGCTGTACAACCCATCATCTGTGAGGTCTAGGCGAAGCCGCCTCCTTCTTGCCTACCTTTCTTTTCTCTGCTCCCTTTGCTACATCTTGCCTAGCTGAGTAAAGAAACATCAGCCAGCATAGAATCATCGAATCACAGAATGCATAAGGTTGGAAGGGACCTCTAGAGGTCATCTAGTCCAACCCCCCTGCACACGCAGGGTCACCTAGAGCACGTGGCACAGGACTGCATCCAAGCAGGTTTGGAAGATCTCCAGAGAAGGAGACTTCACAACCTCTCTGGGCAGCCTGTTCCAGTGCTCTGTCACCCTCACTGTTAAGAAATTTTTCCTTAAGTTCCTGTGGAACTTTTGATGCTTCAGTTTCTGGCCGTTTCCTCTAGTTCTGTCGGTGGCCACCAGTGAAAAGAGGCCAGCACCATCCTCCTCACTCCCTCCCTTGAAGTACTTATATACACTGATCAGATCCCCTCTCAGCCTTCTCTTCTCCAGGCTGAACAGGCCCAGCTCCCTCAGCCTCTCCTCACAGGGCAGATGTTCCAGGCCCCTGATCATCCTTGCGACCCTGCGCTGGACTCTCTCCAGCAGCTCCACATCCCTCTTGTACTGGGGAGCCCAGGACTGGACACAATACTCCAGATGCGGCCTCACCAGGGCTGAGTAGAGGGGCAGGATCACCTCCCTCGACCTGTTGGAGACGCTCTTCTTAATGCACCCCAGGATCCCATTGGCCTTCTTGGCCATGAGGGCACCCTGCTGCCTCATGGTCAACTTGTCGTCCACCATGACACCCAGGTCTTTCTCTGCAGAGCTGCTCTCCAGAAGGTCGGTCCCCAGCCTGTACTGGTGTCTGGGGTTATTTCTCCCCAGGTGCAGGACCTTGCACTTGGCCTTGTTGAATTGCATGAGGTTTTTCACCGCCCAGTTGTCCAGTCTGTCCAGGTCCCTCTGGATGGCAGTGCAGCCCTCCGGGGTATCAGCTACTCCTCCCAGTTTGGTATCATCAGCAAACTTGCTGAGGGAGCACTCTGTGCCTTCATCCAGGTCATTGATGAATAAACTGAACAGGACTGGACCAAGGACTGACCCCTGGCGGACACCGCTAACCACAGGCCTCCAGCTAGACTCGGCACCACTGATCACCACCCTCTGAGCTCTGCCATCCAGACAATTCCTAATTCACCTCACTGTCCGCTCATCTATCCCACACTTCTGGAGCTTGCCCAGGAGGATGTTGTGAGGGACGGTGTCAAAAGCCTTGGTGAAGTTGGGATAGACGACATTCACCGCTCTCCCCTCATGTATCCAGCTGGTCATTTCATCATAGAAGGCTATCAGGTTAGTCAAGCATGATTTCCCCTTGGTGAATCCATGCTGACTACTCTTGAGTACCTTCTTGTCCTCCATGTGCCTGGAGACAATGGCCAGTATGAGCCGTTCCATCACTTTTCCGGGGACAGAGGTGAGGCTTACTGGCCTGTAGTTGCCTGGGTCCTCCTTCTTGCCTTTTTTGAAGACTGGTGTGACATTGGCTTTATTCCAGTCCTCCGGCACCTCCCCCATTCTCCAGAATCTTTCAAAGATGATGGAGAATGGCTTAGCTATGAGCTCTGCCAGCTCACGCAGCACTCTGGGGTGCATCCCACCAGGGCCCATGGATTTGTGGGTATCGAGTTTCCTTAGGTACTCTCTGGCCCAATCTTCCTCTACCCAGGGCAAGTCTTCCTCTCTCCAGGTTTCTTCTCTTGTCCCTAGGGCCTGGGACTCTAAAGGGCATTCATTTACCGATCACACCCAACCAACTTGCTTGCCTTCTATGACAAAATGATTGCATATGTGGACCAGGAGACAGTAGTGTCTAAATGTCTGTCTAGAAGGTTGGACTTGGAAGGTCATGGTTAATGAGTCATACTCTATCTGGGTGCCTGTGACAAATGCAGTACCACAGAGGTCTACAATGTGACCTGGCCTGTTTGCTATTTTTATTAATGATCTGGAAGACATGATGGACTGCTCTCTCCTCAAGTCTGGCAATGGCACCAATCTGGGAGAAACTGCTCAGTATACTTGAAGACAGGGACTGCCATCCAGAGGGACCCAGACAGGTTAGAGGAATGGGCCAGTGAAATTCCAGGACAGTTGGGGCCTGCAGTACCAACCCTGTAAGGAGAGGCCCTTAGGAGCGGGGATGATTCAGCCAGGAGAAGAGAGCACCTCGAGAGACATAACAGCAACCTCCAAGTGTGTGTGAGGAGGTTATGGGGAAGGTGGAGCCAGGGTCTTCAGTGGTACATGGTGGGAGGACAGGAGATAATACATGACTTGAAGCAGGAGAGGTTCAGAATGGATATAAGAAAGATTCTTTTCCCTTTAGGATAGTCAGGTGGCGAAACAGGCTGTTCAGAGAGGCATTTCCATACATTTCCATTTAGGATTTCCATTTTTGGATCTGACCACTTAGCGCTTTGGCCACCTAGTCTGATCTCATAGCTGATCTGGCTTTGAGTGGGAGAATGGGCGAGGGACTTCCTGAGGTCATTTCAAATTGAATCACTCTATGATTCTGCAGACTCCAGCACACACTGAGTCAGCATCCCAGTCATGGGTTGGCACAGTCTGTGAGCTCTTGCCGAGTGTAGAGCACCTGCATTGCTGCCTGTGACTTCAAGAAAGGAATCTTGGCTCCAGGCTGCGTTGGAGCTACAGTGCAGATGTGTTGTACTGGCAGAACAAACCCCATTCATCCTGCACATATGTCTACCATGCGGGCAGCACACAAACAGTAGGTCCAACACATTTGAGAACTAACCTGCCTCTAGATAGAGTTGACATAGAACTTGATCTGCCACTTATGTCTATGTCCTTGCCATATCTCTATAGGGTATTCAGGGAAGTGGCTCTAAATCTTTCTTGAGAGAGCTGTTCCATTTTATGATGAAGCTGAAGTGTCATGAAGTACTTAAATAGTCACTGTGGCAAAGGGCAAGAGAGGGAGATGGAGAAAATGGCTTTTTAGCCTGGTGTCTGGGGCAGCTGAGTTCAGCTTCCTGCTCCAGGCAATGTGGAGACAAAAAGGAACAGCCACAAAAACAGGGCACGGAGAGCATTCGTTTCCACGACAGCCGACAGCGGGATGAAGCAGGCATGTTCACAGGATGTTCAGGTTTGCATCAGGTACGGGAGGAAACTCAACTTTTATCCACTACTTGCTGGTCACAGGGATGCCTGGGGAAGAGCCTTTTGCCCTGCTTTGTGGTCTCTGTCCCTATGAGGAGGTCACATAACAAGCTGGGGGGTCACCATTCAAATAGTGGCCATGGCTATATATAACATCCAACATAGTAGGTGAAAAGCACTGCCTCCTCTGGAAACCTTGAAAAAAAAATAGCCTTTCGTTTCTTTCACTTCCTTCCCTTGTGCTTCAAAATGAACATTTTTGTTTTGGATGAGGAAGAATGTATGTTTGCATTTTGCACTAAATAAATGTTTTCAGATTTCCATTTTGGCAAGAAAAACAAAAAGCTAAGTTCCATTTGGTTTGATTCTAACTTATTTCCTGCTCCCCCCTCTCTCCTTTTTTTTTTAGATTCGGCACTCTAGCTGAAAAAAAACACAATTATTCTCACAGCCTTAGTCACACGTTTTCCAGGCAGTGCCTGAAATGTTTCCTTTCAACTCTCTGCAAGCATTTTATAGGTTGTCATTTTGCTGCTGCTTCAAGAACAAGAGCCTGCAGTTCTTCCAAGTGAACAGCTTCAACGACTTTTCTGACTGATGCAAATGTGTTACGCTGTTGACAAATCCTAACCACGAAAGTTGACTTGGCTATTGCTGCTTGCTGGAACTGGTATTTCCCCTGAAAAATTTCCTCCCACCCATCAACTGGAGCGGTCTGTTTTATCGAGCTACTTTTTAATAACCTCTTTGTAAGCCTTAGTTTTTTATTTAGGCAAAGAAGAACTATTTTGAAGAACTGTAATTTGTCACTTAAATCACTATAAATTATTCCCTGAAGAGAGACGAGGCACTGAATGCACATGGAGACCGGAATATCTCCTGATATGAAAACTAATCCCTTTAGTCTAAACTGAAACACACTGAGAGAGTAGCATGGAAAGTTTCAGCTGTATTTCTGTACCTTTATTTCAGCTATTTGCACCTTGGGGGAAGAACCAGAGAATAAGGCAATTTCATTCCTGTAAGCACTGCCACTATTCTAAAACTTATAACACGCAAACAGTGATATGACTCCTGCCTCAAGGAACTTCTAATCTAAACTAATATATGATGCAAAATGTGTAAAGAGACGCAGTGGATGATAGAGGTCTTCAACCATACAAACAGGACCATACAAACTTCAATCCTGCCCTTGGCCAAAATCTTGCTGAGGAAAGCACAATCAAGCATCTATACTTATGGACCCAAGAGCAGAACTAGCTGTTTAAAATATACAAAAATCCACACACGCTAATAATAGCAATTTTGTCACAGTAAGTTAACTGTTAAGGGTTTGGATTTACAGACTTCAGGGGGGAGCTAATCTGGTGTATCCTACATCTGGCACTATCTTCAAAGATGGTTCTCAACCGTATCTCATTTACCACAAGAAAAAGCATAAAACAACAGCTAAATTATTTTTTAGAACTACTAATCCGTATGGATTAACTGCCATAATTCAATTTCAGAGAGATGACTGGATTTTCATAACACACACACATGCGCTCACACAAAATAGACACAAAGATATTGGGGATCAACTAAATGTTTAAGTCGTATCAAAATAAAATTAAAATTGTTTTTCTATCTCATATTTGTATTTTGAATAGACTGGAAAATGGAAAGAAGACATCGAAATACTGTGTTAATATCTATGCTATCTGTACTGGCTACTCAAAGATTTGGTTCTGATTTTAAAGTTTTTCAGCTCAAGAAGATGTAGATTTTCTTGGCAACAGCTGCTGTGTAAAATATTCTGAGATAGAATTTTTTATCATAATTAATAATAGATGAAAATTTCTGCGTTTTTGATGTTCTAAACTCTATGCTGTTTGATTTACGATGTCTTTATAGTTGTTTTTCTAGTAATTCTATGCCTCTTTCTGTTGGTATAAGGCTAGTCATCTCTTTTATTTCCCTAGTGGAGTTGGTACAGTACTCTTTTCTTCCTTTTCTTGCCTTCTTTTTCTGTAAATATATTTCATAAAGTTCCTCTTTCTTCCTTAATGAGACTGATCCCTGTGTTCTGTAAGTTTGTTGCCATGGATTTTTCTTTCTTTTTCTCTTTTTTTGTTTTCCTTAACTCTGCACAAGGTAGCAATAAAACCTTGGTAGAGGCTATTGCAGTCAGGAGAATGCTCTGCGCACGCCCTCGTAGCTGGCTATATGCTCAGTAATGAATGTTTAAAACTGGATTGTGACTGAAGAAGCATAGTCTGGTTGGAGGGTTGATATTTTTGGCCTGGATAGTGATTTTTTTTCACTGGAATTTTAGGGAAGCACTCCTTGTAAAAGCTGCTGGATGATGGTCAATAATTGCCAGTTTCAAAGAAGTTCAATACAGGTGCCTGTGTTCTGTTATTACTGCATCAGCACTCCCAGCTCATGGGATAAAGAGGGCCATGCATCATAGCTGGGACTCTGGTGACAGCTAAAGTTAATGTTGCCAAAGATTTGCCCTGGGAACCCCCTCTGGTTTTCTATCACTCACAACTTTTTCAGCCAATTGCCCTCAAATGGCAAATTTTTCAGGAACCCCTGTACCCAAAAGCTTGGCCAGTGGCAGGCAGTGTTGGAAGTTGCTCCCAGGAGATAGCTGCATCCTCCCGTGAAGCACTTTGCATCCCCAGCTAAATGAAATTTGTATTTATATAATAATAATAATAATAATAAATAACAAGTTAGCTCCAATCAAAAGTAATAAATACCCCCTCTGGATTCTGTCACTATTAGTGCAACATGAAAGCCAGTAAAATTTCATCAGAGAAGTCACTGCTGCTAGTAAAGAAGAGCAGTAAGAAATTCTTTCTATTCTCCTACACTGCCTGCTTCCCTGCTTCAGCACTGTGCATTTTTAAAAGGCCACTTCTGTTCTTATTCTGTAGTACTGTTTGAGTAGCATTTATGCAACATGACTGTCAGCTGCCTCGTCAACATCTACATCTAGTTATTTGGATAGCTGATTCTTAGCATATATCTTTACAGATGCATAAGCTTTGCCACTTACTTACATTGTTTGGTTTCTGTGGGTTTTTTTTTTCAGTAAAATCTATACTGCAACATGCCATATGGGTGTAGTCATGGTAGTGTGGCTTTTTCTACTGTCTGCATTTTTATTTGTAACACTGCACTTTCCATAAAAGATTTTGGCAACAGCAATGGAGAATCATAGTTTAAATATAATAATATTAATTTACCATCCTTTTTTCCTCCCCTTCTCTTTTCTTTTGGAGTTACAGCTTTACAAACAGCCGCTAGTGCACAGACACTAATTTCTTCCTCGATAACCCCAGGAGATAACATTCTCGCATTCCTTAGTAAATTGGGCCTTGTAAAAACTATGCTTGGGTGGTCCATGATAATCTTTCTAGAACCAGGCTGCTCTCAGCCAGATTCTTCTTTTTTTTTTTCTTCAACAAAATATGCATATTGAGAAATATGTGTCCTTCAAATGGATGCACTTTTCAATGATGGTTAGAAAATAAGAATTAGACTTAACTATATAGCATTGCCTTTTCATTTTTAAACTACCCTTCCCAGGTTGGCCACTGCACAGATCTGAGCATTTTGAGGCAGGATCTGTCTAAATAAGAATGATGAAGAGAAGAAAGATGAGGAAGTCTATCAAATGCATATGTAGCTTCCTGAAACACCAGTGACTATGTAACACACTGCCTAATGACATAGTTAACTGCATTACAAGAATGATGGTCTGCTGCTCTGCATGCTTAGCAGAATAAGACTGACTGGTCTGTGACTGGATGACTGGTATGTGACCACACCTTCATAGCGAGGACCACACAAAGCCTATTTAATAGGGGCAATTAGGTAAGCCAGACAAGGATTTGGCCTCACCCTTTGTGGCAGGAAAAATATACACATGCATCACACAGAATTGTTTTGTCTGAATGTGGTGAGAGAAAATTAATTTTACATCTGACCACAGCCTCTGGTATTACAATAGCCTAATATTTCTACCAGTGACACATTTGGCCAAGCCTGAGTCAAGGAGCCTGGAAAAGAAGATTTACAAGATGTGCTAAACATTCTCGACTCTCACAGACCTGGCCCATTGACACTAGAAACTTTCCTTACTTTTTCTTTTTTTAGCTCATCAAAGATCTGAGGACCAAACTGTGACTTGTGGGTCTTTATGCAGTCATGCACAGACTGCCTGAGAACACACGCAATACCAAGCAGCTAAAACGGCACTTCCTTCCAAGGCAGGAATAACGACAAACGGAGCAGACTCTATTGTGAGCAATCCCAAGGATGCCCCTTATTTTCATGGTGTAGTATCAACGAGGATAATAATAGTGAGCATATTTATGAAAACAAAAGAATAAAGATAAAAAATACATATCTGTACACACACAAAAAAAAACAGGAGAAATCATTAACATTATGAAATCACTGAATTTTGCAGTTAATCACAAAGTGTAGCCACATTAGGAAAGAAAATAATCATCATTTAGTAGTGCCAGAAATGCAGCTTTTTAAGATGATAGCTTTGTAACAGTGAATCTAAAGGTTTAAATAAGTCATGTACAAATACCATACAGACTCCTAGTTGCTCCTGCATTATCTTAAGACTGAAAAGTGTATATTAAGCAGTTAGCATTACTTGGCTGAGAAGTCCGTTACAGAAGTTAACCAGTTGAAAAAATGTGAGAACTGCTGGCTTAGTGAAAGTGAACATAGATATCCCTTGCTCAGTTGAAATTACAGGAATATATGTAGAACAGCATTTCTTATGACAGAATCTGGTCATCTGAGTAAGATATCCAAGCACCCCTTGATTTTTTATAAATAGAAAAAAAAAAGAAGAAGAAGAAGAAGTACATTTTATGTTTTACTTGGAAATGTGCCTTCTTGGCTGTTGCCAAGATCCATTGATATCATTTGTTCAGCAAAACATTTGCTTATTAGTGATTCAGAAGACAGGCCAAAGATTCACTTGGCAATTTTCTACGTCCATTATCCAACTTCAAGGCCCACTCAAAATCGCTCCATTTATGAGCTTGGATGAGATAAAAACCTACAACAGTATGAGCGCTGCCAGAAGAAGTCCAGAGGTGCTCACTTAGTCATAAATTTTTCAGACATAATTTTTAATCAGAGTTAATAATATTCAGAACATAATTGTAACAGTACAATATTTTATGGATAAAGATTGCAGAAGATACCAATAAAGGTGAATGTCCCATTTGCTCTACTACTCCAGGTGGAACTATTTTTCTTTGAAATATATTTCTTTTATGTAACTATTAACATAAGATTGGAAGGGACCTCTTGAATCATCAAGGCCAGACAACCATTTAACTATCATGAGAAATTACATAAACTCTTACATATAGATTGACTGAATTGTGTTTTACAAATAATTCCACTTTTACTCCTAATAAACCTCTGGAAATGCTGTTCAGAACCTCACTAATTTAATGTTTAGGAATCTTCTTTTATGTTCCAACTTGATATAGTTTTCATGACTGGTTAAATACATTTAACCCTTTACTTTGATATTTAGTTTAACTAGCTCTTCTCCTAACTTGGGATTTGCCATCCTGATATGTTTATAAACACCCCTTTGCTATGTTAAAAAGTCAGGTAATGTTTAGTAATCTCTCATTGACAGACTTGCTGCCTCTCAGTAGCCTTTCTCTCAATGAGCCTCTCTATCAAGGTCACCTTGCTTGAATGTGTTTGACCTCAGCTGTACCCAGTATTTCAGGTAGGTTCTCACACATTGTAACCGTGTTAATACTTACCTCTTTCAAAGTACTAAATGAGATCCCACTTGCTTATTCCTCTCACTCCATGTATGCCATGGGGGCAGCCTTTCATGCCTACAGCCCTGTTCACACTCGTGTGGTTGGTTCCCTGGCATACAAAGCTACAAATACCTCTCCAAGCCATGATTTCACGGAGTCTAGGGAGCTACGGGAAGATTTGACTGATCTCCCTTGGTCTTTGCTCTCCCCTGTCAGATAGTGGTGACCTACCACAAAGGTGTGTTGAGAGAGAGTGTTACAAATATGCCCATATCTCTGCTTTTGCTTCTCTCTGGTTTAAAAACAAGCTGCCCAGTAACAGATAGGAGATGTTTCATGGTGACTCTCTTAGTTAAATATTTGATACTGAAGAACAGAAATGAGAAAAAGGCAGCAACAAAAATAGGCAGTGCAAATCTACAAAGCTATCCATCCCTTTCCTTTTAAATACCAGAGAAGAGGAGAACATAGCAGCGAGGAGTATATTCATTCAATCATTTCAGTCATTCTTGTCGTACTTCTGGTGTGCCCTTCATGCAGAATAATCACAAGAAACTTCACTTAAACTAAACTCAAACACTTACCAAAATACAACAGAAGGAAAGCAGAATAAAACAAATTAGCCTAGTCAAGACTAAGGCTTAAAAATGCCGAGGGCCCTATTAACTACAAAAAGCTTACAGTGTCTCTGTGTGTACGCACTTGCAAGCATGAGAGAGAAACGATATATGTACATGAAAAAAAAGGAAATTAGCAATCCATGCTGCTTCAGAGAGATTGTGCACTTCACTCCTGACTCGCAAAGAAAACTTGCCGTAAAAGTGACCCACATTCAAGAAATCATGTCCTTCTGAGGCCAACACACAGATTAACATAGGTAACAAGGCTGGCCAGGAGCAGCTAAAACCTCTGTTGATAATTCAATTACGATACAGGACATGGGTATGTGTTTCAGTAAGGGTTTAGAGGGGGACCTTATCCATTGGCATAGAAAGGCACAGCGTTCTCTGCGTTCATAAATACTGGAAACATGCAAAGTGCAAATTAGCTGGAATTGGCAGGACCAATATCTGTTACAACATCAGATTAAAAGCCGGCAACTACTGGCAATTTTATGTATCACGCTGTGTTAACATTTTGTTAATGCTTTGGTAGGGAAGTAGGGGAAAATAACTGCAAACTTCCGTGTATAAACGTATACTTGTATCTTAACAGAAAGCCAGGGGAGAAGAGCAAGCGAGGAAGCAACGCAATTAGTGGAGATAAGCAACTTCCTAATAAACATTGGGGGCACATTCAGCAGCAAGCGCTTCCTTCCTTGTTTACCCCAGTTGTTCTCCTGGTTCTGGAAACTAATAGACAAAGAGATAAAAAAGCTCTCTTGAGAAAAGTGCTGCAATGACGGAAAATACTCCCGCAACCTGTTAGCAGAACTTAGACATGTTTGAGAACGTTTGTAGAGAAAGGAACTATTTCCCACTCACATATAAAGACTTCACCCCAAATTGAAGAAGGGACTATAAATAATGTCAAAATAAAAAGGAAGCTTCCTTCGGCAGGTTAACCTAAGTTTTACTTAGCATAAACCAAGTAATTTTACAGTTCTAACAAGAGCTAAGAGGGTTTCTGAGTCCTCTCAGCAATCTCAGACTGCCTCCCCACAAATGCAGAGCCCAAATATTTGTTATTTGGCTGTGTCTCTGAAATAGCTGCTCTGCGCTGCCTGCCTGCGTGGACACAGCTACTGTGCAGCATCAAGAACAAAGAAGATTAAAATACATCAAAGTGAATTAAGTATTTCTGCCAGGGGTACTTTTATTGTGAAATGAGAGCACGCATCTCTTATAAAATAATAAAAAATAAGAGCTACTGTGGAATAGCTTTCAGTTTTAAAATTCTATCACTGCTTTTTTTCTATGGTTCACCCTATAGAACACTCCTTACTGAATTAAGAGAACCTGAGCAAAAGAAATCATTCTAAATTTAACTTTAAATGATATTGGAAGGAATTTTAGAAAGGATATTTGAGTGTGGGGGAAAATATTTCTCAACAGCTTTTTTCCTGGAGAAAAAAAAATCCAGACTCTTTTTTTTTAGATTTGAGCTATGATATTTTTCAAAAGAATAGAAAAAAATCACAAATTTAAAAAATATTTACATATTTACATTTTCAACCTTTGAAAGAATATATCCAGGTCTGCTGCTACCTTAAAATCCTGAGTATTCTTTCTGTTCATGTCCAATATTTTCTCTCTGAAAAAAGAAAAAAAAATGGAAAAAATAGGCTGAAGAAACATTATTCAGAGAATTACATTAACTGCAATATCTACCCCAGATGAAAGCTAGACAACGTGTGTAATAATGGCCACATAATTTAATCTAGTAGTTATTCAATCAAAGTATATAAGATACAAATGAAGCCAAACACTCATCTATATACATATATAGACTCATAAACATATCCATATTTATTTAAAGATCTTAATTAACAGAAAAGCATCTCTTCCTTTTTTCTGGGACAAAAAAAATCTCATAATTTTGGTGCTCATGAAGTTGGAAGTTATGCCTCGTGAAGAAGAGGAATAGAAAGTTATTCTTCTTTTAAAAGAACTAAAATTTACATAAAATATACACTTTGGCTATTCCAAACCCTTGATCAGAAGTCTAGAGGGGAAATAATTGTGATAATTCACAAAAAAAGGCAATATATTAATCTTCCATGTATTTGTCGATCAGGAAAAATAGTGCCAATGGTAGAAAATCCTTGCTAAAACATCTTGGCTACATCAAATTCTCATAATAGCAGGACGAGACATTTTTTGAACACAAGGTTTCTACATCCATCCCACCAAATCGCACTTTTCTGAAAACATTGCTTCATAGTTATTAAAAATAAATCATAAAATGTACTAATTTCTCATATTACAGATATTCATGTGATAATAGTTTGTTCTCTTTTGCATCCAAACCTTCAGCCTCAATGACATAATCTTTTAACAGGGTGTCTACTAGTTCCTAAATGGAAGACACAGTGTACTTTTTTTCAAGTGAAGCTACATTTCACAAGTAGTGCCAGCTCTATTAAACTAAGATATTGTTTGAAAACATACTCCATCCTTTTATAGCAACATGACTACCAGTTAAAGCCAACGATATAACTGTTACAGAATATGTAAAAAAGCACATCTTTGCAAAGATTTTCCAAATGCATATGTCCTCTTCCCCATACCTATAGCTGGTTGGAAATCAGCAGCTATAAGTTTTCCTGAACTTCATTTATTTAAAAATAAAGGTTACACCCAGGACCACGTCCAACAGTGAAATCAGCCATGTAAACAAGATGGAAAAATCAGTTATTCTCACATATGGAGAGTTGTAAAAGGTATATGACATATGGAATCTGTAATTCGGTTAGGTCACACTTTTGCTATAACACTTTCTTTTGCTCTTTTAACCTGCTAGGAAAATGGATTTAAGTTAAGGAGACTGAGATGAAAAAGAAAACCTATTGACTTGAATCTAAAGCCCTGTAAAGATGCCGCCCCCAAGAAAGATGTGTTAAGTAGCAAATATACAGCATGCAGGGAAGATATGTCAGATTAGTGTGAAATATGCGTGGTTTAAAAAAAAAACAAACAAAAAAAGTAGAAAAAAAATCTTTGTTTACTCTATTATGAGAACCTCCAGGTTCTTTAATATTCCATATATTCATCAGACTAGGAAAATATGAAAACTAGAGTACTTGTGGGATGGGAAAACTGTTTCCTGCCCATCTCTGACCTCTCAGTGTAAAACTGCTAAGTGCTTTAGTTTACAGTACAAATATTTCTGGATATGGCATCCATCTGTTATATATTAGTGAAATGTTTTTGTTGTTCAGCATTCTTTTAAACAGCACTATTACAATTCATCGAGAAAGGTTAATGGCTAAGTAATAACTTGACAGGTTTACAGTGGATGGTATTTCTGGAAAGAGTATTTGCTGTTTAGCATTTCTTAAACAAAGCTGTTAAATTTTCAACCAAAGAGTTTTTGAAACTTCAGGATGATGTATCATATGTGGGGTGATTACATGGAGTATTACTCCTAAAATGTTTTTTCAAGGAAATTTGACTATTTTTAACTCATAACGAAAAGCTTTAAATGGTATGCTTGATTTTATCATGGCTATCCATAAAGATAAGTTTGGTACCAGTTTTTGAAATATTCCTTGCCTTGGCTACATCTTGATTGGAGGTCTTTATTTGCTCAATAAATTTTATAGGTGTAACCTGCTTATAGTAGTGGAAGAGATGCTGTAATCCTAATAAGTCAAGTAACATACAGAACTGGAAAGGAAATGAAAAATCCCAACCCAAAGATCTGTAAGAAATGCCTGTTAAAAACAGTGAATCAGTCCCATTTCCATTCCAATTACTTTATACCGCAATTAGTGTGCTGAATGCTTGTTTGACAGATGTCCTAATCCAGTGTATCAGATTGGGAATCTGTTTACACAACTATGTATATACCTGAGCGGAAAAGGTACAGAAAGCGATTCAGGTATTTCTCAACCCATTCCTGGATCCTGCCTGAGTCAGAAATTGAGATAATTCTGAGTTCATGGTCTTTCTGTCAAGATAGAAGTCTCAGGGGATTTTCCCTAGCTTGAATTTTCTCTGAGGTCCTTATTTAAGACTTAGAAGACCCTTGGCTCCCTTGGGTCAGCAGGAGATTTTGGCTCAGTATTCTCTTTCCAAAGAAGCCTGTCCCAATACCCATGGTGATGGGAAAGATAGTGTTAACTGCCTTCATGCCACCCCCATTTCTTTTTCCTCTGAATGGAGGGGAGGGAATTGCTACATTTTGACCAATACTGATAATCTCTGGTGACTTTTCTCCACCTCACTAATGGTCTTAGCCGATATACTGGCACCAAGGGCATAGGTGATTCTGAGCATACATGATGCCAAGCCATGTCAAACCATGTTAGCTGCAAAACTATAGTACCTACAGAGCTATCCTACTCTGTCTCCTCCTCCTTCCTGTGTCCTCCTGGAGATTGGGACAGTGCTACCTGCAGAGCTTCCCTGCTCCATGAAGAAGAGCAGAGGAGCTGCAGGAGATGCTTCCCATTCCTTCCCCCAACCAGCAGCGCAGCTCCCTCTCTGTGCGGGAGCAGAGCAGTACTGTTGCATACATCCACCATAGGGAAGCTGTAGGCTCAAGGAGGCACCTGGAGTAGAATTTGGGCTGGTATATGGATCTCAAACCCCAACAGGAAGGCACAGCACAAGGAGATCATGAAATCCCCAGTGTCCCATCTGCTCCAGGGCCTGGGTAAGGACTGATGGGCAGAGACACTACAGGAAACTGCCTAGAGGCCAAGGAAAGAAAGAGACCAAGATCCCCAGCACCAGCACCAGATTGTCAAAATTTCTCTGGACTTTTGTCTCCAATTTTAACAGTATCACAGAATTTCGTGGTGTTGCTATGCCTTTTTCACATTGCCAATAACACTGCTGATCACTACAGGGTTTCTTCTTGAAGGAGTACATTTTATTTCTGTTTCAGTTTCATCTGAAAATGAAGCTACTGTTCAAAGGCTTTGCAAGCCGCTTTGGTTCTGGAAACATCCCCTACAAATGGGTCCATCTTTATGCAAAACAGCACTCTCTTACTTTTCACAAGTTCTTCAGCAAAATGTTGGCAAGGATCTCAAACAAATGGGAAATCTCACATGCAGGATTTATAATTTTAAATCAAAGAGAGGCTTTGGTTTAGATGCACACATTTTTTAACCTGGAAGGAAAATAATCAGCATGGTAGAAAGACAAAATTCACAGACAAGCTGCAATAAATAAACCTTACATACAGAGAGCTCTGAATTCCACCATGAAATTTGGGACCGACACTTGGAGTACGGCACAGCTGCAGAAAGGACACAAAATGAACTTCGTACTGTTCTGCAATCAAGCAGCAGACCTGTTTCACACAAGGAACCAGCTAATCAACCCAGACTGCAAAACCAACGTGATAGACCCAAGTATCAACTGTTGTGAAAAGCTGTCTATGTACTTCACTGATTAGATCAGCTGAATACATATGGAACTAATTGGGAAAGAAAATGCCAGCTGCAAACAAATATATTGTCTGCCCAAACACACATGGCTCAATGTGGGCCCTAGCACAAAGCTCAGGTTTTAAAAAATATTGAAAAATACTGAAAAAATGTTACAACTATCACCTATAAGCTCATGTGCCTGATTAAAGGCAGTATACTGAAATTCATTCATAACTAGGGAAAGCAGTTCGTGAGGCTGTCAGAAGCATTCTTTGAAATACCCATCAAACTCTTTGAAAAATGCAGCAATTTACTTAGCACTCAGTTCTATATATGTGTCTAATTACTGCCCCATTTCCAGTTTCCCCCTGCTGGTGAAATAGGTGTGAAAGGAATATGTATAAATAGGTATCAGCAAGCTCTAGTCATCCTTGGGACCTGACGGTCAAGTTTGGATGGTGACACAACACAGAGATGGATTTAATGGATTTACTGGGGGAAGTGCTCTGAACAGCTCATCAGGATGATGTCTCTATTGAGGGCATTTGTTCCCCTACTCATAGCAAAGTCTGAAGCTGCAGGGCATATTTGGCATTTGGCAAAGCCTGGATACCAAGTATTGAGAAACACCTTCGATCTGGGTGAGGAGTTTGAGGGCTTGAGACAAAGCCTTGGGACGTGACTGCATCACCTCTTCTTGAGTAGTAACCTGGGTTACTATCATTTGCTGCAACTGGAGTTGAAAATGAAAGCAACACATTACTTTCATATGACGTGTTTTGAGTGATATGGGGAGAATACTGAATGCTTGCAAACCAAGACTGGTTCCTCATGACTACTATTTGTGGAGGTACAGCAGATTATTTTCTAGTCCCATCTGTTTTCTGGTTCCTAAAACCTTTTCTCTTCTAACAACTTTTGTCCTTGAATACTTATTTCTCCTTTCACTTCTCTGCTCAGCTTTATTCAAACCTCCCACAACATGCCCAGACTCTCCTCTCAGATAAACAGCTCAGTATCTTTATCCTCAGAATGGAGAGGTTCGGAGACTGTTTTTACTGGCCAGCAATGTAAAATATAGAGCAGTGTCCTGGGAATCCCCTCCTCCAAGGCAATTGTAACACTTCCAAAATACAAAATACAGGCAGGAGGAACGAGGCATAGAAGACACTGAAGATATTGTATTACTGATATTTTACTAATTTTCCCAGTTCCAAACCATGTGTAAACTTATTCAGATATAAAACAGTCTTCAGGAAAAAAAATGTGATGTTCACCAAGAAGCAGCTCTAGAGTGGTCTGTGAAATCTGGGTGCCAGGGACAGAATAGAGGAAAATATGGGTTGTCATTGCCTGTGTCAATGACAAGCACTGAGTGTCTCTTGTTACACTCAGCAGGTACGTGCAGGACCTGACTCCAGCCCTTCTACTCGGTACATGAACCTTAGACCTTCAGACAGAGGGAAGTGATTTTGAATACTGTAGTGTTTCATCATGTATTTCTCAGTATTTCTACCTACTGCATTTCTTAAAGCACTTCTCAGTATGAAAACGCAATGCTAAACTTACATAAAAAATTAAAAATATGGAGAATTCAGAGAATTCAAGAAAATAAACTTTGAGAAGTCTTAATACACCGTTTAAAAAAATCAAGCTTCATCTGTAATGGCTCATGCACATGCCAAGCTCATGGTAATGAAAGTAGTATCTCAGTAGATAATTACCCGAAATACAAGAAAAACCTTTGTTCAAATGAAGCAGTCTTGCCTACCACAAAAAACAGGAACCCAATGCATTTTAGTAGACGAAAATATGAGAAATTACAGGAGAGAATAAGAACTGAGACTGAGTATTGTTCCAAGTTCATACAGCTGAAATGTCTTGGTCAAAATTTGCTTTTCAGAATTTCTCCAAATGGAAAAAAAAATTTCGAGTTGATTTGGACTTCAGATGACATAAATAATAGAAAAAAAAGTTTTCAATTATTTTCATGTAAAACAAGAAATCAGAAAGTAGAAACCAGTTTCCCTAGCATAAAAAAAAATTAAAAAATCTTCCTAATTTTGGCTATTTCTAGACCTATCTTAAAACTGGAATTCCAGCTAATAATTTGTCTTAATTAAATTAAAGCAGTCTCAGAGTCATTCACAAAAAGTATAGACAGCCAAATTTCAGCAAAAACTGATAGACAAAAACAAGGAGGAAGCAGAGAAGAATGAGATGCATTAATAATCTAAATGTCTATTCATTAGCTTATAAAATCAGTCATATCTTTGACAGAATGAACAGTCCTTTATGTTAACACGTATCAAGGTTGCCTACCCTTGGGTATACAACAGTACAGTAGCACCACCTCACCTCTTAGTTTTCTTCTGACACACTTTTTGTACTCTCTGAGAGTTACTTTATAGGACGGGGGAAATTTACCTTTTCCTACTTGCACAATTTTTGTCAGTGTAAAATTTGAAGTAAAATATTAGATGTGCTTATTCGTGCTTTATGGGGTGATAAAATGCGTTGGAAAGTTTTCTTCACAAATGGTTCTTCAGAGAATAAGGCACAGGAGGCAGAGATGCTGGCTCTGCCATTGCCTTACAAGCTGCAAAAGATCTGTTATTCTTCCAGACTAAAGCTGTCAATCACGAGGAACTGTCACAAGTGACGCAGTGGTTAGTGATGTGGACTAAAGTTCACAAGAGACCAAGTCATTTGCTCTCGTGACCTAGCACAAATATGAAATTCTGGTCTCCAGAGGTAAAAGGTTAATGGAATAACCTATATTTTCTTCCAGCTCCCTACTACAGAACACCCTTTTAATTATTGCTATTATATATTGATTTATAAAGTAACATGTAACATAAGGTATTCAGCAAGGAAATTAAGAGGCAGATAAAATACAGTTAAAATGATCAAAGAGATGTCTGATCTTAAGAGATCTGTAATGACAAATACAGAAAAGCATTTCTCCATCGTGGAGAAAAATATCAACTTCACTGATTCTAGTTATACAGACACAGATAATATTTTTTTTAAAAAAGGAGAGAGGAGGATTCATCTGTAAATAAGGAAATAACAGGGATTTTTAAAACCTACACTTCGGTTAAAAATGTGAAGACCATCATACGAAGCACCCAAAATATAGGAATTAAACACATTATTCTCATTGAATGTCAAATAAATGAGTGAGGATCTCGACTTATTTTTCTTTCTAAACAAATCACTTGGATTATTTTAACACAACAATATTTTGAGCAGTACTGCCCGGAATTGCTAAATGGACAACCAAATCCAAATTCCCCCAGAGTCTGATGTGGACTCCCACCAGCTGTCCCCACTCCCTGACCTATACCTGGACTCCTAAAGGGTGCAGGGGTGTCAGAGGAAGCTGCAAGACAGGGGCAATGCCAAGGATGTTGATGTGCTGCCAAAGTGTTGCCAATGGGAGGTGGGAAGAGGGGCCCAAGGGAAGCTGAGGGAGACGTGGAGCTCTGCCCCACAGCTGCAAGGTGCCCCCATGCCTGGTGCATGAGCGCGCTGGGGGCTCCCAACCGCCGCATGCGCTGCCAGGGCTGCAGTTGATGCTTCCCTAATGCAGCCCGGAGCCAGGAACTTCAAAGGAGCACATCAAAGCTGTTATTCACAGCGGAGAAGAGAGTGTGAAGCCGGGTGGCATTTTTTTTTCTTTCTTCCCAGCGAATACGAAACTTTAGGGGGCTTCCCAAAGGACATACAAGTGATTAAAAAAAAAGGAAAACTCTCCTTCGTCTCCTAGGGAAAGGAGGGTAGAGGCCCCATAGAGGCAGATGGAGGAAGAAATGAAAATTTCTCTCTATTAATGCATCTCCTAGATAGCCTGCTATGCGGCAAAGGGAGGGCGGGGGGAGCAGGGGAGAAAAAAGAGCTAAGTTTCATCTTTGTTTCATTGGTCTTTTTTTTTTTTTTTTAATCCAAGTCACAAAAGCTTAAAATGATGAAATGAGCATGTGCAGTCCGACTGAGATAGGAGACAGGCAATTACTGAAACTCTGGGCCACAATATGAGCTGCCTGCTGACTTCTGCGATTGAATTAAAACTATCATAAGAATAATGCAAGGACTTGCCCTTGTCCTGCTTGTCTATGTGTTTATTTAATTTTCTGTCCAACTGACTCTCAAATAAATTGGAAACAGCTGCCATTTTTTTGATTCAGTAGCTCCATTACCCCCCAATGACATCATTCTGGGCACGCTCACCAACAATAGGTCATTATGCAGCAATTACTTTATTGATTTATGGAAGTTTTTAAGCTCCACCAGGAATATGCACATTCAAGGAAAAAAAAAAAGAAAAGGGCTTTTCCTTCTGTGCTCTTGCAAGTCGTTGAGCTGCTGCAATAGGCAAGGATACCATTACAAACACAAAATCAGAATTTAGATTGCAAAGGAGAAAGAAGATCTTTTTTTCTACTGGTTATATGGGGGAAAAAAAAGAAAAAAAATCAGAGAAGGATCCTGCTGTGAATCGATGTTTAGAAGCCATGATTTAATGCAGTAATTAAATGTATGACGCAAGTAAAACTGCTACGTAATAAGCTGGCAATAAAAGCATGCAACATTTGCTATAATCCACCCTAATGAAAGCTCTGATGCATAGGCTCTTTGAGGTAGTGCAAAACACATTTAAAAATTATTATCACATGGAAACATTTGCTTTCTTCTGTTCTTATCAATATATTAGATCAGCCATCATTTAAACATTACACACAATTCTAAGGGAGGAATACAAAAATCGCATAGTGCAGATCTGATTCATTATGGTCTTTCAGCCTTTAATCATCTGTTCTGTGTGAAAGCATGGAATTCTGAAGATAACTGACACTGCAAATTAAGACAAATTGTCAGTTTATGTATTCCAAAAACTGCTGGAATACTAGAGAAAAAAAAATTAGTTAATAAAATAGTGGCATGCAATGCAAGATTTTTATGATCTTTTAAAACAGAATGGGTATTAAACTGTATGAAGCAGATATAGATGTAGATATCCCTTTTATTAAAAGTCTGAGTGGCTAAATACCTGCAAAAAACCTATGTCTGAACATGTATCTGAATATTTGAATTTAATTCATACTCATACCTCAACATTCACTTCCAAACACTTCTGTAATTTGCTTTTCTTTGGGTTACTATTTGGAGTCCAAGAAAGACCATTTGCAACAGCTATTAGTTTGACCAGGACTTTCCAAGCCCTGGAGGAACTGGCTGCCCAGTCATCATAGTATTTCACAAGAACTGGGTGCCTTGGATAGTCACACTCCACTCTTGATTTTCTCACTGTTCCTAACTTTGATTCGTAAAATGTTTCACTGAGTTCAATCCACTGAGGGAAAAGCAGCCTCGTCATATTTTAGGCGAACCATCAGAGTGGTGCAATACAGAGGCTCCGATCCTCAAGGTTCAATAGGGGACAGCAGCAGGTTCTAACCAGTTGTGTCGTATTTCTTAATACAAAAGATGATATATGAAAACCATGAACATTTTAGCAATGATCCCCATAGCTGTGAAGATCTGGCCAAAAGAGATAACTAGAATGTGTAAGATCACCTAAGCCAATATGCCTTTACATGGGGGTTTTCTAAAAAGCTCCTCAACTTTCTTTGCCTTTTTACAAATAGCAAACTCAGCCACAGAAACTAGGGTCATTTTGTGAAACAGGAAGGGGAAAAAAAAAAAAAGGATAAATTCATTATAATGAAAATGGTGATTTCTGGAAAGCACCTCAGGGAAATGTCTCCAAGACTGCAATCAACACCATGTAGTTATATTACTGTGCTCAGCAAATTCTCACTGACATCAATATTATGACTTGCAGAATTGGGGCTTAGCTGCAGATTACCATTGTAAGTGCTTTAAGAAAGTATTGGAATAATATCTGTGACTTTCGGTTCAATTTATGGGTGCATTTGACAATCAAGACATTTCATTTGTTGTGACATGTCCAGTGTCCATTTCCACATCAAACATATATTAGTATTTGAAAAGTTGTCTGTTTTTCAACAAAATGATCTTGGATGAAAGAATTATCCTAATTTTTAGGAGGTCATGCTTTGAAATGCAAAAAAACCCTAAACAGCTCATTAGATCTGCTGTAATACATTAGAAGGGACTATAAAAAATGCAGTAAGATATCTTGATTAAAATAACTACATATTTAGTATTTGATCATAATCTTGCATTTCACACATTAAAATAAACATGACTGAATGATCTGAAAGTTCTGATGGCATAAGCTTAATTTTTTCTTTGTACTTACAACACAACACCATTTGTGCTTTGCTTTAAAATCAGGGGATGATGTGAGACACCTTCTCCATGGTCTGATTATCCTTTTACGTTTCTTTAATGCAGCTGTCATGTCTTACTTGCATCATCACAAAGAGGACGTAATAAGGTCAGACACAATATCCTTTCAATAATGTGCTTGTAAAGTATTTGAAACACAACCCAGGACTATACGATGTCTAAGCAGTGGTCATGCAGTTATACGACTTGGTTGTGTGCTTATGCTGTTTTCATTGTGTTCAGCGCAAATGTGGGATCCCTGGGTAGCTCAGATGTGGTGTTAATAAGCCAGTTGCATTGCTCTGACATTTTCAGTTTTGCAACTTGGCTGGATTACCTCGTTCATAACAGCGATGTCTGAGGAATGGCCTACCAAATTGATCAGTTAAATATTGCAATAAAGAGCATTTATTTTATTTGGACATCACTTTCAAGCCCAAACAGCTGCAGAGAGTACCTTTCAAAGAGATAGGGAGGAACCCCAATTTTATTTCTTCCTCCCACAGTGTCTTTCATTGACAGTGTGGGAGGTTTTCCTGTGTATGGGAGCCATGGTTAGACCGCAGGTATTGAAATTCAGACTGCTCATTCTACCCACAAAGTTGGTCAGGATAAAGGAAAAAATGGTACAGCAGGGACTGACTTCTTGCAAGTGAAATAAGAATGAGAAACAGTACAAACTGAAGGTCTCTCCCGTTCTCCCTTGAGCACAGGCTCTTGAGTTGGCTCTTCCCACCTGCCTGGGCTGAAACTCAGCGGGTCCTGGATAAACTATGGAGAAGGTGACAACCGGACAATACCCGTGAGTGGGGAACAGCACAAATCCTCTACTGACTCATGGAAACGGAGCCGGGGCTGGGGCGGCAGCGGGTGCAAAAAAATCCCCTTTGGCAACTGGAAATCCTTCAAAGACAGTGAACTGGCGCACTACCAAAACCATTTGCTTGTGCCAGAATGTATTTCTATGGTAAATCAAGCGACAGATTTTGCAGTCATACCGTAAATACTGCACCTTATCCTCGAGGGAGACGAAATGCAGTTCTACCAAAATTAATAGTGCTTACATGGATTTATGGCAGCTGAGAATCTGGTTCAGCATGTTAATATCTCCTTTGCCATCTTCTCTTCTTAAGTTATGACTCCTCAGTTTTAAAATTCCACCAGGAGTTATTTGCAAAAAGGAAATTCCTCTCTCTTACACTGCCCTGCCCCACTGGCACTGAGAAGACTGCAGAGGTTGCAGAACAAGGCATTTTGTGCCTTTATGCTAACTCTACTCAAATAAATGGATGTTCTTCTTGGGAATATAGTGACCAGGGTGAAGCCCAACATGTTGGCCAAGTGATATAATTATAATGTAGTCGTGGTACAGTGTTAAGGACCCATTACACTCCTGTGGTATTTTTCTGACTTGAAACCTTAAGCAAGCAGCCCTCTACATAATTATTTATCTCTAAAAGGCACAGTAGGCAAGCAAGGCAACAGTTAAATGAACTGCCTGCTGCTACAAAAGATCAGTGCCAGAAGTAGGATTGAAAGTCATGAATTTCTGGAAATGAGAACAAAATTTCCCTGTGTAATTATATCCACCATTTACAGATATTAAAGATATGTAGATACTGAAAAATGTCAGAAAAAAATAGCTGCCTTCTTTAATGGTGCATGTATCTGCCCTGTTGTTTGTATAGACTTTCCAGGAAAATACATGAAGATTCAAAGGCAAACAGCCAGTTAGCTAGAGAGTTATCGAGACAGCCAAGGGATGCATTAGCAAAAATAATCATTGGTTATCCTCAACAAATGAAGAAAAAAAATGTTGCTCTTTGGCCTAGGCATCCTGGATCAGTCCTTTGTTTTTACCCTCTTTCTATATATGATTTGCATTTGGATCCTTTCATCGTCTTTAGAAACGGGGCTTTAGCTTCACAGCAGCTTGTGACACAAACTGCATCGCAAAATTAGGAAACCAAGGCACAGAAGATGAGTTGGAAAGAAGACACAGTTTTCCTTGCATGCCCAAAGAGCACCAGTGCTCTAGAGGGCCAGGGCTATCATACTGGTGAGGAGAAAATCATGCAGCACCCAAGGAGATCCCACAGGAGCACCAATACCCTTTGCTCTCCCTACATATATTTGCTTGTACCACAGATATATTTCTCTAATTACAAAAGTGAACTTGAGATCCAAAGTGTGGCCAATGACAAAAAACATGCTGCTCTGGGCTGCAGCCACCATTTGGAAAGACTACAGTACCTTTCCCCACAGCAATAGCATTAGCATTAGCATTAGCAATGCAGCCTTCTCTCACCGGGCTCTGGGTCAGGCCCCAAGCTAAACAGAGCTGCACTTTTTCCTTTGAACTACCTGAACTATCACCACTGTGCATGGGGCTGATATATCTCAGATGTCACCATAAAAACTGATATATGCAAATTGGCCGCATATTTGCTTTTTACCTTAAATATGGTTTTTCAGCTGAACTTTGCATTCTATGGAGATGCATTTTTAAAAAACAGAACTGAGCATAAAATTCCGTTATTTAAGTGGCATATACTAGGTAGGTATGGTCTAAGAAACCTGGCAGTAACTTACTCTGTTTGTGGTTTCTACTTTGTTAGACTCTGTGGAGCCATGAATCTATCTTGTCCTTAAAAAACTGAAAGAGGGGGCCTTTAAAATGAATATAATGCTAAATTTATGTGCCACAGGAGCAGCATATCAAGGCCTCTGTGCTGATTAGACCCAGATGTTCGTAACAATCTTAGTGTTATGGACCAACTGCAGGTGTGGGAATAAATCCCTTTCCCTGGGACCCTCAGCAATCAGACCAGTGGTTTCTTCTGGCTCTCAGCTCACAGTTTTCAATTAGCACTACAATGGTATTGTTGTTCTCCGGCATTAGATCATATGTCATGTAAATGAAGTTGAATATACAGTTTAACTCGACAAGGTGATTAAGGCCAAGGATACATATGTTCACTATTATAACACGATCAAGGTTAAAAAATAATAATAAAAAAATAGTCCTGACATGCCATAAAGTTTTTATTATTTTGGCTTATCAGTAGATTTTCACATTTTACTTTCATAAAACAGAACATAGTGTAAAGCGAGGCTAGACTAGAATTATAATAAAAGGCAGACAAAAATATTGTGTGTGTAAAATTATATATATATATGTGAGTATAAAATTTAATTTTAGAATTTATGTTGTATGTGACAACCTGACATCTGACAACTTGGATTACTCCTTATTGCCCTTCTCAATTTTCTGTCCACTCACTTTACCTTTTCCTTTTTCATGTCCACGAGTTGCATATGCACAACTATTTCCAGTGGAGAAGAAACCGAGATATTCCTGAAAAGCCATCCAACTCAGAGCAATGAATCCAGCTCATCAGTGCCAGAGGCTGTTTTCTCTATCTCCTTTGGGTTTCATGATATTTAGAACACCACCATGGCTCACTAAAACATATTAAGGGCTCTATTAAGTAACGGGGCCATGCTCCTCTCTTCCACACATGCATAATTCCCATTAATGTCAATGGTCATTACCTCTGCAATGAAGAGAGCAGGCCACTAATATTTTTCTTATATGTTCACTTTCATCAGGTTCTCTGTGCCAGAGCTGTGGTGCTACACATTATTCAGTGGTAGCAGAACAGAAATAAAAGGGAAAGCCACGGAAAAGTAAAGTAAAAGAATGACACGAAACAGCAGAGAGACAGACTTTGATTATCAAGCACCCATCTCTAGCCACTGTAGACAATCACAGAATAGTTTTAGGATTAATTCTGAGCCCAAAATACACTACAGAATGGCCAGATCCAACTACCCCTGCAGACCAGATGAGTCACAGCACTAGCAAAAACGTTTCCCCTTTTGGAGAGTGGAGCTCCAGAACACACTGGCTTCCTACTGCTGTTCACAAGAAGGAACATCAGCTGCTATGCTGTCTTGCTTACATACAGGTGCCTTTGAGCTAGACAGCAAATGAAATTGTGAAAAAGGAAATGCACCTTAATGTGAGAACATGAAACTCTTAAGTTTTGAATGCCAGATTCTGCCGATCCTTTTTTTTGCAGGAAGTCAAGTGCCTCTGTGTCTCACCTTCCAGTAAAATGGCTACAAGAGCTGATGAACAGGAAATGTCCAGATGTACTTCGGCCCCTTACCTACTTTCCAACCCAGAAGCTACAGAAAGTGACATAACACAAACCAGACAGGTATCTGAAGAATAAGAATGATTCTGAGAACATCTACTGGTGTTCTCTCGGCATTGCTCACACTGCAATAACTCTGAAACATCTGTGGTGTCTACCTGTGCTAGGTGTGTTCCCCTTGCTCTTGCCTTAAAATCTTCCCCCAGGTGTGCTGGGACAGAGGCTGTTGATGCGCAGTCAGCAGCAGTGCTATGATGGCAAGCGAAGTATTGACCTGGGTCAGTCTGATTGCTGATTTGGACTCTCCCACTGCTGCTATTAATTGTATTGTGTTTTTGTTTCCTAAATTTTGTTTCAAGAATATTAAAAAATGTGTACTATACCTATAAACAGTAATAATTAGAGATGACCGCAGAATGGTATATCTATTTCAAATAGGATTTGAGAACTGAATAGTTCTTTTCCTATACAGATTAGAGGAAAATGAAACAAAACAAACCCTCATATTTCTCCATGATTCTCTATGAGAAGGAGTTGCAGATCCTGGAAAGTCTGGAATCCCTGACTCAGAAGCAGCCTGGTGAGGAACACAGGACAGAACTCGTGAAATTAAAAGAAAAACAAATAGCCCAGAAGCTATCCAAGCTAAAACCTTACCTGGACTTCATTAAAATTTACAGTCCACCCCTGAGAAACCTTCAGGTTTCGATATATTTTGGTATGTTCTAATGAAAAATATGTTCTCCGAACTTTTTTCAAGTATTTCTGGCTATAAAAATAATAAATATTCAAGACTTATTCTATAGCCTTGAAGCAACCTTAAAACCTGTCTCATATTGTTTTTTTAATGCTATACTAATCCCAAGTTGCTGAAAAGTCCTGAGATATGTAAAGAGGGAAAAAGATAAAATACAGCATTAATGGCAAATTTATGGGATAGTTCCTTGACCACTTTGGGGTACTCCTTCACAGGGTCAGGTGTCAAACACTCACTCACACAGTGTCCTGCTTGTGGCTAGTACACAGGAGATGCAGCGCAAAAAAGTGGTTCATCTCTGTTAAAACGTACTGCCTTTGTAACAATGTCAATGCACATTATCTTCAGCAAATATGTGAGTAATGTAAGTTAGTGATTAAAGATAAAATTCCAATTTACAGAAGGGCTTGAAAAAAATGTAGACTTTGTGTCATGGATCGACCATTGGAGGGGAGTCTTCCCTCCTGGCTTTATCTTCTGAATGTTCTGCTGAATGTTGTATTCTATATGACTAACAAATCTCCTGAACAACAATTAATACATGCTGACAAATTTGTCAGAGATATTTGAGCTATTAGCTGAGGCTTCAAAAGGTTTTTCCCAAGTTACCTAAACAAGGGCCCTTGTGTACAGTCATAATAGTAAGTCATAACAATAAAAATACCTATACTGTTATATAAAAATAGCATTAACGACATCTAACTCTTTAAAGGTGATAAAATTTTTCAGGAGAGACAATACAATTTTGGGGGAAGGGAGGAAGCTGCCATAAAAACACAAATATGCTCATTTAATACAAACAAAGGATAAATGTTAAATGTTCTGTCTATCAAACAAGCTCACATCAATTAAGGAATGGCCAAATTTATTAAACTCTACACGGTATTCAGGAATATGAAATAATAGCAGACAATGCTTTAAATCTATGACACCACTTCTATTCAATGACTATAAATGTTCTACAGGACTCTTGCAAGAAAAAACTTTTCTGTTTTACAGGCTGATGGAAAGAACTGCTGAAATTGTAAAATAAAATTTGCCTCTAATCTGTGCTCTGAGAACACCAACAGCTTGGTGACCCCACATCCTGAAAGCACCAGGACAGTAGAAGGGAGCATGTCTGAAAGAGAAGAGAGAGGACAGGGTCTCAGCCCACAGGAGATGTAGGCTATCAGTGAAGGAGCTGGGCATGTTCTAGGGCTCCAGAAGATGACAGGATGGTGTCATCTCTCTTGCACCTGGATATACCCTCTGAACCAGGGAATAACACAGCAATTGCTACTGATTTTTTTTTTCTTTTCTTGCAAAGATTTCCCAAGCAGGAGGACGTCTCTTGGACTTCAGCCAGCCAGCCTTAAATTCAGACTCAGGGTTAAAGGAGGTGTCTGTGTCAGGAACAAACATATCTCCAGTAACCTGGCCTCAGTGAAGGATAGCGAGAAACTGAACTGAAACCTAGCACATACATTTTGATCTTTGTCTTCAACCTTTCCACCTTGCCTTCATTTCTTATTTTACTCACTGCTCTACACACCAGACTACTTTTTTAACCTATAGAAAAGAGTGAATGGCTGCAATGTCAAAGTTAAAGCTGTAGTTGAGTAAAGTAGCAGCATGAAACTAGTGAAGGCCATGCTAACAGAAGTTTATTGCAGCAAACATTGATTCATAGTTGTTAACCACTGTGAATAAAATACAGACAACAAGTGTGCCACTTAAAACTGGCTAGGTGTGCCATTTACCCATTGATTGGAGTGAACGAAATCAATGGTCCGGGCTCTGCTCCTCAGCAATCGTGCCAGCGATGGAGGAGTGTATTTCAGCAAGGTACCAATTAAATAGATTTGTGTGTTATAGCACCATTGTGATCTGAGTAGTTTTGGTTGGGAATGCAAAATGTCGGAGAAGCCACGGGTCTGTGTAATCACAACACATTTTTAAAAATGGCAATCTATAATTTAGATGATTTGAACACAGTTGTCAGAGCATAAAAGTTAATATGAACTCTAGGATATATGTAATAAATTTAGGACATGCCAGTGTTATGCGGTTATCTTTCCAAGCACCGCCTCCTATTAGCAAGCCAAGCACTGAGGAGCAAGTCAAACCTTGCATTTTGGGGAGGACAAAAGCTGGAGAAATTGAGAGGAGACTATTATCCTACTGTTTGCTTTCTGTTGACAGAAGGTTAGTGAGTTCAGAGACAAGTCTGTAGAGACAAAAGGTCATTTTTCTTGTTGGAATAAACTCCCAGGTCCTTCCCACCCCTCTGCCAATGGTTTAAAATGAAAAAGTAAGAGTGGTTTAGGCACTTAAAGATTTTTTCTAAGTGTAGGCAAATACCTTTCAAATTAAACACTAGTACTCAGATGCAAGCCACCAGCACAGCAAGCACTGTAAACAATACTTACATAGAGTGGGTTTAATGAGTCATATATCAAAGAACTAGAAATAGCCACCTCAAACAGACCCCTTTTAGCAATCACTAAGCTCAGTGGCTGAGCTGTTTACACTAAAGGCCATTCGTTATGCATGCCCTAACAGTGAACAATAGCAATATTATGCTGAAAAGTTGAGTAAATCTATCCCACCTTTCATCAATACCTTTATGAACCAATGATTCCATGGGGATGAATGGCATTATTCCACAAAGTATTGTGAAAACAGATGCCATTGTTAGACCCTCAATACATTACTGATAACCAAACAGAGGTAGAGCGTAAAGCAACATTTCATTATTGCAGGTGAAGAAAAGAGAAGTGTTCTGCAAACATACAGAGAGGAAAGAATATGCTTTTTGTGCTTCTCAGTCACAGTTAGAGTAAAACTGATTTTCACATTTAAGCAAAAGCTCCCCAAATATAGCCTTGACAAACATCTGCCTTTTCTTCTTCACTTTCCTGTCTGTCTGTTTTTTGAACTAATTCTGACCAATACTCAGATGAGGAATTTAAAAATAAATGCAGGAAGCTTGAAAACGGGATCTTTTTTGAAGCTCTGTCTTAGTTATACTGGGAGATCTAGCCTGAAGGCCAACAATGCCTGAGGTTGGAAGGGTATAGGAGGGAGGTGAAGGAGAGAGGGGTGGTGGAGAAGAGAAAGAGGATGAGACTTAAGAGTCCTTGCATGTATGTCTTCTGGTGCAAGAGCATCCCTCACTGGCCAAGAGGAGGCAATGACCTGGAACAGGTTTTCCCTCTTTTTTTGGATGAAATACTGGTCCTGAAGTCACCCACAGAAGAAGCATCTTAAGGTGTAAAGAGGTGTGTTACAACAGTAGGAATCATGTCTGAGTGGATACAGACACATGAAGGATATCTCTGCCTCATGAATGCATGCGTTTTTATATGCATTAAACAGAGAGAGACAAACACATGAATAGAAGATTTCCACATAGGTAACATCTAAATTTCTAGAGAGAGTAAGTGACCATACAATCATATGTAATTAATCCAAATTGTGAATATATTTTTTAAAATGGTACATTTAGCTTAAAAGAATTAAGTAGGTAAGGACAGAGCATGGTCCAGATTTTTGGCATTTCCCCTGGGATGAACATTAAAGCAGTGAAAGCAACTGTAACAGAAGATCTCATGTTTTGATGCTCCTGCTTTGGAAGCAAGCCGTGTATGCATCCCACAGTATCTATTTCTAGCGTGGAAGAGGAATAGAAGAAAGAAACGTAGATAAGCAGGGCCTCACTGCCCTGTTGTGTTAGGCACCTTACAGAAATCTTTAGGAGTTTATTATCTTGTTCAGGACTAGCCATAACATACAGTAGATCTCTTGACTGCAGTATCCCCCTCTGTCATTTATATCTACTGGAAATAGGCGGTAAAAGTGAACATAAAGTAACCACATCTTACTCAAATGTCGTACACCCCTTAAATGAAGATTAACTAGGCCCTGTGTTTATTACTGTGGAGCTTGCTAGACCTCCTTGGGTTCAGGGTCAGTTGATGTTTCTTTATGAACCCCTTTATGAAAGTTTTCAGTGCTTTATAGCTCAGCCATTAAATTTTGCTCCAGGCTGAAGCTTCTCACAAAAGGTTTAAATCTACGAGTTTTTTTTTTTTTTTCTTTTTTTTTGGGTAATATATTTTCAAAGAGATCTCTTTGGTCATTTTAAAAACATAAAACAGTAAAAAAAAGAAAAAAAAAAGAAAGAGAGAGAGAGAGAGAGAAGTTAATTGGTTTTAGACCCTCTTTAAGACTTATTATAATTCAGAAACAACCTAGAGCTGGGCATTTTTGGTGTTTGAAGCCTGTCTACAGAGTTCGTACTGGGACTTTTTATTACATTTCAAATATGCATGTCTATACATAAGCAACATCCACCACTTTATGGTTATTACAGTTTGTTTTTCACCCCCATAGGCTGAAGTATTGCTTGTCTGACTTGTGCAAAGTAATCCACACTGAATATGATAATCATAGCATTGTTAATGATAATATTCTAGCAAACTGATTTTTTGTTTCTTTAATTGCCCAGTGTTGAGTTATTCTTTAGATTTCTCTCTCTTTTTTTTTTTTTTTTCCACAGAATTTCGGCATTTTGACCATTCCACAGCTCTTCAGTTTCTGTGTTGAAATTATTTCCTACTCTGGCCTCTTTATTGGTTACACTACAGTTCTGGGAAGATGAGCTTGTCAGCAACCCTATCGAAAACTATTCCTATTCCAATTGCCCATTTAAGGACAATTTCTGCATATTCTTGGGTCCTACAGTCAAGGAAAATTAAGATTTGAACATTTAAAAACATTCCACTCTTATGTGACTATGAAAACAAATGAAGAGCTATGGCTTGTCCTTGTGAATTTTGGTGAACTCCACAGGAAGGGAACTAACACCAACATTCAGATTAATGAATACTGTGTAAGCCTCTCCATACAATTTATTCAAAGAAGTATAGTGAAATTAAAATATGTTTAAATAAGTATTTATGCGCATACCAACATTGAGCGTCCTGAGAGCAGAAAGTGCCGAGAGTGAGATCAAAACCCTGGTGTGACTGACTCTTGGCAGGGAAGCTGGAGAGTTGCGAAACTCTGACACACTCTGTGGCCCTGGCTGTGGCATGGCTTGCACATCCCTGCCGTACCCTTCCCAGGTAAGGTAGGTCCCATGGTCAGATAGAGACCATCAGAATCATGAATTTTGAGGCACTTTTTGACTGTTTCTTTGAACAGAAGTTGAGTTCCTCACCTGGGAACCAACCAAAGCCTATCTTCAGCTTGACTTCTCCATCTTGGGTCTGCACCCTCTCGCTCAAAAGTTCATGTTCCTCATCCTTCCCCACTCTTCCCGACACCTCCCTGGTTTCCCCTGCCAGTTCCACTGCCCTTGCTTCCAGTCCGGTGCCTCTTCCTGCTCAAATTTCCCCCCTCTTGGCCCCACACTCACACTTGGAACAATAGATGTGCCCTTATTTTAAATGCTTATCCAAGCCGTAGCAGGTCGGGTCAACTGATAAGCAGTAACCACAGCATGCAGGCTCTATGCATCTGTAGTTATCATGGTCTGCTACTCTGTGGACTGCATTCATAGTGCAGGTGGGGCATGCAGGGTGCGTGCCCTGTGCACCCTGCCAGCCTTAGACACCCCAGCTCGGTGGAGATTTCCTACAAGCATCAGTCCAAAGTGTGATTTGTTCAGGTTATATCTACCTACACATGACCCCGTGCTCACCTGTGCTTAGAGGGTTACACCTGAGGTACTTAGCGCTGCTACACCCACCATGTGATTAGCACAACAAGACTGATTTTGAATTAAGGTAGCAGCAAGAAAAGGTCATTGTAATTTATGATAAAAAGAGAAGTAGATGTTTATAAAAGACTAAAGAAAAAAAAAAAACCACCACAAGCTCTTCTCCTGGTAAACCTCAGGGGCAAAATTCATGTTTGAGCAGGAAAGAATATCTGTTGCATATTAAACTAAGATTTATTAGCATTTGTGGGACAGCCAACATCATAAATATAAATCTATGCTTTACCTGTAAACTTATGCTTTCATTAGATGGTTTCATGCTAGACCTGAATATCTCTCTACAACCACCCCTTTGGCTATGTCTCTATCTTGCAGATTCTTTCTGCATAACAGCCCTAATATATAGCTCTTTCTATCCACTAATCACTGCACATCTTGATTACTGCAACATTCTTTTCTCTGGCCTTGACAAAAGCAATCATCCTCATGTCCATTAAGAACACGCCTGGCAAAAATTATTTTCTAGCCTGTTTCTTTTAACCATTTCACTCCTCTTTTCACATTTATCTGTTGGCATCCTTCCCCTCCTACCTCAAATAGAAACTACTTGTCATTATTTTAAAGGAACCTCATAGCTGATCTCACTTGCACTTCCTATCTGCTCTCCTTCATTAATGAGATGTTTACTCCTGTCTAGCCTATTAAAATTTCAAACAAATGCTTTGACAATTTGTCCCACAGGTTCTCCTCACACTCTTCAAAGCAAAAGGTTTTCATGGTCCTCTGAATAAATATTTTTTCAACATTCTTCTATTTCCTCCTTAAAATATTCCTCCTCCGCAAAATCTATAAAACCTTGTCAATGGTTAAACTAATGATGTGCCGAGACAACCATCTACCATGCTGACCAATATTGTTCCTGGGTTTCCTTTAAATACCCTCAGTTATGTCTGCAGCCATATGTTGTCTCTTGTCTTGGGCTCAGATATATAATCAAATTGCCACAACTTAATGAGTACCACGTGTTAGCTGAGCCCAGGTAGTCTTTTGCATAGTTTTAGCCCACAGCACACTGCAAGTTAACATGCATTAACTCAAACCTCAGTGAAATGTGTTTAAGGTAATAAGTTTGTATTACGACAACTAAGAGCAGATATGCATCAAGGCAGTTTGTTAGACCATCGCAACTTATTCATGTGACTAGAGCCTTCTACTTAACATGGAACAACTTTTGGAGCAAAGGCTACTTTTTCATAGATCTGTGTGCCACTTACAGTGTTTGCCTAGGACAGGACTTTTAGGGTGTGTTGTACATTGTGTAGTAAATAACGACGGAAAGGGGAGATACATGGTTAAGAGGACAACCAGACGCGCTGTTCCGCAAGTGCACTGATCTGCCTCGGCTCTTATGTTAGCTCCATAGTGTAGCATCTTTCTTGAGAGCTAGCACTACCTTAATCAGAGGTTCAGATAACCCTCTACTGCAGGTCATTTGGGCTATGTACTTGGCTTCTGCATTTACATCCTTCTGTCCTCTTTCTCTCCCTCTCTTTTTTATTTCTGTCTACACCACTTCCTCATTTTTTCCTATCTCTCCCCCTCTTTTTATCCTTTAATCTTTTTTAATCTTTTTTTTTCTTCTGTTTGTGACAGCAGCTTGTGGAAAGATTTTGTTTTTTGTGGTGGAGTTCTCCAGGTTTGGTGTTGAGTTGTAACCTGAAAATCACACAAGATTGTGTGGCCAGGTTCATGTCAATAAATAAAACTGTGTTTTTCCAGTAGTGATAGAGAAGCAGAAGAAGGAAGAAGTCAAGGAAAAGTCTAGCACTGCTGAGCAATTTCAAAATTCTAGAAGTTGAGCACTTCTATCAGTGCGAAAGAGAGCACTGTCATTAGGCTGACATCCTCTCTTTCCACAAATACTCTTACATCTACTGCTATCAAGTGTATCTATCTCTCTTACTCCTATGTATTTAGCCTTTAAAACTTCCCATAGCAGGGATCCTGAAATATATATAAAGAGGTATAACCTTTCATACTGTGCAGGTGGCCTGGGAGAGATGAGATTCATTGATGAGGTGGAGAAGATATCAACCAGCATTTTTCTTTTTTTAATGAGGACATCCTTCTATCAGCAGTACAGGCTTGTACAAGCAACTATTTAGTATACTTTTCAAAACTGCCTAATTGTCATTGGAACAAAAATTCCTCTGAAAAGTATCCCTAAAAGATGTACTCCCCTAAATTGTTTAGACAGAAAACGCAACCAGTGGCTCTGAACACCAAAGGCGAAAGAATGCACATGCTAAATTCCAAACACTATAAACGATAAAATAATTAATTATTTCAAAACCTGGAGGAGGAGCCAGGAGGGAAGAAAGAAAAAGGAGAATATTTGGATAGAGGAGAATGAGTCTGGCACAGTTAAGTGATTTGCACGTGGACAAGATCAGCAGTAGAATTAAACAGTGACTCAGTTTCCAGTGAGTTTCAAAAAACGATGCTCCTTTTAGACTTCAAACACAAAATCAAGTATGTGATCCTGACGTACTATGTAATTGGTGAACTTGCAGTTTAGGCCAAGGTCGCAGCACTTGGTTTTCTTACCAAGGATGTTTTTATGAAGTTACTATTTGCAAACAGTAACGATGCAAACGTTTCAAGATGACAAACAGTTCAAGAAGATTATCCACAGTTCTGCAAACAGAATAGTCTAATACTGATAATTGTGCGATCGTTTCCGTATTTCACGAAGAAAAAAAAATATGAAATTAGCCTCTTCTTAAAACAGCTTTGCAAACAAACATGGTTGGTTTTTCCAGAGCATGGTCACAAACTATTGCAATGATTGTGAGAAGCACCAGGCCAAAGCCAGGCCTGATTCGCTGCCGACCTTTGGTTAATCTAATCTACGCAATGAGAGGAAAAGATACAATCTAAAAAACATCTATCGATCGGGAAGGTTACAAGGCATGGCAACCCCCTTTACCATTCCCTCCTATTCAATTTGAATATTTACTTTTACTACTTGGTCTTCCTAATACTTTTCATTAAAAAATCACATATTGGGCTAACTCTTCACCACCATTGCCATCTGAGATGCACTGGCTTTACAAAGATGTCAGAGGGAATTGTATGATGTGTACTAACCCCTCCTTTTGTAAAGGCACATAGAAGCCTAATAGGATAACCTCAAACATCTGAAATGGCACAAAATGGGTATGTTTACACATACCCATTGAACCCTAAAGTCAACAGCAAAATTCCCACTGTTTTCAAAATAGCTTAATTGTATCCTCATTGGATACCATGCCATAAATGCCATAAAGCAAATTCTAAGCTAAGGCACTGCCCATTTCTTCCCAGTTGATGCTACTTCGGCTATTACGATTATATTTTGGAGATGAATTTGGATTATTACCTCTACTACACTCTTCTTAAGAATATCTCAACTGTGCTGAATACCTAGTATCTCGACCTAGCTGACTTTCTAATTGAACCAATAAGCATGTACATCATCTGTTTGCCCAAATTGGTGCTCTGTTCAAATGGTGAGGGTGGCCAGAGACCTAGTACTGAAACCATCTGCTGGTCAGAGACTCTGCACAATCCAGCCTGCAATATGCAGGTCACAGGTTTTTCTTGCCATTTCAGATATAACATGGTAACACTTTTTCACCTTTGCTGTTCCAGGATGAGAATTCGCCCCCCAGCTAGCTGTTGGACACAGAATCATTTGAACATTTGGAAACCTGAGAAATAAATGAGCCCGAGCTCTGCACTGCTGAGTTTTAATTAAGTTTACATATAGATATTTATTGTGTAGTAACTGCTATCCAAGCAGCAGGGCAAGAGAAATTCTTAGACCCCAAGAACGGCAGTCTTTGGGAACACTGAGGCCTTGATCTTTCCTGCTTTATCAATATTTTCTTTGAGGAAGGCAGAAAATAGCTGTGGCTTTTTCAGTGACTGATTTCTTTCTTGAGGTGACGGAAATCGTACCATTTTCCAGACTGGTTCACCTAGCTCTGTTTATAGTGTGAGAGGCCTCTCCTCTAATTACGTTTTATATTTTTCCAAGATCTCAAGCCAATTTATTTCAGCAGAAAACTGTATCTTTAAATTGTGAAAATCACTCCATAAATTCTGAGTTAGAACAGTCAAGGTCTGATACCTTATCTGTGCTCTTACTGTGTACAAGGTCACATCATCAGCATGTAGATGTACAGAATATTTCATGAACTATACAGCGTCGACAGGTCATTAATAAAAACTGCAAAAGTAAAAGCCCTCTAATTAGCTCCTGAGGTAACTTCGCATGTAACATTTTCACCTCAGATTCAACACCATTAAACAAAATGACTGGTGTTTGCTCTCTAATGTAGCCAGAGAACCATTCTACTGTAGTTAAACTCATCCAAATTGAGGGAAACTTAGATAGCAATATGTTGTGATTTATTGGATCAAAGGCCACAGTCAAATCAATATAGATATTTCCAGCATAAAAAATTAAAATGTATAACAATATCAAGGTTACCTTGAAAAGAGCAATGTAGCAGGCCAAAAACATGACTAAAATAGGGTCAATACATTATCTTTGAAAGGAAAGCTCATTAATTTTTGAGCAATTTGGACAAAACAGAGAAAACACAAATAGGTTATAATTAGGGCAGCACAACAGGGTTACTATAGCATCATTTCAAATGGTTGGTTATCTCAAATCAGAAAGTAGATATTATAATAAAGATCCAGCAACAGGTCTGAGAAGAGATTACTCAAGGTATTTAAAGAAACACAGGGTATTATTGGCAATGGATATCAAACTAACTGAAAGGTGTACTGGCCTATTTGGATTAAAGTTCTGTCTATAAGGTCACTTTTTGTGGAGTTGGTTTTTGCATTGCAGTATGGATGACTGAAATGATATTTTTGAGAATGTTTTGTAAGGAAAGGCAAGGCCAACTGCACAGGAGTTATCAAACGCATGAGTAAGTCAGAAGGCAGAGTAAGTCAGAAATTAAACCCCCAACTCTCTCCTTACCCCCAGAATCTCTGCTTTTCATACAGTAAGTCAAGGGGAAGATTGCATAAATAACTGGGTAACATTGACTGGGCTGAAAAGAAGCCTCACTTGCATTGACTGCCTGTAATTAAGAACAACTTACTAGTCAGAAATAAACTCTTCTGTGGACACCAAGGCCACAACTCTGCAAGGAAATCAAACAGGGCAATAAAACACCAACAGGCCACATGCCCTACTGCTAACACGCTTCCTGGCACAGCCATGGTCCACAACTACTAATGCCCCCCAGGTGAGGCCTCAGTATAGCACTGTGGCAGCACCATTCCCTATTGGCATTTAGGCCTGTTTTACTTGACATGACCGTTGAGTCAGATCAAGTCGAAGGACAGAGCAATACACTCCCTGCATGGAGTGGAGAGAACTTTCTCTAGTAAATAATGTGTTTGCTAAATGTCACTCTTTCTTCCGTTTGGAAATTGCCACTGACTGATTTTTCATTAATGTGCTCGTTATTTTATCCTGCCTGATGAATAAATTGTGAAAAAAAAGGTCTGTCAGTCTATGTTCTTGGGGCTTCTTGGTGAGCATATTACTCTTGGCTGTTTGCTATTCAATATTTATAGTGGTTGGTCACCCAAAATACATTTGCATTGCTTCTGCTTTCTGGATTACTTGAGAGAGAAAAAGATTAATGAGAATTTGAGATGGCCAGACAAACTAATCCAAGTGTGAAGAGATTAGCACGCATATCCATGAATTACAATCTGTAACAGTTTGCAAACTAGGAGTCCTTGGCGTAAAAGGCAGATGATGATTTTACATCCATGCTCATCCATACCTCGTATTTAAAAACATATTCAAAATTTTACAAATTTGGACTTAAAGCCATTTTAAAACCTCATAGCCTATTTCATTGCAGATATAATAATGGCACTAAAACTGAAATTATTTAATTTGTGACAGTTTATAACATTAGTAAACTTGGTCATCTATCCGTCAGTTAAACTAATAGGAAGGTTTATGTTTTTAGCTCTTATAAATCATTTTAAAATATAACACGAAACTAGCTGAGAGCAAGTGCTTTGACATTCCCTTCAGAAGGGCAAGCTGCCAATCTCTAAATGAGACTGTCTCTGAAACAGTATCCTAAATGTCCTAAACAATATCCTTCTGTCATTCCTCACATTCAACATGGGCTACTTCCATGGAGTAGACCCAGCAAGTGGGTCTAAGTGAAGCTGTGTTAACCTCAATCCTCATCCAAAGTCTTATACTGATGCCCTCCCACCATGGGAGGATGAAGGAATGGGAAGGATATCTTTGCTTTTATGTCGAAGAATTTCCTGATAGTGAGACAAGCTTAATAGATACCTGAAGAGTTTTTCAAAAGGAGCATTGCTTAGGTCCTAGACAAAGTACAGTAATGGAAAGTGTATTCCTGGGAATCATTCTTCAATGGCCCACAGTGGATTCACCTAATGGCTCTTTAGCCAACTCTCCTGTGATTTCTTTCTACCCAGGCTTAATAACTTTCTTAACAAGTTTCTTCGTGCAACTCTATATGAAGCTGTTTTTTTCCCATGTGGTAATTGCCCCAAATATCCTTGGAATAGATCTATTATCACTACCAGTGCAGTTGTTACAGGAGCTCCTAAGCAGAAGATTGCAATAATAACCCAGGAGAGCACTGGTCCTGAGCACTCAGACTGTTCCTAAAAGTCAATAGAACTTCTTTCTGTTCCTCCATGGACTTGTCAGGTGGTAGTCTTTGTCTTACATTCCCCAGTTTGTGAATGGATAACAAAAGTACAACCTGTCTATGCAAAATGCTTTCAGATTTACTGCTAAAAAATTCATTTATATTTCACTCTTGAGTCCATGAGAGCAGACAAGGAGAAAATACAATTGATACCTATTGGTAATTATTTAGGAAACATGGAATCATAGCACTGTAATAAAAAATGTACATACAAATAAATAAAAATCTATTAGCACTTACCACAGGTATTATATCTGTTGAACTAAATGCTAACAGATACAGGCAAAAGAAAATAAAATCATGTGGTAGCTGTCAGGAAATGATCTGTGCTAATCATATAAATAATTTTCTAGCACACTCAGTGTAATGTAACTCCTACACTGACTGACTTGTCAACATTACATTCACTGTGGGGATCATAAGAAATACCGATATCTAGAAGTAACAACTGAAAGTTAGTGGATAACTTCTACTACAAATTGAGAGATGATACAACAGAACAATCTATACCTCATATACCTTACTTTCTAATTCTCTTCTAGATAATAAGGGTTACAGTACTAATTCAGGAGAAGCAGCAAAAATTTTTGCACAATGAGAAATGGCCATACGCTGGAGATAGCTCCCATTCATTGGATGATCTCGCCTGAGGCGTGGGCTTCATGACTTATTTTTGAGGCGAGGAGATATCCTTTCATGGTGTGCTTTCAGGTGTCCAAACTGGGCAATTCTACTTAATTGCCAAAGCTCTTTTCTCTGCTTTAGTGGTTAACAGCAGAATAATCTGTAATATGGATATAGTTCTGAACAAAATTAGAAGACACAATCAAAAAAATGTCTAAGAGTGGTCTATGCTATAGCTTGCTTTGCTCTTCCAAACAGAAGATACATTTGACAAGGAACACAAGATCTCGTGTGTAGAGATGATTAAAGAAAACATGTGTGGATTTGAAAGAAGCTGATCAAGAAAAATTTGCATGGAGCAGATTACCTCACACGTTACCACAACGAAGTTTAGCCACAGGAGGCAGCAAGCCAAATGGTAACAGGTTAGGTAGAAAAGGGGCTAAACCAGTTTCATCTCAGCTGGCATTTGTTCTTTTTTTTTTCGCAGTTTATAGCTGAAGGCAAAGTATTGCAGTTATTGAACACAAGGGGCCAATTCTCTTTGTCTGGAGGAGCTGAGACTGAGTAAAGAACGAAGCATTGGATCCAACAGAAACACGCAAATAAAGAACTACACTATAATATGTAGAAGAAAATATTGTTTTGATTTCTACATCTAAATCTAAGTCTTTGCAGAAATCTGAATTTAGTCCATAGATTAAGATCTCAGTAGAAATGTAATAAAATTACAATAAAGGTTATATATCAATAAGGTGTCCGTTATGCATAGGGATGAAGAATTTTAGTCATAATTAAATTTCAAATCTAATTATAATGTGAGGAGTCCTTTTAATTACATTGCAATATTTTGCTTTTGTAAGAAGATGATTGCTATAGCATCTTTTATCTGTAATTTTCTTTTAATTAAAAAATGTAAATAAATCAAAACCACCTACTTAAAATATTTACATCTTAAATGAAAACAAACAAGAAAATAGAGGAATTTCCCCAGCCAGGTCTTATCTACCAAATCACACTTAGGTCTATATTTCTGCTTCTAAGAAGGTCGTGAATTACACATTTTTGCTTATTTTTTTTCGCATAATATGTAGTAAGGACTTTGGCAAAGGAGGAAAAAAAGAGCCTCCTCTAAGCAGAGACTGGAAGACAGGAAGGTGTCAACTCTCCTTTCAAAAGATGCTGGAAATACAGGGCATTCTTTTAAAAAGCTGCTGGATGCTTTTCTACAGTGTGCTCCTCCAGTCAGTCCCTCCAGACTGTTCAATAGTACAGCTATTTTGGATACCACTGTTTATTAATTCCTATGTGCCTCCTTGTCCTTGTGTGTAGTTGTCATCCTTGAATTTCTTTAAGGCACTTAGCTGCAGCCGGTTTATATACCACCTCTCTGCATGCTAACATTGCGTTTACCCAGTTCTTTTTCCTCCCCGACATCAGGCTTCCTGATGGCTTGATGAGAAAGAAATCTCCCTGCTTGGCCTCCATTTCTCTAAACAAGAGAGACCAGGGTTTTTTTAGTCTTTTAAGATAGAGTCACAGCTTGTCTGACCACCTTTCTCTGCACCTGCTCTAGTTTGGAGTTAGTCTTTCTTGAGTACATGTGACCAGGCTATTTCAAATGGGGACTTTCCAAGGCCTCTGCAACAGCATAAAGACTTTGCTGTACCTATGCAGAATACGTCACTTACTACATATTAATACCACATTTGCGTTTTCCATAAACTCATCATACTGATGGCCTGTAGCTCACCTGTGATCAGATCCCACGGACAAATAGTCATTTCCAGCTGACAGCTAGGGCACTGTGTAGGATCACTGTGTGGCATTCAGCTTTATTCCCTCCCTATAACCAAAGACTTCAAGACCCAGTTTTGGCTGGTGGAAGCTATTTTTGTCTTCTTTTGTTTAGAAAAGGCACAACAATTTGTTTTTTTCATCAACGAGTTTTGTTGCTACATTTTATGCCAGCATCATTCAATAAAATCAACTGAACCAAACACTTGTAAAGGAGCTCCATTAATCATGTACCTCAACTTGTACTCCTCCTTCCTGTCTTTGCTGTAATAAATCCCTTACTCAATTCTTTTAATCTATACCTCTTTTGTTTATTCTTTTTTTCCTGTTGAACAAATGATTAAACAATTTTAATGCAGCAATAATTACTTACTGCAGTATTAAATACCAGTCCAGGTGGACTGAATCTACTGCATTTCCTTTGCTTAGAAGACCAGTTAAGTTATCAAAGAAAGCTATCAGTTTAATCTGGCATAATCTGTTTTTGTTGTTGTTGTTGTTGTTTGCAAAGCCAGACTGCATTTATCTCATTTTCTTTTTATTTCCTTATCTTTACTATCTTCTACAAAATTTGGTTTAAAGCCTAGCCCACAACTGATGTCAGACTACAAGGTCTATAATTGCCCAGGTAATATTTTTGTAGTTCTTAAATATGGATATAGCTATTCTCTTGACTTATCCTGACTCGGTAGCTTTTTTTGTCACAACACACGAGGAATCAATGGCCATTTCTTCAGAGTGCTGAGGTGGAAGTTACCAGATAGCCCAAGATTTGATTGCATTAAGGTCCCTGAGTTTCATTGCTTTCTTGACTGTGGCAATCTCCATTTCCATTTGTTCCTATTGCTGACCTGCCTTTGCCTTCCGTATTCAACATTATTACATGAATGGGAAAAGCAAATTTTTTATCTCCTTTTTGGGACCTCGTTTACTCTATTTTTCAACTCTATCCCATTCTACCATAGAGTACTTCTATTTTGCCTTTCCTTCGTCTTGTTCTGTTTATATACGGAGAAAAAAATCTGGTTGTTTGTTTCAATATGCTTTGTAAAGCATATTGTAGCTCTACTTCTGACGATTCCTGCTTTATCAATATAACTCCTGACCTTAAAGATATAGTTTTCTTTCCTGTTTACTGCTTTCTTTCATTTCATTTAGTCTTTGTGCATATTTCCACTACCTAGGCAGTTTGGGCATATTTGTCAGATAATTTTTCCCCTTTTATTGAGATACAAATTCATAACAGATTTTAAATTCCAGACATAAGGGAATTCTAAATCTCTTTACCACTATTCCACGAATTTGATTTCCAAATTATAGCTGATGCTCGTCCATAAGTACTAGAAAAAATATATATAAACAGCACGGTGGAAAGGATTAGACACAGAAATTAAATAGACCTCTTAATTTCAAGTCGACGAACCACGTGTACACATCTAGTCACATGTGTGAGCTGTTCCTGGTTCTGTTTGGTGGACTGAACCAAAGCAATCAAGTGAATCAATGAAAATTGTCTTGAATCTGCAAAATCACCTAATAAAGAAATGCAGTTTGCTGGTGCATTAAGGCAGGTTCTCAGATCATTCGGAACTAAAACCAAATGTGATCTGATCATTATTTATAGGTTCTTATCACTGAAAATAGCAATGGAAATTGTTTCTTCACTTCTCTACTCTGTAATCTCATTTCTGCACGAGCGAGGAAGTCTGGCTAGTGAAGAACATGTATTTGTGCTATTTACTCATGTCAGTAGAAGAGCAAGAAGGAAGTTGACTGTTGTGTCCCCAACCTCTGACATCTCGAAACTTAAGGCAGGAGGGTATAAAGGGGCAGGAGGAGGAGGTAAGTGGCACAATCCACATTACAGTGGATTAAAGACCGTTCCCGTCACTGATCCCATGGAAGGGAACACATGAGTGCTCCTTATTTGTTTCATCACAGAATTAGGCAGATTAGTTTAATGTGCTGCTGGGGCTAGTTTGAGCTGCCCTTGGTGAATTTGCAAGGGGTGCGCTTGCACATCTGCAGGTCTGGGGGTCTGGCCGGTGAGAAGGTCCAGCTGCTGGGCAGGCTCTGAAGCAGCTGGGAAGCCCATACCAGATTAACGACACAGATGTTTGCAAAACAACTATATATCCGCAGCTTCATTTTCCAAACTGCAGGGAGGTGGTTCTCATCCCAAACCTGCTTCTTCTCTGCAGGCTCTCAGGTGTGGGTCATACCAAATGCAAAACAAGAGAAACAGGATAAGTGCCTGCTCTCCTCTGTGCCCATCTCATCCCTGGGCCTTATAAATGCTAAAAAAGGCCAGCAAAATTCAAAACATCTGTAAGTAGCTGGTTTAGTGGCTACTGGGGTATAGCAGCTTCGCTTTTTCCCCTTGGTCTCATATTTGATGCTGGGAGAGTATAATATACATTGGGTGATTGTAGTATTCCATTCAGATAAATGTAGTTATTGGCTCAATGCCTTTTAGTGTAACCTAACAAAATCTTAATTAGGCTAGAATTGCAAATACTGTTCAAGTCCATGTTAGCTCATGCAAATACTGTTCAAGTTCATGAACGATCAGGTGACTATATCAGACTTTTTTTTTAAATCAGTGTCCCAGCTTTCCTATTAACAGTTTTTTTAACTTCAGCACACAAAAAATGTAATTTTCAAGCATATTTTGATATGTCTAATGCTACATTATGATGTTATTTGTATTGGCAGTGTACGGAGAAGGTGAACAAGATGTTAACAAAGTTCTTAACTAAGATTTTTCTGTTTTTGAGAGACTATGTGAAAAATGATGCAGGTAGAACCACTACACTTTGAGCAGGAAGAGATGATGGATTGGCATTCATATGCATATTATGCACTTTGAAGGTATTTCTTAAGAACTTTTGAAGCACAGGATCACATGAGGACTTAAAACTTCTTCTTGTCTTGAATTATCCATACATTAGAGTTTTGTACTGACAGCGGCATCCCCAAGAAGCAAAATCATGAGAGGTGGATAGCAGGAAAAAAGAAGCCAAATAACTCACACATTTGCATGAGAGCAGGAGATGGGAGGGGAAGAGCGCTTTGCTTTCAGCGTGCCTGCTTCAGTGCCACTTTCCAAACCCCATTTTCTGGCTGGACCATGCTCACAGGCCGATGCCTTTTTTCCTCCCCCCTTTTCTCCTTCCCCCTGCTCGCGGCAGGCCGGGGTTTCCTGTGCTGGCGGCCACCCCGCCGGTTGCTGCTTCTCCCCCGCGGCAGCGCAAGCCAGGCGCTCTCGCAGCCTGTTAATATTTTCCACTCCGGCAGACGGTGCCAAGTTCTCCCACAGCTTGCTACAAGTTTCCTGACAAGATATGTTTTGCAGTCCCGTGTATGGTAGATTTACATAGGCGGCCGCAGCTAGGCTCTCACTGGCCGCGTAGGGCTTTGCTCGTTATTTTTTATATATGTGTGTGTGTGTATTTTGTGTGTGTGTGTATATACATTTTTTGGTTTTTTTGGCGGAGTCCAGCCTTGCAACCTTGGTGCTGAGCACTTTCCCTCATGTGTCATCAATGTGCCACAGCCCTTCCCCACCAAGGGGGTCCAGGTCAGGAAAAGGCAAGGTTACAAGAGTGGCTTCTCCCCTCTTTCAGAGCAAACAGATATTTCTTCCTGTATCGCAGGATGCAGCCTGATCAACACGGGGATTTTCCTTGGTCTGCTGCAGTCTGCTTGGATCAGTAGTTCCCACAGTACCATAAAGCGTCGCTTTATCTCTACTGGCTACCGCTCTCCCCAGCTCCTGCCCTTTACCCTCTGCTCACAGATCTCTTTCCCAGACAGCTACTATTTTCCATGCAGCCCAGGCAGCCACAGGCTCTCCAGCATATTGTAATTTTCCCCAGGACCATTGTCTCTCCGCTTGCCGCTGCTCTTGGACGGGCACGGCTTCTCCCAGCTCTCCGATTTCCCTTCAGTCTTTCAGACATCATCTCACATCATTTTGCCACAGCTTTACTGCCCACTCACTTGCCAAACTACTTGTAACTTGCTTTTTTTTTTTTTTTTTTCTGAGCAAGTCTATGGAGATTTTGTACTTCGGTTCTGTACATGACTCTTGGCGTCAACTTTTTTTTCTCCCCAGCCAAAGATTATCCATATAAAGCAATGTAAAACACACCATTAAAAGGCCTCCTTGCCATAGTGTTCCCAGTTATTTTAGCTTTAGGCTTCTGTCCTGAGTTACTATAATATTTTTTTAAGTTCATTTTTCCAAGATCGGGTCCAAAAATATCTGATCTGACAGTCTCTGGTAGAATGCTGCAAAAATACCTCCACAAAGCTCAGGAACATTTGGACAACTTACAGCTTTTGTCCTCTGTTTAGCTTAAAGTTTGGAAATGCTAGTATTTAAGCATGCGGTCCCAGTTGGGTGTTTTTCTAATTTGGTTGGCAGCCCTTTTGGGCAGACATCTACATCGTCACAGGGTAAAGTACAGACGACCGACTTCTTAAAGAACTGACAGGTATCGACACTCTCAGAAACAAGGTGCTCAACACATAAAAACGCTTCAACAATAGTATATGGTTGCAATGGTTGCACGTGGGCAATAATACCTAATCCAGGCCTCTTAAGAAAGAAGGTGGACCATGAAGCTGGACCACGGTTGGAGGTGAGAAGCAGTAAGATCACCTAGACTGTTAATACCAAATGTTACAAGACCCTGAGCCAAATCCAACAGCATAGCAGTGTTGAGGCAATAGAGAAGTGCTGTGTCAAGTTAATTAACCTTACTGCTGGAAATACTGCTTTCCAAAATGCGCAGGGCCAAGACATGTGAATGCACCGCCTCATCTCTGCTAGTCTGGGCACCAGGTCCTCTGAGCTCCCTTGATGCTGCGCTGCTCAGGTAATGGTTAGACAATTAACAGAGCCATATATTTAATTAAGGACAGTAAATTGCTTCTGCCCGTGAGGACCAGTATACTGATCTTGGAAGGGAAGAAGCATAAAATGAGACCCATAATATATTTCTGTATCATGTAATGAAAACTATTAAGCTCCATTAATAAGCAGTCTCTAAAACAAAAAAGACTTGGTATCAGGTTATGGTCAAAGATTTTAGTGGACTGGGGTATCTTTGTGGAAGACTTTTAAAATGTTGATTAATTTTTTAAACCCTCAGTGTGGATTCTATTTCTTTTGGCATATGTAGTTTACATCTTTAAATAGGTAATATGACATATTTATGTGCGAGAAGATCAATTATTGCATGATGAGTGATTAAGCTTATATATTCAATACCTGACTGACTTACACTGACTGTTTTCCATTTAAAGAAACTCATGCCTATATAGAAAGCATAAATCAGCAGCCCCTTCTTAAAAGGTAATGATTGCAGAATAATAATTTATAATAGCAACATTAATATCAATTATTTTGCCCATAAGAGCAGTCCCTGCATATGCTAAAATCTAAACATTAAAGATGAAATAACTCACTAAGATTATACGTTCTGTTCACTTGCTATTGGGTTGCTTGAAAAAAATCAGGAGCTGTTGTGTATGAAAGGGGCAAAAGCTTTCTTTAGTGCGATCTAGCAACACTTATGGCAACACAAATGTTACTCACACTGAAATTTTACCACTAGTTACATTATTCTACAATGCATTGGTTCAGTACTGGTAACTGCTGGAACTGGAGTAAGATCGCTCAGGGAAAGACTACAGCAAAAGCCTTGGAAGGGTAAAACCATGTGAACAAGAGTCCCAGGGAATGAACTAAACTACTTGTTTCCAGAGCAAGGTAAAACAGATGTGCGTAAAGATATTTCACTATGATATTTTTTGTTCCTGCTGTTAAGATTAAAGATCGTTTTGGTTTGACCAGATGAGGAGCACAGACATTTCTGAACCTTAAGAGAGCTCTGGGCTTTTCTCCAAGGACAGGTGACATAACAGAACTTGTGCTTGAACCAGGAGACCTAAGTGAAGGGCTGTGTTTATGGCTTGGAGTCAAAAGCACAGCCATTTCTATCAACTTAGTCATTTCAACGACTTTTGTGTGTGTCATTCTCCTCAGCTTCAAACCTTAGGATTGTAAAGCACAGGCTGAAAACAACAACCAGACATATGAGATTTTTGCCAAATGCCCATATATCCAGAGTCCTCAACAACCATGCAATAGGCCTATAAACTTCACATGGATCTTAGCTATATCATGATCTCTACCACTATTTTCGCAGGCAGGTGAGAAGACAAAAGTGGAACAGGCCTGACAAGCAATCATGCATCCAAAGAGGAAACTGTCAGGAGCCTAAGATAGGACAGACTTCAGTTTTGCATATGAGAAACCCTCTGTATCTACTAGCCCCCTCTTCCTCTCTTACTACCTTCCTCTTCTCCCAGTGCATTTTCAAGAGAAAAAAAGTAGGTTCTAAAGAAGGTAGCAAATGATCCCAGGCTGTTGTCCCTCTTCTCTTCCTCTAGCAGGAAACTTCTCCAAGTGGCAGAAATGGCCACTGCATACAGGGAGCGGGCTACCCAGCATAGGCCCCTTCTGACAGTGAACCCCAAAACACACACTTTCTTAGACAGCCTAAACAATTACAAATTACCGCAGACTGTCTGCAGTCATTATTTAGTCCTACCTAAGTAAAGCATCCCTACACTTGAAGGACTAAAGTGCTCAGATGCTAATGGAAGTTATCTCGGAGGAGAAAATACCCCTTTGGCTTATTATGATCATACCAGACACTAACTTGGCAAATATGTTCCTGAACTTAAACAAGTAGCTTTAGCAATAGAAAAGTACAGCCAAAAACCGTGTTGGCTTAAGAAATGAATGTGTTCAGATAAAATAAGAACTGACCTAAGCTTGGTCATGATATTTTCTGAGATTTGTAAAAATGATTGTTTTTTGTATGTCTCTGCACTTCAACACTCGCTGTAGATACTACAGTTATAGGTTCTTCGGAAATGCAAATTAGACAACAGTGCCTGATTTTGCCTGGCACAAAAAAGGGAAGCGCTAAAATATTTTCTGATGGATCTGAGCCAGAAGTCTAGAAGACTAGATTTGTAGCTGGGGGTTTATCTCTATCCTTAAAAGAAAAACTATTGTCACAGACTTTCTATCCCCACTGAATTCAGGACATACTGAAATCTCTTGACAGTTGATATTCTCTGGAGATTTTCTACCTCCCACTTTCCATCTCATTTGTACAAAGGCACTTCCTCAGTTCATGGCTAGTTTTGAAAACTTGCATAAGAAATGCGAGGTCAAACCACAAACTTTGGATAGTGATCTGCACTTTTTGCAATTCTGGGGGTGTGGGGCAGGTATTAGGATCAGAACCGCTCTACTTAAATAATTCCCACCAAAATAAAGCTAAGCACGGCTGCAAACAGAGGGACAAACCCTGATCCGAGTTATTCCCAGCAGAACAATGGAGGTGGGAGCGGGTTTGGCCTATCTTCCTTTTCCTCATGGGACTCCTTAATAGATATTACACTTCCATCACTGAGCATTTGCAAATTAATATTCATCCATTTTGTAATCGTTTTCTAGACCAGCCCTGTACTTTTACATCAACATACATATTTCTATTCAAGAGATCATTACTATTATTTTAAAACAGATGGTTTGAACATAATCCACATAAATAGTAGATTGGCACTGCCAGTCATGGTGGCATGTGCAGAAAAGAGCTGGCTGATGTGACAATATTTAAAGATTAGCAGTCTGGGACACTACAAATGACAGTGTCTCTGGAGGCTGAACCTAATGCTTGTGTTATGGCATTCAAATAAAGCCATGGCAGTCAAAATGCCAAGGGATCTGATAACCGTACTGATAAAAAAAATTAAAAAAAATTGGAAGCTTTATTGCAGGTATCTGATGAATACAGTCAGAGGTGGCAAAGACCCCTCGGCAGCAAAGATGTATGAAACTCACACTCCTGTCCTCATGTTGGGATCACCAGATGGAGGACTCATGGCAATCTGTGCTCTGACCACTTCTGTGAACATGCCAAGATGGTTTTTGCTTTTTCTCCAGGACACTTGGAAATTGCCATCAATATAAAATACATAATTATTTTAAATTACCTATAATCGGTGTCCAGTAGAACCTGTGAAAATGTTGCATATTTCAGAAGAGCTTTTGGTGTATGTGCACCCTGCAGCTGATCCTACTGCAGCTGTAAGTACCTAAAGTTGCAGCTGATGGTGAGGAATGCAACATCACTCCAAGCTGTCATTTGTGTCCTTGACACTTCATCAATATACCCCACTCAACAGCCCGCATCTCTGCTCTCTGGCCGCTTTATTGTGTCTGCTTAGGTTGCCACACTGACTTATCTCCCACTCCTGGTCTTTGGCATACTCAGGCACAGTAATTCAGGCAGTTCTCTTGGGTCTAGCTTTCTTGAAGGCTGATTAACTCTTCTTCACTAGCTTAGGTCTCACATGTTTCTACGTGTCTAGGACCTAGCTGCAGTTGTCACTGGGCAGTGGAAGCATGTCCTTCTCACTGTTTTGGTGCATGGGTCCTTATTTTGGCTCCAAGTGCAACATTCTCACTGAGGTTAGGAGGAGGAGAATTGAGACCATGCGACACCCCATAAATACTGAGAAACAGTAAAAACAGCAAGGTTGTCGGTGAGACTTCCATTGCTGGTCAGAGGGAGGGAATAATGCACAAGTTCAAACAACAAAGCTAATAAAGGACACATTTTGAATTTCAGTAGCTAGTTGAAAGCCTGAAATCTTCAAGGGCATGACAAACCCTTTGAGGGTTTGCACGTGATGCACATTCACAAGTCACAAAGTCTGCCCACAATGCTTGTTCAACCACATGACCCTTCGGTAGAAAAGCCAGCCACATGTTTGGAGTAGCAGTGCTGAGTTGCCAGTCGTGCACTGAAATGCCTCCAGGGTACTGAAGGAGTTTATCCAGGACCCCAGGAAAAAAAGAAGAAAAAGAGAGAAAGCAGTTAAAGGCTTAGCATGCAGGCTCCTAAGACTATTACAGCATATGTGGAAATGTAAAACATTCTCCTGAGCAAGATGTAACACCAACAGAAAAGCCACTTAAAACATCTTCAAACTATGAAAGTTAGAGATGATTTGATAGAACCTCACAAATCCCATAATCTACTGTAAGTAGTAGCTAAGACTTTGGCTTCACCCGTGTGTCTGCAACTGGGGAAGAAGCAAGCGAATAATTTATCCAAGTCCGGGGTAATGAAGTGTTAACAAAAACCATATGAAGTTATTACTACAACCACAGGCCGCAGAATGTGAAGGAAGGAGAATCTCAGGAGACCTACCTATTTTCAGTCATCTCCTGCTTCATAGTTCGTCAAAAGGTGTTCACCAAAACAGGAGGCAGGCAACCAAAATTAAGTGATTCATTAGGCCTAATGAACAATGCTGATCATATCATCTCTAAAGTACAGTCAGCCGACTTTGATATACACGTACTTTAACTCATTCTTCCCAACTTTATTAGGTACATATGTCTACAGCAGACACAAATGAAACATTCTACAGCTAGGCTCCAAGCCAAAAACTAATTTATTCTTTAATGTGGTAGTGATTACTTGGTGGTTCCTTGAGCGGAGATGACAGGTCTGAGCTAATGGAGTTGTACTGTAAGTTAATATAAATCATGACAGAGCAATTAATTACAGAAACCACTGCAAATCCCTTTGTTAGTTTTCCCCATCACCAGAAGGATTTAATAATGTTCATTTTGCTAAGTTCCAGTGACATTTACAAGTCTTAAACCATTTTTAATCAAATCAATATCACTGGCTGCTAAATTTAGTTGTGCTTTGCTAGCAAGTCCTGGAATGCATCGATACTAACATTCCCTACCTTCTGTTCAAGTAAAGCATACTGAAGACCCACACTTCCTCTCCATTTGTTTACATTGAGTAATTGGGTTGTTTTTTTTTAATGAGCACCATAAAAGATAAGTGCATCCAAAGAGTTAGGAGGCAGCAAGCTAGAAAGACATATAAATATCCATACTTACTGGATGCATATCACTTAGTTTAAAAATTGGCTACAACTGCTCCAAACCAAAGAAATGTGGCTTATTTGGAAGTTGGTGCGCTCAGAGGGAGCTTTGGGTGAGTCCAAATGGTAAACACCAGTTCCAAGGCTCTTCTCCCCTTGATTAGCCATGTCTTCTTAGACCAGCTTCCCATTTATCCCAATGTGGGAGAGCACCTAAATAAATTCCTCTGAGGACTGTGGGTGGTGATCTCACATGCTGTTTTGTATGGGAGGGTCTCACTTGCTCTCTATCTCACATTTATAGCTATAATCTAGGGATAGTCACCCTCCCTCTGTTTGTCATACTCATTTAGATTTTAAGTCCTCTAAGGCACATGTTGTCTATAATTATATGTGTGTACTATGCTTAACAAAAAAGGAATTCTGAGGCCAACTGCACTGCAAGAAAATTGGTAGAAATATCTGTAACAATGTTGCACAATTTAATCCAGGGACTCTTTCCAGGTAAATTACTGCAAAATATTGTGCATTTGCAAAGCAGTTTGAGAAGTGCCAGGATAAACACCAAGAGTAGTTAGGTCCAGCTCATGTTTCACTGGAAAGTTTTTGGTTTTGAAATGAACTTTTCTGAGAGCAGGATTAGAATCCTTGAGTAAATTTTTTTTCATTTTTGTATTTTTTTAATGCTATTACCATCAAATTCAAAAAAGTCCTCTTTTTTTTGATTTTTTCATCGAGCTAATCCAGCAGAGACATTAATTTTACTCTTTAAAAACAAAATGTGGCAATTCATCAGTTCTGGATAGATATTTTGCTCTGCCCTTAATAACAACAACAGCAACAAAACGAGGAGCGGTTCGATGTTCTGTTGCATTTAGTTCAGCATCCTTTTCTTCATACCTAATGAACATGTTCACAACAATGTCTCTCAGATCTCTGACATCCTCAAGGGACTGCACATAGGTCATGGGCTCAGAACACCAGCACATCAGCACAGAATGAGAATAATAATAGTAAAAAAAAAAAAAAAGTCAAACTTCAAAGTCACCGCTAGCTGCAAGATTTCTTCTTTAGAGACCTTGTAGCAAGTTCTACCTTATTTATTTCATTTCAAGTATTTAATTAATCAATTTTGGTGAGATTCAGCAGTAATTTTGTAATATACAGTTCTGTGGTCTATGACCTGCATGTTATTCCCTGTAGATGGGCAAGAATTGTTGTGGCTTTTGTATTTCTTATTTTTCTGCAAGCATAAAAACAAACCACCCAGATCTAAAGGAAGAATGGAGAGAAGAAAGAAAAATACAGACTTTAAAAATAGAATTACTCCCACTGAGGTTCAAAGGCTGAACTGAGCCAGAGTCCCTCATCTGCACTTTCCATTAATGCCAGGTCTTTGTGTAAACAATATAGATTGGTAACTAGAGTTCCATTTCTTTTGTTCTTCCTCTGGACAATTGCTTTCCATTTTACCTTAGATGACACCAAGTCATTGTGACAGAGCCCCTCTCCCGCCCCCCCAAGACCTTGCTGTGATTCTGTAATAACTTAAATTCCCTACTTTCCCAGAGTGCACTAAGACATCGGGCTTTTATGTCTGGAGCTGCTGCATTAAGTCCTAATGGAAAAAATTCTCCCCTAACTTAAGAACTACCTTACCCCCCATGAATAAACAATGACAGTGTATGGATCAAGAATGACCTCTGATACATCTGTCTTTAATGGAGGAATCACTGAAAAAATTGATTTCCTTTCACCCTCAAGCAAAAAGGTCTTCCGTGTGCAGAATTATACACATACAAAGCAGAAGATATATTCAAATGTGGTACTGCAAGTAGAGGCATTTCATTTAATATGCAGCTATGCTGGAGGCTCAGACCAATCTGAGATTCAATTTGCATTATAATTCTAAAAATAATAATTCTCAAATGAGAATATTTGAGTGTGTGTGAGTGTACAGACATAAAATTCACTTGGAAAAAAAAAATGACCAAACACGATTGATTTTCTGTGGGGATCAGGAATTTGGAAGCTTAAAGCAAACTTAAAAAAAAACAACCAAAGGAAAAGAAAAAAAAAACTTAAAGGGAATCACAAGCTGACCTTTTTTGAAATTTGCTTAGTTGACTGTGTGTTTTCTGAAGTATGCACCGAGAGACATCTAAGCAGGGAACGTATTCCCTTTTGTGTGAGGACAACACACATGGCATGACCATGACTTTGTTGTTATAGATATAGAAAAGTCATGTTCACATTGCAGAGCACATCAGTGGCTAAGCATAATCAAACCTCAGCTGATTCAGCTGACCATGATCCATGTTACTGTCCACATTAATCACAAATAGTATTTCTCCAAATCCACCCAGCAGCAGTGTGAATCCTGGATAGGGTTAGCTAACTTTCCCTCATAATTTTATAAAACGTTCTATAATTTCTTTTCAGTGCACAGGAGCATCTGTTGTTCAAGTTAGTATTGCATTTTTTAAGGTGCATTAACTGAACCAATATTTTGATTATTAGATATTGCAAAAAAGAACATGGCTTTTCATTTTTAAAACCCCTTTTTAAATGTTGTTTCCCCTTCAGTTATGAAACATCTTGGAGAAAACAAAACAAAAAACAAACAAACAAACAAAAAAGCAAAAAACAAGTCTGTAATCCAAATATTAGGAACTACTCATAATCTGCCTCTTTCTCCAACCGAAAAATGGACCAAGAAGCAATAATTACCAGGTCTTCTGAATGCAATCAGTGAATTAAAACATGCTAGAATATCAAGTCCCTCCAAACAACTATTTTTTCCTGTGGACCTGATTCTTTCTTTCTTTCTTTCCCTAACACAACCTATCACCAGATTGTAAAAAAAAAAAAAAAAATCTAAATATAAATTATATTTCTAAAATTAACTACTGAATTCTTATAATACTAAATATGACTAACATGTTTTATAAGATTTCTAGGATTTGATTTTCCAAATATTGTGCAGCATAGTGTCAGGAAATACTACAAATTCTACATATGACATCCTATTTGCCTAATCTTCACATTGATTTTAATTCAAATTTTATATGCATATGAAAGACTTATTTCTAAGCTAAAAGAAGAAAATGAAAGGTGTGCTATTTCAACATAATGTAGGAATATATCCAAATTTTAAATGCGATTACCTGCTTTTGCTATAATGCCACTTCAGCATTGAATTTTTAAGCTAAATATTTAACTCAATAACTCAAGAGTGTATGCATGTGTTTGCACAGAAGGTGGAGAGTTACTCTTGTTTTTTCCCCTACACGCCTTTTTTTTCCTTTGAAATTCAAAGGTATTGATTTGTTTTCACGATGCTCTAAGAACAAACTATGAGCTTTTAAGCATTCTACATGCTGTCAAAATGCTCAAAAGCTCATGCCAGGAAGATGCATGACCAAAATCTTCCCCTCTTTTTGCCTTATGCAGGGGCTCCAGCAGAGCAGCTGTTTTCCTAGAGAGAGATGTCCTACTGTGTCCACTGCTCTTTTTCTTTCCAAATGGAAGAAATAATCTAGATAGCTCTTCTCCCAATAGCTAAGTGCTTAAATCAAAGCTCACTGGCCCACAGCCATGAAGGTATAACATCAAGCACAACTGGGATTCCTCTGCCCTTCTTTGCTGTCTCTGACCTCCACAATTACGCGCCTTACCCTGCTTCAAGAGGATCGTCACACTCCTTGCTAGAGCCATGGCTCATCTGCGGCTCACACCAACAGCAGGACGTGAGCCATCCCTCGCAGAGAAATGAGGAACAGGAATTTGTGGCTGCTGAACAACTCTGAGTAATCCACCTCTTCTTTTTTTTTTTTTTTTTTTTTTTTTTTTTTTTTTCTGCCTGAACATGCAGACATGCAGAACCAAGCACAGCATCTGGTGCTGTTGAGAACTCGGGGCCTTTAGCATTGCCATAAATAAGACAGGAGACCTCATAGGTGCAAAAAACAGAGAGATGAAAGGTTTAACATACAGACTGTGTAGCAGCCAAAGTAATTCCAGACTATTCATGGAAGATTCATGCAGCCACATCTGTGTTAAAGATGCCAGCCAGCATAGCATGTAGCTATACAGAACAAAAAATACTGACTGGTTTCTTTCTGCCATTCTTCATTCTTGTCTTATGTTTACCTTTCACAATGCTTATTTGCACAGACTAATAGCTGACAAGATAGTAACATATTGTGAAGTATTTGGAAGCTGTTGATCTTTGTCGAGAGTTTCATTATTTGCGACTAAATTTCGTTGTGTAATTTCAAAAAAAAAAAAAAAAAGGAAAGAAAAGAAAAGAAAAAGAAACTCTTCAATGTCTGTATTTCCAGTCACGACAACACACTCATATTTGGTCCTAACTTCTGCATCAGCAGTTTCTAATATCAGATCTTCCCACACCCTGAAGGGAATCTGAGGATTAGATTTATCTGCTTGATAGCCTTGTTTCCTAGAAGATACTTGGAAGCTTTGTACAGCACGAGCACAGTGGGATCCTAGCCCAGCCGAGACCCCCAGGCCCTAGCTGAGACACAAGTTTACAAGCAGCTGCTGGTACGCATCTGCCAGCCAGGCCCTGTGGAATGGGAAGGGACCGAGCTGGCACGGGGCTCCCGCCGGCTGCTCTGCGGCAAAGGGTCCTTGCGCTGGCACAGCCGCGCGCCCGCCACGCCAGGGCGAGCACGTACCCCCCGCGTACGCAGCCTTACGCTGGCCTGGCAGGAGAAACGGCGCCGTGCCCAAACCTGCCAACCCAAATAAACCAGCCCCAGCATTTAGGAGGGTTTCTGCAAGAGCGCTCTCAACGCGTAGACGTTGATGCGAAACTGAGAGACCTGACTTAAAGCCCATGTGAATCATGGGGAAGACCACCCCGCCGCCCCTCCCCAGAGCACTCTGGCGCAGTTTTTAGGTAACTTTCAATAAAGTTAATGGCTCAGTAGTGTCACAAACAAAATCAACACTCGAAGAAGGCAGAAATGGAAGTGATTTACGCAGTCAGAGCAATGAGATTTACCGTTTCACAGCTGCATCTCTCTCTCAGCATTACTGCCTGCCACCTCTAAATCAGAGTACTTTAACACCTCCCTGGTAAGCTGTCCTCTGAATAATAATATTGCATAACTGCATAAGTTGCTTCTAACTAAGTTTATGTTTTAACCTTACAAAGTTCTTTTTAATTCAAATAACACTGTCCATTAGAGGGAGTTGAAGAAATCATACATCCTAGATGATGGTTTGATTAGAAGTGACTGTCAAAATTTTAAGATCAGAGTGATTCCTCCTGCTACTTGCTCATTCTCCTGCATTCTCGCTTTACAGGAAGCTCATTAATAGATCAGCTTGCCCAGTTTGTCATCTGTTTCATTATGCAAAATACATACGTTTCATTTACCTTTCCTGTGGAAAAAATCAGTTATCTTCAGTTAGATAAAATGACTTCTTTGGGTTTCTCCTCAACCCCTGAATGGCTCAAAATCCCTAAAATCTCAACTGGTGGTAGAATATTAGGGAACCCTGATGTGTGCCAATTGCACTGTAATGATCTTTATGTTCCCATTTAAATGGGAAGTGTGATAGCTTAGAAAGCTGACCACTAAGCAAACCTAACATTGACCTGAAAGGAAAATAAAATAGTTTAAAAGCTCTCTGAACATTTTCAAAAGATCTATTTGACATAGAAAATTAAAGAAGGAATTCCTAAATGGAACTTTAGTTCCTGGGTCTTTGGTTTTACAACGTCTATGCAAATGAACCACAGAAAAAAGTTTTTGGTTGCTCGTCTTATTTCTTGACTTTACTAAGAAAAGTACAGACTTTATCTTCAACCAATAGATCAGAAATCCTGAGCTCTTCATCTGCTTCTTTACTTTTCTAAAATAATGAAGACTACCTCTGACCCATCTCTAATGAATATAGAGGCATCCAACAGAGACAGTATTGTATTTATTGTTATTTCCTAAAGATGCACTGCAGATGCATAAAGACTCATGCAACACAACAAATTAGAAATAACGGAAAAATGATTCCCCTAACTGATCACTGTTTAAGTTCAAACAAAGCTTCCAAACACATGAATGCATGGCGTGCATGAGATGGACACTCCTCGCAAACACCCGCTCCCCGAATTCAGCATGAATTTTCTGTTTGTAGGATCAGGGTTCAAATTAATATGACAATAAATGAAAAGCAGGGGAAGATCAAAGAGGGGAAAGGTAGAAAGAGGGCAGTATGTATACACAATCACTCAAAAATTAAATATCTCACTACACATTTTTAAGGTAGTGGGGTTGTCACTGATTGCCAGATGAAGCACCTTTTATAACTGCAAATAAATGCATTGGTGAGAGCCCACTGGTGGCAATCGGGACTGTAGGAGAATCCCTGCTGGCAGCTGCGTATCACATCACTTCCAAGGAAATCTAGAGGAGAATGCAAGATAAAATCATGCTCTGACTGAGGAAAGTAAACCCATTAAGTGTACTGCTGCAGTCAAGTGAAAAGCTATTGTACAGGGAGAAAATATTAAACTGAAACACCATTCTGGCACCAAACCATTAAATTTCTTTTGCATGACTCCAATATCAACTCCCCGTTCCAAAAAATGCGTATGTATAGAATGGTCTATTGTGAAAACCAACTTCCTCATTCCAGGACGTTTAAGATACGACCAAGGCAAACACTGTGCAGGGCCACCTGAACAAGCTCTTGATGAACTCCCCATCGGCAGCAAACAGCAGAGCCCTCATCGTGAAGCTCTGCATGGAGGAATGTCCCCCATTTCTGTACAGACACAACTGGCCATAACTGTGCACCTGTGTGCTTCATCTCTTCAGACTTCTGATGCCTTGTGAGCGGGTAGTGTCTTGCAGCATCGCCTTAACTGCCTCTACACGGGGTCACAGAAACGTACTCCATAGGCACATATAACAAGAGAAACAAATTCGTGCCTTTTTCATTTATATAGCTTATCACAGTGACTCAGCATGAGAGCACCTCCTGGATAGAGGGAGAGCAAGCAAACAAACCTGTCTTGCTTCTTCCAGCCACAGAAAAACCTCATAATTTTGTCTGAGAGCTTCCTCAGTGGGCTGCAGGTCTACGTGGAAGACCATGATCATCACTGGAGTTATATACAAAGAAAATATTTGTACCAGACAAATGATAGAAAGAGATCCATTTAATTTCATATAAGGATATGCACTGCTTTTCTGAGATTTATATGATCCATAAAACTGCTGGGTTTTATAAACAGCTTCCAGAACACCTTTTTTAAAGTATATATACAAGCACAATACAGATAGTGTATGCTTTCGAAGTATAATAATGGAGAAGAAAATACAGCCTTTGTATGGTTTCTACTATAGATGGACTTGGGTTGATCAACTTTTGGATGGAGGGATTGAGTTTTGATAGGACTTTTTAGTTCAACTAAAATTATTACACTAGGATCTGTCTTCTATAGAAACATTTGGAACAATCGACAGTCAAATCTTTTAAGGTGCAGTATCTAGGGAGATACCTTTTCATTGAGGGAAGACACCCTCATGACCTCTGGCACTGTAGGGAGTGTACAAACTTGTTCAGTAAACATTAAGTCTAATCTATAACTATCTGTAGCTATTAGTGTACTGTTTATAAAGAAATCCCTGAGTGAAAAGCTTTAAGTGATGAAGAAATATCTGGCTGACTCCCTCCTTTAACAAACTGCCAATATAGGTTGGAATTTTCTAGCTACTGGATCTTGCAGTACCTTTGGGGGATTTCTTTGCTTTGTTGTGCTAGATTAAACAGCTATCTATCTCCTAGAAAAAAAGTTGTTTCCTCATGCTAAGGCTTACAGCCAACAATCACTTCTTACCATGTCTCATATAACCTAACAGATGACGCTTCTGAAGTTTCTCACCAAAGGGCATGCTCACTTCTTGAACTTCTTCCAATTTTGCAGCATTGCAGCTCAATACAGTTTTCCTTCAATAGACTCACTAATTCTAAATACAATTAAATTTTACATCTCTACTCCTACATCACAACCTGCTTATGCAGCCAAAGATCATTTGCCCTCTTTACGCAAGTTTGATACTAGATGCTAATTTTCAAACACAAATTTAAAAACTTGTCATTAGGGTTGTATCCTGCATCCCAGCTCTTAAGTTGTAAACATTTGTTTTGCATATGTTTCAGTTAAATGAACATAGATTTAGCTATGTTAAAAGATGTTTTTATTTAAATGTGCACATCATATTAAGCAATCCAGATCCCTGTGTACAAGTGATCTGCTCCATTACAGCATTTCACTTCACAAATGCTTGTATTATCAGCAATTTCAGTCAAGAGTCATTTTATGTTTTCTGGACAAAAGATACTGCCTAGTTAGCTCTGACCTTCTAAATGTCTTCTTTAGGTGACAACTACCATTTATACTTAGAAATATCCTTGAGACAATTTATTAAGTTTGCAATTAATTTAGTATGAACGTAATTAATTTAATTAACATAATAGGACCTATTTTTCTTATTTTCTCTTTTTTTTTGCAGAATTATTACACATACCTTATAATTACCCTTATATCAAAACAGCTACATTATATTAATATACAACTAAGCTAGGGATTCTATCTGAAGATTACATCAGAGATTCTTCACAAAATCTTTTCTTATAAAAAAAATATTCTAACAGGCAGCAATTAGGCTCCCATCATTTAACTCTTTAATGCTAATGTCATATTTCAACCTTCCACATTTCTTCCAGGATCACTATCTTCGCTAACTGGCCTGCTCAGATATTTCAATTTATTATTTTCAAAGAGTGGAAAAAATCACTTTTTTTTCCCCAGTATCCTGGATTTTTCCCATCTTCAAAGATTAATTCATTGTTGACAATCATGCTTTAAAACATCTCCTTGGCCAATTCTTTTAATAGACTTGGCTTAAATTACTCAGTTCTGGAGATTTCAAAACATTTCATTTAAACTATTGCTGTTTAATCACCTAAATATTAGCTCCAGGATCTGAAGGCATTTCAGTAGGATACTAAAATACTAACACTATCATCTTGTTTCTCTCCAACGATCTAATATCTATTAATTACATCTTTATGCATATTGCTAGAAAATATATTCCTCCTTACCCAATATTGAGCATATACCAGTTTTAATTTGTTCTTCATGTACTTTAAGAATTCCTTTCTATTTTTGGTGCCCCATTGGCCACAACCTCTTTATACAGATGTATTTAGTCTTCTCTTTCATTTTTTTACATTTCCTAAATGTTGGTTTTTGCTCACTGTGATCAGCTTCCCCCTTTTTCTTTTGCTACATACTGCCATCTTATAGTTATTTGGTTTTCTGGGGGGAGTGCAACTGTCTTCACCTTCCTCTTTAACAGGATTTTTTTTCTTTCAACCATAGAAACTTTACTTGATTGCAGAGCTCGTTTTTTTTGGCATCTAATAAAGCATTCTTAAACAATTCCTAATTATCATGCACATTCTTGTGTTTAAATTTTTCCTCCCACTCAATTTTGCTCATGATTGTTTTCCGCTTTGGGAAATTGGCCTTTTTAAAGCACCAAGAATATAATACTGTTTGCACAAAACAAATAAAATTAGATCATGATTGCCTGCACCTAGGCAACCATCTAGTTCAGTGATCAATTCATCTTTATCTGTCAGAATATGCAACTAGGAATGTCTCAAGCTGGCTGCAGCAATACTACTTTTAGAAAGTTGCCTATTATTTTAACACTCCAAACTTTAAAAAGTAGCACCAGGAAACTTCAAGCACACATGCAGCAGACTAATAGCACAATTCTATGTAGGACAGAGAGGTGTTCAAAAAGTTTCCTCAAATGCTTCCTGTTCCTCATCCTGTGTTTGTAACACAGTTCCCTTTTCTATACGGCAATCTGCAGGAGCCTCATTTATTGCATATTCCCTGTCTTGTGCCAAAAGCTAGCGATCATTAACAGGACATAATGAAGTAATATCTACATTGAAACTGTAATCAGATAATAGGCCCTTTCTGGTTTTGATTCTTGGCATGAGATAAATTTTTGGGGGGACAGACACTAGCTCAGGGAACTGCTCCAGTCCTTCTAAATATAGGGTTCAATATTTGAGGTTTTATCCATCTTTTCTTTTGCCTCCATATAAGGGAAGCACTATGGTAAGCTTTCTTCATCATCTTGAAACGTAGACAAAGAACTGAAACAAGATATGTTCTTAGAACCATGTCTGCTCTCAGGGTTTCATAGAACTCCATAATCCCTCAGGAAGACAGATTTCTAAATTGCAAGACTGTCATTGTGTGATTAATATTCGGTATGTTGTAATGGAAGCAGAATAAAAAATTCATTTTCATGAGAAAATCTAAAATTGGATACATTCCTAACTTTCAGTGGAAAACTATTGTTGGTGTTTCTTTTTTCCAAAAGAATTTAAAAAATGTAGAGACATTATCTTCTGCATCATTGCCTATTTAACAAAATTGTTCAGATGTACCTTTGCAGACAAGAATCAAAGAGTGACAGATGAAAAAATTTGTGATTTTTCTTGTAGTTTTAATTCTTGATCTTTTTCTAAGCTATGTTGCCAAGGCATTAACAATGAAACCACAGAAATTGCATGAAAATGGAACTCCATCCTCATGAAAAATGTTGAAAAGCCAATACCTTCGCATTTTTTTTCCCACAAACAGCTTCAGTTTGAAAATTACAATATGTTCCCAAGGTAGGAACAATATGAAAATAAATACGCTTCTCAAATTTTTTGGCTCCTGCTAGCCCAACTGGCAGGATGCTCAGCTCACTAAATCTGGGGAAATGCAGAACCCAGGTAACAAGGCTACTGGGGAAAGCGGCAGACCAGAGAAAAAGAAAGAGAAACCAGCAGCTCCCCCAGCTAGATGGCAGGCACTAATTGGTGAGAGGTTAGTTACATGGGAGTGGGAAGGAGGGCTTCAAATAAGGCCACCCAGCAAGCAGTAGGGACCATCAACAGCCTCCTTATCTGGGAATCTGGAGATAACCCATCACCTGGGCTATAAGGTTGGTGTCTGCCAGAAAATGTGTCAGGTTGGCCTGCTTATATAGCTCGTGTCAGACCTTTTCCACTGAATGTTCCTGCAGAACAATTCACCTCGGGGCAATTTTGTCCTCCTAGAAGATGCCCAAAAAAGCTTTGGCAAAGCCACTTTCACCAGCAAGGCCAGCAGCTCACACTTTTAGCATATTTGAACAGTGTTTCCTACGATGTAGGCATCAAAAGAATTTTCTGAGAATCTCTACTACAGTTCATCTGACCAAACCACGTGAAACAGCCCAATGTACCAAGAAGCCAAAGAAGCTGCTGACTTGCGCAGAAACGGCTATTTTGTATGCACGTGGGCATGTACCACAGGTGCTAAATGCACCAAGGCTGAGAGACCTACAAGTACAGGTGTGAGACAGCACCGACTGTATTAGCACCACACTTCTCCTGCTCTCTCCAAATGCTTTTGGGCGTTTTGTATAAGGAAACAGACTATTTTGTAATGCCTGCATAGGAGGCCATCTAGAAAGCTCTTTATATCACTCAAGCAAAGAGCAGCAACTGTTATGCAACCAAGATAACCAATTACACAGCACAGCTAGTCACTGGTAGCAACTTTTTAGAACTCAGTCACCTATGGCTGAAAGGTACTCCTGTTCATCCTGCAGGTGACTAATATATATATATATTCAAAAAAGTAAAAAGCTTGACTGCTGAGAAAGCTCCTGCTTTCATGTACTAGTATGCAGAGAAACGCCACTACCAATGACCTCACAAAATGCTGCAACATTTTACATTTTCCTGAAATATATTTATTATTTAAAACATAGGTGCACACAGAGCATACTACAGTCTGTCCTATGTCTGCCATCCTCTCAAATGAATTTTTATCACAGAAACCACTAAGAGTTCATCACTGGTGGGGAGCCTGTTCATTGAAACTCGTTATTGTTCTAATGAATTACACGCGAGAGCTGTAAATGATTGCATTATAATAGTCAGGCTCAGCCATTCAATGAAAATTTAATTACAGAGTACAGGGACATGACCAAAAAAAATCCATGCCTGTGTTCTGGAATGCAAGCTCCCCAGCCATAGCTGGCTATTGAAAGTCTTCATGCAATTATGCTTTCTCTTAATCACACCCGTTTTTTAAGAAATAAAATAGTAGCTGAAGCACACAGCAGCTATAATGGCTCCCCTGCCTGCCCCTCCTTCAGGAATTCTAAAGATCTTTTATTCGCTCTTTGGGTGATTCATGTATCCAAAATCTGGCGAACATTTCTGAGAAAATCCCATTCCCCAAAATGAGGAACAATGGGATACTGCAAGACTGACATAATGTAACAAACATTCAGTTTACAGCAAAGGAGACAATCTCTTCTTTGTGGTCCCAGGAAAGAATTTGCGGCAACCCTAGTGAGTATATTTTAAAGCACTGTTGCAAAGACTTTGCCTTCAGTCTTCTTTCTTCTTTGTAAAATGCCACATAAATCAATGGATCACTATGAGTGATCATTACGTTGCTCTTTCAGTAAGGCCTGCAGTTGGGTCCAGGATAACACTTCTGTTTTCGAGCTAATAACACAGGGAATGACTCTGAGACATGAATGTTCACATAGCTCTGAAAGTAAAGCATCACTAAATGACTTTTCCTCCTAGTTCACCAACTCCATATGGCAACCAATGGAAAACCTTCTGTCCCCACAGCAACCAGTACTACATGAGCACAAGTCAAGCACCTCCCTCCCAGGCAGTCCTGTGCTGGAGACAACCTCCAGTACCCCATATTCTCCTTGTCTGCTACCATAAAGAAGCTGGCAAAGGAGAGATCTAGCATGATGAGCATGATCTTTGTGCTGATACCAAGGAACATCAATTTATTGCTCACCGCGCAATATTAACAATAATCTCTCTGTATCAACACAATCTTCTCTAACAATCATGAAAATGATCTTTGCCTTGTATATACAGTCCTCTAAAGTTACTTCCTAAAACACGGTAATGTTTTCCGTTACTGGTCTCTTCATAATATAAGGAATATTATAATGGAATATAATGAATAGGAAGGATTAAAACTCTCTAACAAGCACTTCTTTGAACTTCTCTAACAGTTTTATGACATCACTTGGGGAAATATATGGAATATTCTGTTGTAGAAGTTTTTTAAAAAATACTGAATATATCTTCATGAATATTCATACTCTTTTTTAAGTGATCTTTATAAGATAAGAGACAACTTTACATACATTTGAGATGCTGAAGAAGTAGTCTTTTTTTCTCCAGAAGAAAAGGAAAATGGGGGAATAGTGGTTGGTAACCATGGCAGACAAAGTGCCCTGTTCCCTTCAATGAATCATTTAGAAGTCAGAAGTTATTCATGTCCTTTAAAAAAAAAAAGCAAAATTACATTTCACATAAACTCGAACTGATGCTAAAGTTATATTGCAATCTAATGAGATAACATAATAGCTAACGCACGTCTGCAAATCAGATACTGTGATTAAAGCAGTGTATGTTGCATAGAAGTGTTATAGAGTGTACATCTGATATTATCAGGGCAGCATTACTAAAATAGAGAGGGTATCACCTACCATCATATCATCCTTGCTGTGTTTTCAGCTTATTCTCTGTGAACACAGACAGTTCACATTAGCTGTTGCTGTGAGCATTTTAATGGTTAGAGTATTTGACAAAAACACACTCACAATAGGAACATTTCCCAGTGGCTCATCGATGATGTTCAAAATTAAATCACATCTGTTTAACATTATGTTTGTTGTAGTTTACAAACTGCAAAGGTAAATTTATTGATTTTAAGTCACTATGGCTTCACAAAAAGAAACAGGCACCTCAGAATACATCTGTAATCAGCAGTGACTATAGAGGCAGCATCTGGAAATGGGGAATCTCTCATCATGAGATTCAACTGGAAAGGACTTCTATAGTTTGCATTAATGCACTTGGGCCTGATTCTTATTTCCAGCTGATATGGAATTATAAATAAAACATTACTTTAAATATCAAAGTTTAAAAAAGGATCCATTCTTACAAATTGTTTTCCGGTACTTACTGGATGTCAGGGGTATGTTGCCGTACCAGCATCATCCAGCTCGCCTAAGAGATGCTTTAAAATAGGGTCGGGGGGATCTAAGGAAGCATGGCTTCAGTTGCAGCTCTGTTGTAGTCATTTACAAATGTGAACTATAGGGTAGGAGAAGAAAGAGTAGAAGGAGGATTAGTTCCTTTTTACATCTAAGCAAAAGTGAAAGTTTTGACGGAAAAATTCATAAAAGCCAGCACAATATTTTTGCCTTCAGAGAAATGCCTGGCTGTGTATTCTCCTAAACAAAGGTGTGGGCCTCAATGGCTGCTCCTGCCTGAATTCTTCACGATACTGATGCCACGGGAAATATTGTAGATAGAAGCTGTAGCTGTCTGTCTTCCTATTTATCTCCTCACATTGGTATCTGCACCCAGGAAAAAGAGTCCAGGAGACACCAGGGGAAAAGGACTCTGGACACATGAGCTCAGAACCTACAGGAAAGTCTATCACAGGCCACAAGACTTGCTCTATATTATATGCTCTGGCCTTCCCTCTGTTTCTGCACTGGAAGTCCTGGCACTCCCATGTCCATGGAGCACAGTTGACAACATCATGCCACGCAAATAATATATATATATATGTATGAGAGAGAAAGAATAGATATCTAAAAAAGCCTTTTTGTATCAGCACAACTCAGAAATCCCCCAACCCTGCCTGCAACGTGTCGGTGTTTATCCAAGTTGAGAGAAAGCATGTATGTGAAAGAAAGTATGTGAACTGCTAGAATATTATTTTCCAGTAAGATGAGAGTCCTAAGTCTGGATGATTTTCATATAAAGAGGATAAGTTGGTTTTGATCCAAAACAGGGTATTTTAGTAAGTGAACCACTTCACTTTATATACTACAGCAATTAATTATCCTTTTAACAAAATTGATTGTAGCAAGAGCACATTTTTTCCCCCAAAGAAAAAAAATTACAAATTTTTAACCAATTAGAATCAAGGAACTAATAAAATCCAGCAGCAATTAACATGCAAAATGTTTTGCTCTTTTAATATGATTTGCTTCAGTTCTGTTGAAAAAGCAGCAAGAACGAAGCAAGCTCTGCTATATCTGGCAGTTGCAGGAGCAGGCAAAGAGAAATAAAAAAAATAAAGAAAGGTATGAATGAAAAAATAAGGTTTTTTTAATGTAGATTTGATACAGTAGTGATAATTTAACTTGATTCTACGTACACTGGGCAATAAATGGCCTCATAAATGTGCTGGGTAAACTCTGAGGATACAGCAAGGAGCCATTTATTGCCTTGTAACCTCAACAGCAAACTAAAATTATCTCCTAAATAACAGATTTTCTAGTTGCACTGAATTATTGTGTAACAGAGGGGCAATAACTTCCCTGTATCTCTCCCTCGGTTACTAGTAAAATGAACAGCATGAATTAGATCCAGGTAATATTAGGTGTCACTATTTTTAGCAAATTCAACCTTAAAAACTTTTCCAAGGTAACCAAAGTCAGACCCAGCTTGCACTTGCGGTTCATATGCTGATAAACTGTTCATTTTTTCAGGAAAAAATGCAAAGCAATGCCTTCTGCTGAGGCCCCGTGCAGTATTTCTGTTCATCTGCGTATCTCCCAACAAAAGTGACCACTAAGCCTTGGGGCAGGGTGTCACAACAGGCGTCACAGACCAGTGACATCTCAGTTTGCAACAGCTTTGGAGGGCAACCACCTTGCAACTAGTCCAATTAAGTTTCAGTCTGACAAAATAGTTTTGAAAACTCCATGAGAATTTTACCACTTCATGCTCTGACCTGTTTTTATGGCGCGTGCCCAGGAGAGCAGGTCTGAGTGCGATGCTGGGGGCAGAGCTGCCCCTTGGCCACTGAGCAAGGTGCACCCGATGACTAAGCAACTTGTTGGCTTCAGGGGTGATTTGCATGCAGTTTCATTGAGGAGATGATGGATTGAAGAGTACTGAGAAATAGATGCATTTTTCAGAAGAAAAGAAATATGGGGGGGAAAAAAAAAAACAGGGCATCTAAGTAATATAGCTGTGGATTGTCCACAATACCCCCAAATAGATGGACCTCTTAAGGTTAGATGGCATAAATGCCTCCAGTTAAGGTCCTCGCCCTCTTTACCCACCGCCCCGAGATGTGTCTGTAGGTCCTATTGAAAACAGCATTTGTGTGCGCATTTCTACCTAAACCTACCTGAAGTTTTGGAAGATTTATCTTATCTAAGCTATGTTCCACATCAGACATCTCACACGGGCAACGGACTTGAATGAGTTGTACAATTGCAGAGCTATCTATATCTGCTAGTATGCTTGAAATTCAGTGACATAGTTTTTATAACTAAGAGTTAACTGGTCTCTCAAAATTTCTATATATGGAAAATATCAACAAATAGAATAAAAGGGTAGAACAAAACGTTCTTTGTCAAGCGCAAGTTCAAGTTTGCACTCAAAAATACACAAGAATCTATAATAATAATATTTACCCATCACTTATCTGGTATCTTAGACATTTTACAATGAAACAAACAGATAAAAATAATTCCAAAGTTACAAGAGTAAAACAGTCCAACTCAGTATAAAACCATAAATAAAATCAAGAGGCTATGCCAAGAACTTTCTGGAATAGAGATGTTTTTATTGCAAAACAACTAATTCTGTGTTGATTCTCAGGTCAAAATGCCATATAGGCAAAAATCCTGGCACTGTGTCAACTGCTCCTGAATATGCCAACTGTCCCCTCTCTTAAAGAGATGAATGATGCTCACAGAAAATAACTTGGGCACTTTGAGGCCTTTTTGGCAGCACAGAGGCCTTCTAGACCTACCCAAAGAAGGAGGTATGTCAGTGCAGCACCTCCATTCCAGGAAAGGGCCCTCTTTCGGAGAACAAGTATGTGAATAGGAGGGCAGGCAAATCTAACAGTGTTTCCCAAGCTTCAAAGCCTGCTATGTTAACAATCTCCTGATATGCTGGGTTTTTTTCACATGGCCTGCATGGATTCTGGAGAGAAAGCCAGGCAAGACAGGCAACACTGGTCTGGTAGGATAAGAGAAAGATGTGTAGCCTCAGGCTTTGGCAAGAAGAAAATCATCTGTGAGCTCAATGAGTGGCTTCTGTTCAGAGGATCAGGCTCTTCCTTGCATTTTATGTATAGGGTAAGTATGCTAAGAAAATACATGGCATCCATGTCACTTTTTTTTTTCCCCCCACAAATAGAAGCTAACCTCCAAAGTCCCAAATGATGGCTATTGATTAGTCTAGGAGGCAAGAGCGTAATGCAGTCCGAGGTTACACATGGTGGCTATAAACAAGTTCCTTAAAAGCCCAGAAGTCCAAATCTGCAATTTCATAAAACTGACTGCAAGTTTGCTGGAATTTCATGGCACCCTCTTGGCACACACCAGCTTCTTGAATAGCTGGATGTTAAGAGATGCCCTTCTGAACCTATCTAAACAAATAAGCATTTCTCTGGGCAAGTAGTGACAAAGAGTTTTATTCTTGGCAGAGAGATTTGCCAAAGAAAGCCACTGGAAAGACATGAGACCTTCCAAAAGAGGAAAAGCCTGATGAAAGTAAAAGTTTAGACATGACACAGACAGTATTATTAATTATGTTGGATGTGCTCTGCCAAACAGTTGAGCAGAGGAGAAAGGCCCAGAATGTGGAAGAGAAAGAGAGACAGAGAGAATAGCATCCTAGAGATACACCGCCAGCATCCGCCGGAGGGACGCGAGCAATAGCCAGCTTGGCTAATGTCCAGTACCATCTGTGTAATATCTTGTACTATATGAAAAAGAAAGCCAAAATTAGATGCTTTGCTTCATTTAATACCAGGAGCTTTGCACTTCCCCTCTGAGTTTGTGGAGCATCCCTCTTCTAAACTTCCTCTGAAAATCCCAAAGGAACAAAGTAGAAAGCTATCCTACCAATAAGAAAACTTGGAAATCAGTGGGTTGGAGATTTGCTTGATAATTGTTTAAAACTCTGAAGCTGTAGAGATAAAAATGTGTAAAAGCAAAGCTATTTCTACATCTTAAGACTTTAAAATTAAATATATCTTTTTATATAATAAATACAACGAAACATTGATGTAATGAATATAATCAAAGAGGATTAAAAAAAAACCTAACAACATGCTAGGGGAACATGTCTCACAATTCTGTTGAATTCAGCAAATGTTTTTGACTTCTTAAATGTAGGCAAGGTCAATGCTTCAGTCAATGGAAAAATGTGAACAGACAAGGGTTTTACAGAAGACAGAAAAACCTTTAGGAAAGAAGGATTATGGAATAAAAAATACATTTACTTTTTGTTAGAGGGAGACAGAAAAATTAATCATGATCTTGTTCAGTGTGTACTAGCAGTAAATTCCCTTCTTTAATATATGATGAAGCACATGTGTTGCCTTATCATATCTACTAAATCCTGTCTGATATTCAACATAGGTCTTAACTTCAGGATTCTGACATGCACATCGACCTCTGGAGATGTACTGAAGATTTCAGAAGTGTCCCCCAAAGACTAAAGATTTGCACTCTACAGTTACATCTGCTAAAATAATAAATGTTTGCACAAGAATTTGTTGAGAACTGTAACACTTCGTATTTCTAATTTTAAAGTTCATGTAGGATTTAATCCAACCAAGCAGTCAGAACACGCTACAAGTAAAAGGACAAACTGTGTTATTGCTTATCAATTTACTTACTCATATAGTGAAATGCACCTCACCATTTTTCCACCAAACATAGATTTAATAAAACAAACCTTTGCAGAAAAAACTAAAAGCTTTGGAGCTCTGAGAGGAAACTGTATTTCCTTCCTCTCCAAGTTGCTGTTGTAGTGAGCTCTCTCTACATTGGTATTTACAAATGAAGACTAACACATAAGATCACAATATGAATTTATTTGAGCAGGTTATATTAATGGACGACTGCTCAAATCTGTTGTGAAATAGTTTGCCTTGAAAATAGAGAAAATGGAAAAAAAAAAAGTTTGGTTAAGACAACAGGGTGCCATGAACATGTTCAATGACTATGTTGTAATTCCCATCTAGGAAAATCTGCTTGATGTTTCTTGAATGCAAGCTCCTGTGTTAGCTGGATCTTTTGACTTCCTCTAAAGCCAAGAATTTAGAGTGCATTTCTTCTACCTTGGCTGCTGGTGTGCATAGATCATTGCTAACGGAGTCTGCCAATTTTTCAATTTATATTGAGCAATTTTGCATTTCATTTCAGTAACTATCTATGAAAAACTGCTTCCCTGGGGAAATTATGTAAGGGACTCTGTGTAACATCCTCCAGGGAGCAAGTCAGTATTACTCCCTTAAAAGCTATGCATATGTGTGTATATATATATATATTTATATGTTTATATGCTGAACATGCTTATATTTGCATTGTCATCATTAACATAGCATAAATGATGCAAAGTTCACTGAAGTCTGTGGAATAACCTCTGCTTGGCAAATCCAGAGTTCAGGTAAGCTAGCAGAATTAGTCCATAAATTGCATCCATTTGCAAAGGGCATGTAGAAATCTGGATCACGCTCTCAAGCGAACCAGCGATCACCCACAGTGACAAAAGTCCAAGCATTATATAGAGTTGCACAGATCCTCTTGTAAAAGGACTGTACAGAATATGTGGTTAGAACTTCACACAGAAGTAAGCATTACAAGGTCCTCACATATTTATAAAGGAAAACAGTGTGGTCATTGCTCCTTTCTAGTTCCCTGTGACTAGATTAGACGAAATCGCTGACCACATTAACACACGGACGTACCAACCAACACAAATTTGATACTGTGCCAGTTCCAAAATGCGTATAGACACTCTTTTGCTGTTCTTTGCCCGTGACATTTTATCAAATCTCCTCTTACAACCTTATTTCAAGATTCAAATCTTGTGCCATTTTCTGTCCTTCCTGCAATCTTTTCCCCTTGAAGACGGTTTTAAAATCCTCCTATTTTTTTTTTTTCTGTGAAAAAGTACATTTTACCTGACTCACTGTGACCTTTCAGTGTTGCTAATTTGCTGGGATGGACAATTTCCTTCCCTACTCCTCTGCCTCTCCAGCAGACCCCTTAGGGTTGCCGGCACTTAAAAAGTTAATGGATTGTTGGCTTCCTGAGGTCTAGGTCTAATGGCTGAAATCACTGTTATAGCCAGAACACCAACACTGTACAGTCCTGACTCTCTCTTAACCAAACTTCCAGGAAAAATCCAATAAATGTTCTGCTATAAAATATTCTTGTTATATAAAAGATATTCAGATAACCAAATTGATCCAGACAGAATGGAAAATTGTCAGTATGAAGCAAAACACATTTAACTGTCTAGGCAGTTCAGTGATGTCATTTAAGGCATAGAAAATGTAGATTGTCAGAAGACCAAAGCAAATGAAACATTTGCAACATTTCAAAATATGATAAAACAAGTTAATTAAAACTTTATAGACCACTTTTTAAGTACTTTTTATAGACTGCTAGAAATAACAAAAAGAAATTACAATATTTTATTTTCTCTACATTGAAAAATGACCTTCAGAATACGATACTCAGCATGAGGAACTAAATGTGCAGAAGCGATACTGTTCTGGATTATTAGAGTACCATGGTAGGTAAGTAACTAACTGAACTGTAAATCAGAGAAAAACCTCACCTCTAGATAATAAAATGCAGCTCTGCGGGAAAGCACATTGTTTTCACAAGAAGCTTTGCAAATATGAGATTACTATACAACAATGAAGTAAAACGTATGTTAATGGAAGACAAATAATTTTTCTAAGGCATTATTATGGGCACTACAAATGCTAAGTCAATGCTAGCCCTTCTGATTTCCCCAAGAATAAAATGCAGAAAACAAGAGTCTTCCTCTTGGGATGTTCTGTGGACGTTTTCAACCTGCCACAGACAGGTGAGAGGACTGGTGAGCAGAGCCTAAGTTCTGTGGCCCTCATCCTCCTCCCCAAAGTTCAGTCCTCCCGTAAGAGCTCAGTGGGGCACAGTGGGAACCTCTGGGACTGCACACACCCCCCACCCCCTGCACTGCCAGGTTCCAGCCCCTACAGAGCACTACTTGTGCGGCTAGAAAGAAACGTTCACTGAGACCTGCTCTTCTGTGGTATGAAAAAATAGAAGCACTTGACAAGATTCTACAATGAGTACCTTTCCAGCAGAAAAAAAATAGCAAGATTTTCCATAGCCAAGTTTGCAGCTAAAATCCTTCAAAGTTTTGTTTAGATATTGAAACTACAGCACGAATATTTCAGTCGCGACGCTAGCTAGGCTTTAAAAGCAAAACAAAACCCACCACCAATAAAATATGTTGAAAATATAACACTATAATTATATATTTATTTCAGACATATATAAATATTTATAATATCTAAACGCTTACCATTAGATTCTACAATACATTTTGAAAATTTGCTTTATTTAGTTTAAATGTAAATTTTCTAGGTTTGAATTGATTGGATTAATGACTAGACTTTCAAGTAGCTGTAGTTTTACACTACATGACCACTGATGATAAAGTTTAAAAAAAAATTGTCATCAAGTTTTTATAACATTTGCAATCAATCCTTCACCTTTTGTGCAGCCCACTGAAAGAAGTCTGCCTTTCAGAAAGTGGAACTTGGGCATTTTCTACATTCAGCCTTACTCTAAGCGTTTCAAATTAGGAAACAAATTCAGACATAGAGTATCTGTACTCTCTCTAGCCCTTAACAAGAAGAAGTCAGAGAGCCTGACCAACCTCCTGGTCTTATTTCCAGAGTTAAGGCTTCTGCACTGTAACATAGAGAGCATATTTCCATTTACCATCAGGTTATGCTTGTCATGGCACTGTAGACAAGGATCAGATTAAACCACTGATATCACTTGCTTCAGACATCCTCCTTGACATCTTTTGAAAAGAAATTAAGGTTTCATCTAACAAAATTAAATTTCTATTCTGCTGAAAAGTAGGCGTGACCCAGTGTAGCATTACCCTAGTGAATCTGGCAAAACTCTTGCTAAGAAAATTATTAGCATTTAATCTAAATTGCTCTCACCTGACTCTGAAACTAGAGATAGTTGGTAGTATGAACATCCCATGGATTGGCTCCCCATTTATCACAGCTTTTGGACCTCAAATGAAGACTGGGTTAAATAACAAGTTTCTCTATTCAACATGCAGATCCAAGTTGCAGGAAGAATATACAAAACCCACCTACAGGCACAGTAGGTGCTTGCAGAGCACTAAATATAAATGCAGAGCTTAAAATTTCTCGAGAAATTAAGATATTTCTCTACTTTCCTCTGCAACTTGATGGACAGATGCGAAGCAGAGAGTTTTGTGCGCTCATGCTGCCTGTGCAGGGAACAGCCCCGAAGACGGGTGGTGACAGTGGACACTTGTCCAAAAGCAGCAGAGCAGGGCTGGGACAACGTGGCCAAGCATGGATAGAATTTCCAAAGACGCTCCTGTTGAGGCTGGATCATGCCAATCTGCAGCCTCACCAACCAGACAACTCACCTATAGCAAAGCAAGTGAAAACACAGAAACAGCAATGGAGGACTATGGAAGGCAATAGAAACCACAGATGCAACTAAAAAGGAGTATTTTCATGATATGTTTTCTGATATCTTCAAAATGTGAGTTGATTTGTAAGGGTAGTAATTAGCTTTCCCCCCCTTCATCAGGGTATGAAGAGAGATCTGAAAATGCGCATGGGACACACTCTTCCAACTCAAACATCATCCTAATTAAAATCTATTACTACAAATCAGCATTGCCTTTTTGCCTTTTTCAAAATTACATTAATTTGATAAAGCAAGCAGAATTTTGAATGTTAATCAAAGAGATAACAGTTTCACAGGAGATCCCTTGTACTTTCACAGAGGAGGAGAAACAAAAAAAAAAAACAAAGAAATGTTTTCCTATCATTGCTTAAGAAGAAAAAGGCAGCTAATCAAAAGGCAATGCAGTGAAAACAAAAACACACAAAAACCCAGGTCTGTTAGTGCAATAAAATATCAGAAAAATCCTCTTCATTGCTGTGTAATGAGGCAGCAGAGTTTCAAACACTAAGGGGTCGAGTTTCAAAGCAGCAAGCTGATCTAACTGCATAGATCCTATTGCCTCTGCACAGGCCACGCAGGAAAATCCCCAAATGAATCTTTGAAAATGCGTCCCTAAAGAAGATTAAAGGTGCCAGATGATCTTCATGTTAAAGATGTGGACTGCTGTGTGGAAAACCATATGTCAGTCAAAATTCATGTTCATAAAATCCTAAAAATTAAAGAAAGACCCTTCATGGATGATCATTCTCTTCTGTCTGTCAGAAAAGGTTTCCCTGGAAGGTAGAGGGAGTGAAATCTTTAGTCGCAGGTGCAACAAAAAGCCTGGGTTTACCACTCCAAACAGTTTGCTCTCTGAAATCTGGAATTAAATTTTGAACCTAGCAATTTCATAGGTAGGTGAAATAGTGTATAAGAAATAACTAGTATGCACTGATCTAGCCTGATATCAGGAGCTGTAATCCTGCCAGAACATGCTACTGTGCTTGCTTATACTTATTTGTTCATTTATATGGCAGAAGAAGCTTACAACAGTACTTGATTGAAAGAAAAACAAGCTCCTCTTTGAGAGAAAGCAGTCACGGTCCGTAGGTGAGCTCTTATAAAGCCTAGAAATCAAGAAATGAAAGATAAGTGATAGCATAGTAATCACTACCACAAAAAAAAAAAAAAGTTGAGGGGGAAGAAAACTTGAAACAAATAACAAAACAAAGGCAAGAAATGGTCTTCTGGGTTTTTCCCTGTCTGTATGTGAATGTGTCTGGAAGCCCTTAAAGATCTCATCATTAATTTTTCTAATGAGAGTCAGCTCTGAGTAATTCTGATCTCTTATCATTCCAGGGAGTTTTGTAAATACCAGTATCATTTTTTTCAGTTGACTTTATGCTGCTGAATTTTACTTTGAATTTTCATCAAAAAAATCACCAGGAAAACTAGCTTCCCACTCGTTATGGACACCTGGTCTCACCTGGAATTATGTGACTAAAATGAAAGATATTCAATGCTTTATTGTTCGTAACTACTGTCAAGCATTTGGGGTGAGAATCAAAATTGTATTAATGCACAATTTCAAGTTTTGTTGTCAAAGTTTTGGGTGGTTCTATGTAATAATGTATTGAGAGAAAAAAAAACAGTGTTCTCAAAATTTGGTTTTGGAGAAACCAAACTATGTGGTTCAGATAAAATGCAACATATTAAAGTTTCTCCCATCTTCCAAACTGAGACAATCAGCCCTCAAACTCTACTGACATTTGAAAAAGTGTATCTGCCATGTTTGGTTTATTGGCAAGTCTCTAACTATTATAGAATAAATAATAATAATAATAATAATTCCAGAGATATTTATACTAAAATATTAGGAAAAAAGTTGTTCTTAAAATATTTCTTAATAACAAGGAAGGAAATACTGCTCTCCTCCTTAGAAAACATATTCTCTAATATCCCCAACTCAGGTTCTTCACTAGTGGTAATTCAACTCTATTCTCAAAGAAAACTCAGTTCTAATCTCCAGATTCTAAATGGCAAGTAATATTTATTATGCTTTCACAGATCAAAAATAAGTAAACAAAGGGAAGGTGGCAAAATGACAGAAAATAGCATGCTTAAATGTTGGCCTGTCACAAAACTCAAACAGTAAACAAATATTAAAACTGGTGCAGAAGCTGCAGCCTTCTCTTTTTCACATAAGGGCTGTTAAATTATTACACTGCCCAATCTCGAAAACTGTTAAACAAAATTTCAAACTAAAAATAAGTGTTGCTAGAAACACTGTACTTTAGAAATTAAAATGAATCCAATGTGTAAAGGCATTTTCAAACCCTCCCACAGCTACAAACAGCTGTGCAAACTGAGTCTCCATTTTCCCTCTTCAGTTCTATCTATGCTCCATATTCTTTCTTTTCTCCTTTTTGTACCTCACTGATGGATTCCGCTATTTTGTGTCACCTTTGTGCTTTTATGGTTTTGCCATGGGATTGCAACCGACACTTAAGCAAGGGGTAGAAAGCAAAGGGAGCAGGAAGAGGGAGGACCACCTGGGCCAAGGGAGCCTTAAACAACCTGAGGTCTTCAGCTTGTTGGCCCAAGCACCTGGGAACTTTACATGATGCCTGCATGTGAAAGGAACCATGGCAGGGCCCAAGCAGTCCTGGCGGCTTGTGGAGGGACTCCGGGGTGACTTTACTCCACTACGAGTAAAAAGGCGGTATCAATACCATGGTTTCATTCTTTAATTTAGTATATGTTGGCTGGTTTTTGGAAGGAGTTGGAGACTGTGCCTCCAAGTGTGCTGGTAAGCACTGTTCTACATTCACCTGCAGTCTGCTCCACAGACCAACTGTTATCCTATACAAGCATCTCTCTGATGAACATGAAGGCTCTACATTTAACTAAGACTAGTAACTGAGATGGTATCAATTCACAAGGAATTATTTTTATGGTCAAAATATCATCAGTAAAGAAACTGAGAGATAATATATCTGAGGTTCAGACAATACAAGAAAGAGTTTGTGAGACAATCACATCTAGAAAGAAGTGTTGAAGCCAAAACAAACCACATAAACCCTGGCATGGCCTCGAGAGAGCAGTGTATATGTAGCTACATATACAGATCAGCAGAGGCAGCTATTTGGACCTCTTTATTAGTAAATTCTTGTACTTTTGAAAACAGGATTCTCTTTTAGTTACCAGTGAGAGAAACCAACTGGTGCACTTGGTACTGGCTTATACTTCATCAAAACAAATGGGATTACATTAAGTGCAGTCTTGTGATGACTTTGGTCCAGGGCACATCAGAGCCAAGAGCTCCCTGGAGAAGACCTTTCCACCTGCGTCCAGCTTTAGACCACACAGCTGATCTGTGTATGAATTGGTAACTTATTGTCCTCCTCAGTCTCAAGTTTTTCACGGCACTCAGTCATGAACACAAGTAACATACATAGGTTACATACAACGCATCCTTTCCATTCCAAGCACAGTTGCTAGGGTCACCTTCCCTTTCCCAGAATTCAAAATACATTATTTCCATCTTTGAAGCCTCCATAACAGGAAATCACTTAAATATATGATTAATCTTAAGCGTGTTCTTAAGTCCAAACCTCTTAAAATTAATTCCCATTGAAGTTCAGCTTGATGGCTTCGCTGAAACAAAGACTGAAATTTTCCACAAGTTTCTTCTAGCTTAGAGCATCAAGTTCAAGTGCCTCCTGAGCTTAGGATGAAGTCCTCGCTGTATTAAATACATGGAAAAATTTGCCAATGATTTCAACAGCACTAATATTTTGGACTTTTGTTTTTAAGTTCTTTGTTTCAGAGAGAAATATTCTCTCCCTAAATCAGTCTCCACTAAAGATCAAACTAAAGTTTTGGAAGCAAACAAAAGCTTGTGAAAAGACTAGCAAAATTTTCTTGCTACTTGTAGTCCATAGTTGATAAGTCAGAAAATGATAATTGTAAACTAATGATATTCATGTTAAAAGTTAACTCATTAAACACTTATTCTTCAAATGTTTCCATCTGTGAAGCCTCCGTTTGTGGAGAACGCATTATGAGTTCTGCATTCTCGCAACTACCGTTCTAACCTCTGCAACACCAGCTCCTCATTATTTTAACAATTTAAAACATTAACAAAAAATTACAATTAATATAGGGCAGGGTAAAAAGAGAAGCAAAGCACATCTCCCAAAAGAAAACATTTATAAAAGAGTGTATACACCATCACTTGGGCATGCTGAGCCTCAAAAGTAATGCAAAGAGACAGAGTTTGTTTTCCTTTTCTTCTGCAAAACTACAATGAAGTGATAATGACCTCAGGAGTGTATGTGTGTGTTTATTCCATCTTTGGCCCATTTGATGTGGTTTTGGCCTAAGGAAAAGCTAAAGGCTAAATGTATTTTAAGTGGGCTAAAACCAAGATAAACACATGTCCCTGAGGTCATTATTTCCATTAGATGATGGCTTGCATAAAATATCAAAAGCATTGTAAAAACAGTGTAAACTTAAAAATATATTCTTTTGTAGGTCAGCACGTCTTTTAGAAAGTGTATACTGTTCCTAAGCGATTGTTTGTCCTATTGTCAAAGCTGCTTCTTTGGGAAATGAGAAACCAAAGTTTATTTGGACTTTGGCTATGCATGACATAGTCTGGGCTCTGCAAATCCTGTACATGGCACTGTAAAATGCAAACAGTGTATTCAATCAGTAATCACACTCACCATGTGCAGAATAACAGTGTACACAGAAATATCTATCAGCTACCCTGCAACTTCGAAGAGTCAGCCTGTGTGAGAAGCGTTGTCAAGGCTTGTGAAACCACACTAAGACCTGATTTTGGGTACGCACACACACACACATTTTAATAAGGTTTGGTTCGGCATTTGGCATGAAGGCAATCCATGCTTGTAATCCAGAAACATCTTTGGCATAGTCCTGTCTTGGTTTTTGGTGTATTTTGAGGGGAATGATAACCAGTGAAACCAGGAAGCTGCAGCTAATCAACATGGTTGAAAAAAACTCCTCTTTGCAAGGTTGAGCTGTAGGAGCAGGGAATTGCTCCCCGTGTCCGCAGGCCAACTTTCCTCCTGCTGCCTCAGACTTTATTGACCAAGTTTGTCAATAAAAGGGTTCTTCAGAAAGCCACCCCCTTTTCTCCTCTCTACCGGATCCAAAATGTGTGTGCTTTGTATGGCTTGTTCGCAAGTTCTTCTGTCCCACTGATGCCCTTAGAGCAGTTTTGTGCATCACAGTTTGAAAACTACTTTCTACATAAAAGGCGAGGAATGGACAAATTCACCTTCCAGGAAAAATAACACACAAAAACCTGATTCAAGCTTTTTCTCCCCTTCCTTTTAAAGCATTAACTCTGCTTACTCTGTAGTTACCCAGCACATCTTTTTTTTTTTTTTTTTCCCTCTGTCCCCTCATTACCTTCTGAAAAATCAAAAAGATTCTCCAAATTTTACCTTAGTAATGTCAAAATTCTGCCAGTATCTCCCAGTTCACAGCAACTAACTCAATTTGGGAGACATTGTGCCCCCCAGACATACATTATGCTATGGTTAGTCTACAAATCCTTGTTCCCATCCTCCTAGAATAGACAGAGTGAAAAGCTTTGGTCAGTCAGCAACAGCACATCAGAAGACAAAAGTATGGCTGGATACCCACACCTGGGTTTAATCTCATTTCAGGCTGCTGCCATCTCCTCAGGCCTGTTAAGACTTTAATGTTGTCCACAATGTTTCTTAACTGTAATATTATCACCTTACTGTTGGTTTAGGCAAAGCCTAGTAATTTTCTAACCTCCTCTGAGTGACACACAGAAGACCTTTCTACACAGGGGGCAGGAAAGGCAGGAGAGCAGACAGCTTCCAACAATGCCTTCGCTTTGCTCTCCAGGGCTGCATTCCTAAAATTAGCTTTTTATAAGATTTTGTTTGCAATAGAATGGTTCAAAACAAAGCAAGTGGAACGTTTCAGCTAAAATTCCTCTTCCTTTCTCTGGATCATTCATCCTGTCAAAGATAATCTAATTTTACTGTGCTGCACTCTTAATAACTTAGCTCTTTTCTACCTGGCATTAGATGAGTGACTTGCATAGAATATCTGGATTAGTTTGTGTAATCACAGAAGCACCATGCTTTTTGTACCTTTATACAATTAGAGAACATAAAAGCATTGCTATGAGTGAAAATGCAGGGTTGGGTTCTAGCAGGAATTTTAGGATTCAGATTGGAAGATTATGTATGTGAGGTGTTTAGCAGTATGACAGACATTGCTTACGTAACCTAAAAAGGCTTACAGTAGATTTCAATTTTATCATTCCAGGAGAGATTTCTTCCTTTATTCTCTGTTAAAATCTGCTGAACTCTTATTAGCCTCAGTAGATCAACATTCACACTGCACTGGAATGATTTGCATGTAAATCTGCTGTTATGGCTTTCTTTGCATGGCTACAACTGTAGCCCTGTTTAAAGCAAGCAACAATTACAGTGTCTATTTTCACTGCATGTGTAGCTCAGCCTCTTCCACACAGTTGTAAGCAACAACATGTTATCTCACCATTACTAAAAGCACCAGCGCTGGCAAAGAAATTATAGGGGCAAGTTGTGTCAAGGTAGAGTGCAGTGGGGAGCTCTGGCTCAAGCTTTTCCTTCCAATTCCCCACCATGTGACAACAGATATCTTCATGATTTTTATGACACTGATGCTTATGATGGTCACAGCTTCATTTGCAGGCTGGGTTTTGGCTTTGCCATAAAATGCTCCTCACATCAGCAGCTGAAACTTGTCAGTTGTAATGGCAGTGAGGAGAAGAGATGCAAGAAGCCTCAAGATACTAAGAAAAAAAAGAAAGAAGGGAGAAATAAGTTACTCAGGAAGGAATGTGGGGATCTGGGCAGGCAGTAGCAAATGGAGGAAAGAAGTGCAAAGAAAAAAGAAAGAGGAGCAAAGGAAATTCAATCTCTTGCACTGCAAGGAAGTCCACTGACTTCATTAGAGTTACTGATGATCACCATCAAGGCTTTTATTTTCGAAGGAAACAATTAGAAGAGGCTCACAGGCAAAAAAAAAATAAGGGGGCAGGGTGGTAAAGGAGGTGGAAGAAAGTAAATGAGATTTAGTAGGGAGAAAGAAATCCTAAGTAAAGAAACCAAATGCTAATGTGCCAGACAAACTGTTGTTTTCCACTCTCCTGCTCTGCCCTAGCTGTTTCTTCAAAATAGTTGCATTTAAGCTACCTCGCCTTATTAAAAATATTATTTTCTCATTCCCCAAAACTGTGCAGGCAACTCTAATCAAAATTCCGTGGTGGCAGAAAAAGCAAATTTCAGCTGTATGAAATGGAGGAAATCAAAGCTGGTGGCACTGCGGTGAGCCTGCACGGCTCTGCTTTGTTGGCATGGACCTGCCCTGTTAGACTTTTGTAAGAGCTGCACATTTCCAAGGTGTTTGCCTCGGTAGCTTTCCGGTTGCTTGGTTTCTTGGCCTCCATCCCCTCACTTCTCCCTCTCCCTCCGACACTTATGAAATGACAGTGCAAAGAAAGGAAGGGAGGAGAGATGCCTTCAAGAGCTTCCCTGTGATTTTCCATTCTCTCCTTTCTGTGTCTAGTTGTCTTAGGCTGGCAACAGAGGCACACACTTTTTTCTTCTCCAAACAGCCCCATTCTCTGCCTTTTCTGCAATATTCATGTTTTTGTTTTTATTAGCAGCTCTGAAGTTCTTCGACTTATTTTTATAGCTTGATGTTTAGAGTGTCTTTCTATGACTTTTTTTGCTCAGAGAAATACATATAATTGTGTTTAAGCTTCATCCTTTTCTCCCTCTCTCCTCTCCTTTTTTTTTCAAGAAAGGAGTAAAATATGCAAGAAGGAATAAAAACTCCTTTGAATAAAAGGCCAATTACACTTATATAACATTACATTTCCTGCATTGAATTTGCATACTGCATCAAAAGTTTTCAGAAGACTTCCAAGAAATAACAAAGAACAAGAACAAGAACAGTCTATGCCAAGAACATCCCTAAAGAAAAAAAAACAGCCATTCTTTTTGAATACTAAGAAAACAGTGTTTTACTGCTCAGAGCTCACGATATCCTCCCTCATTAGAGAAATATCTGCAAGCTGTAAAGTATCTGCCCTGGCACAGGATCCACAAATCACAACAATTACCTGCTTCTTTTGGATATTGAATCAGCTAATTACCCACCAAAGTTTGGATTGGACATCTGCTACCTGACTTATTTTAGTATCCACCACAGAGCACTTCTTGGCAAAGGCTTCCTGCTTTTCCCCTCACCCACCTCTCAGTAGGATAATGGAAAATGATTTGGACACCATCGCTAAACATTAAGTAAAACGAGACTACTCCGGTCGAGGGTACCTGGTCCCTGGACACTCTGTAGAGTTTCTCCATGCTTTGGGCCAAAGTGAGCACTAAGGCAGGTGGAAGAGCAGCAAATGAGAGGAGGAAGGAGAGGGAGGAGATGCGGGGGGAAAGAGGTGGAGGGAGAGTCAATTAGGCTTCTGGTGGGCTGAAAAGTATATATATATATAAAAAAATCAGTAGCCCCTAGCGTAATATGAGTTACAGTCTGGCAAGCACTAGGGATGAATCACAACATCTGGCATCCTAGGTGTTACTGTTTATCTATGCTACCAATAGCATCTGTGTAAGCAAGTCCTGCCAGTATCATTCTTTAGCAGAACTTCTTATGTTAAGAAAAGAGTGTAAGATGTTCTACAAGATATTAAAAAAAAAATTGCAACTCTCTGCTGTAGCTTCCTCCCCAAGGAGAAAATTCACGCGGGTGTAGGCAAGGGGCACTCCCGCTGAAATCATAGGAAGTTCCACCCACTTCGCCTAAGTCTGAATTTGCCCCCACTAGTGAAGATTTCTGCTTCATATAAATGACAGCTGCCTAAATAACTGTCTGTACCCAGCCAGTGACTAAGGGACAACACCAGGGTAGGGACCTAGATGTCCTGGCTGTGACAAAAACACCCTGATATGTGACAAAAACATCCCTGATATGAGCATTCTATTTCTGCTTTCTAATTGGATGTACCAAGTTTAAAACTCCATCTGTATTCATTCTCTAAACTTAAACCTAGTAATTAAAGGTATTTTTAATTGCTAAAAATGATTAAAACATTGGAATATATTAGAAGTTTGAAATATCAAAGAAGAGATGCTTTTTACATGAGGACAATGTTCTCCACTAAAACCATTCTTCATACTGAAACAGCATGAACCACATGGCGTGACCAGACTGGTACAGCTTTAGCCTCTATGAGACTAGAAAATGTAGAAGAATGAGACTTTAGTGGGCAATTTGCCCTGGCACAAGGATGAGGATGGCTTTTGTCTAATGTGATACCAGGTCAAGGCAAAACACTGAATATCTTGCAGTGACTACCATGTTCTGCTTTGTGCTTCTTTGAACTCATTTTGATATTGAAGGAGGACTCAAAACTTTGCTTTCATCTCAAGAGGTCTCCAGATGAATTTTTTTGGGACTTTCACCATTTTACTAACCAGGAATAAAATAGACCCCGCTATGAAACCCTGGAAAAGATTAAATTGATCACCAGCTCAGTAGACACTAATTGTCTGTTCCAGTAGGAAATATGCAGAGATACCTTGTTACTGTAATTTTTAAGTAGCAAGGCAATCCTACTTATAGGATAGCAATCCTACATATTTTGCAATTTCAGAACTGCAAAAGACGTCCTGGGATTGTCCATAACTAAATAACTGTGAAGGACATGTCACCGACCCTTAAAAAAATAGGGGTAGAAACTACCTTCCAAGGAGTATGTCACTGTACCAGATGTTGGAAGCTACTGAAACCATGAGCTCTGAGCTCTGCAACTCAGAGCTGCTGAGATACTGCTTGGATAAGTCACTAAATTTCTCTTTCATTGTTTCTCCTTTCCATACAAACTTTCTGTCAGAAATGTATGCATGGGTCACTCGTTGGAATAAGGTCTACCCCTGACTTGGGGTTTCTATGCTATCAAACATCATGCTGTGTTACATTACATAACACATGATACTATATTACCTATATCTGAAAGAATCACTAGATGCAGAAAATGTTAAGACTAGAACAGAAAAATGGTTATTTAAATGTCAACATTAACTATTTCCTCCCACAGGAATGATTAGAAAATGTGCTCATTCAAGACATAGTATTGAACATTGTGTCTGGAACATTCAGATATTGTCAATTCATGCAGGGTCAAACAAACTGTGTTTGGCTCAAAGCAAATTAAAAAGGAGGAGAGAATGTGTGCCGAGTGTCCAAATCCCAAATTATCTCACAAATAGGATGTAACGAATCTAAAGTGTTCTGACTTTTTGTGCTGAAAACTGTTACAATGCAGACATACATTATCATCAGATACTTCTGTGGCATGTTGAAAATGTAGGGGAATACATAAAAAAAAAAGCATTTGATAATGTAAACTACAAGGATTACTGTACCAATTGTATTATTCATGTACATATTCAATTCAGTAAAAAGGAACTGAACCTGAATTTATTTGTAGCTGCCACAGAATTCCCATTTTATCACAGGATTCCCCAGGGTGCCAGAGAAACAAGTGGGCCTTGATGCAGAATTTAGATCTAGCCTCCACACAGCACATGGAGTACGTGAAGCGCAAACCAAGAGCAGGCAATGAAGTGAATTTTTTCTCCATTTACTCTACATTATTGAAGTTAATGGATTTGCACATAGTGATACCTGCCTGAGCTGAAAATCAGGCCCAGCAAGTCAGGCCAATGAACGTAATTTAAGACCTATTAATTCTGAAACATAGCAACCAATGATGGGCAAAACTATAGAGGCCAGAGATGGCTTTAGGCCCAGTACATAAACCAGAAGTGGAAATATTTATCCAGAGCTCATTCACTATATTTGAGCCTCCAGTTCATGGTTAATTTAGCTTTCAGATGGAGTTAATATTTTTGAGAGTCATGAAACACTCTTCCTAAATTAACCACACCAAAGAGCAAAACTCCCCATTAGTTGTAAGAGTTTGCTGGGTATAAAGAAGTGCTTGCAGGAACATGCATTCACCTAGAGATTCTAATTCATGAAAAATCATTTGCTTTTCTTTCATCAAATAAACTCAAAGTATTCAACCCCGGTAGTCACCTCTCACTATAAACGCACACTTTCCCAGACCATTTCCAAGGCTCAGCAGGAGGATAAAAAAGCAAAAACGTTCTTCATTCCACCAATGAGTAGGACATGCAGCTTCATACTCTTTTCCATTCTTTCCTGTCCCCAGACTCAAAGCAGAATTTCACCGTGTAGCTGCTATGGGGCTGTAACCCACTGAGCACCCCACCACAGGGTCTGTGCCCAAAGCTCAGAGCACCTGTGAGAACATTGTGGCACCACCACCAAGGTGGGCTCAGGCTTGCTCCAATTGCTAATCATGACTATGAACAAAAGGTTTTCTTAAAAAACTGAATAATTTATTTTTTGTTAATGTAAATAATCATTTCTCCCTTGATTCGTTAGAGTTTTGCATACTTAAGCAAATAGAAAGGCTAGCACAGAATACTCAGGCTTAATAATTTAAGGACAATATAAAATTTGTTACTTGGTGCCAGAAAAAGACTTGCACACTGAGAGACGGTGAAAGAGATGGAGAGGGGGACACAGAGAGGGAGAGAGAAACAGAGAGAAGAGAGCAAGGAGAGAGAGACAGAGAGGAGAGAGAGAGAGTAGAAAGAGGAGAGAGAGAGAAGGAGAAGGAGAGAAAGAGAGGAGAGAGAGAAGGAAGAGGGAGAGAGGAGATAAGGGGGAGAGAGAGAGAGAGAAGAGAGGGAGAGAGAAAGAAGGGGAGAGAAGAAAGAGAAGATGGAGAGAGAGAGAAAGATGAATTATTTTTTGCCATGAGGAAAAGCTATAAGAACAAGTTCTTTAATTCTTTTCTCATCCTAGATTTCTTAAAAAAAAAAAAAAAAAAAAAAAACAGTCGTCTAGGAACTAATCTCTATGTGATCTGAGAAACTAAGTAATATGGCTCCCAAACATTTATCCTTCATTAACAAAAACATAAAAGAGAAGATTAATAAAAATTAGCCCTAACCTGCTGTTAAGCTTTAACTGTCACCTCAGAGGCCAACCACGTTTTCTGTTAATCTCCATAATGACTAGTTCAGAATTCCAGCCCTAAATTTGGAGGCGAGCTGCATTTTAAACAGGAAAGTATTGAAGGTGTGCTTTACAAGCCGGGGACTAAATGCAAGAGGAGAGCTTGGTGAAGTCTTCTCCAGGGTAGTAGTTGGTACGTGCACAACAGAAGCTACCCAAAGAAAAAGATCGGTCAGAGCAGAGCCCTGCGTATCGGGACAATTTCAGACAAATGAGTTTGGGGTGTCTAGGCTGAAACTTCTGATTCAAGTTTGGCCTGTGAGCAGTCCTCTTTGCTAATAGCAAACAAAAAGAGGCTAACAGCCTCTTTGCTAATATCTGTAGCCTCTTTGCAAACACTGGCAGAGGTCTCTACATAATTATTTTTCTAACTATAAATGGGCATAAAATGCTTCATTCTGTCGTAAGAACACCCAAAATCCTCCATAAATGACTGATTTCAAATTGACTAGTGTGATCTTTTCCAGTGGAAGGTAAAGATGTCTATCTTATTCCTATCCTCAACTGTATGTTTTGAGTCACCAGCCGTGCCTGCACACGCTCTAGCACATCTATTCCTCCTCACATACTTTTAGCAGCAATACATCAAGATACTTAAGCTTATAATCAATGCTAAGTAAGGCAGAGCCTACGTTCAGCAGTGATAAGGGAACAAAAATTAACAGTGTTGGCCAAAACACCATCTCATCACAGCCCACGACAGTTTGTCTTTACAAGGTGCTGGTGAAGCTGCTCCTACAATAACCATTTCAGTTTGTGCTGCATCTTGTCAGAGCTGCAGGGAATTAACTACAAGGTGACATAAAAGGAAAGAAAAGTAGATGGGAGTATGGGCATACAATTAACCAGGATGGGAAGGGTTAATCACAGCCTGGAGCCTGCAAAGAGTAAACACCTATGAGGAATGGGAACAGTTTATCAACAGCAAGGAGTGAACTAGCAGCAGTGCAGCAAAAATAAGCAAAGGGAAAATTTAGTCTGAATGGGAGGAAATATTTCTTAATGGCAACGTACATTGGACTGTGGAATAGTTTCCCTAGGGACACCTCAATTGCTTGAGTAATTTAAAACTCGATGAGATGAAGCACTTGAAAATACTTCGGGGCAAAGCCATGCCCTGCCATTATCTAATAGGTGTTTTCCTTCTATAACCTGTGTGATTCAACTGACATTAATTGACATTAAAGTGTGAATCAAAATAAAATACGATCCCTAAATGTTAACAGACATTGTGGTCTGGTTTTCCTTTTACTGCTTTTCAGCAAAGTGGAAGAAAGTAACAATAGCTTGACAGACCTGGATGTCACAGTCAGTTACAGCAAACTTATGTCATGCTAAGAAATATTTTTAGAATAATTTCATTCTGGTATGTTATGGTGACAGCTAAAATCCTTAGCACCTACAAAAGTGCCTTTCAGTTGAGATGCTTCTGGTCCTCCAAAAGAGTAACTGAATCATAGACCAAAGCATTTAGGGTAAGAATAGAGAAACAATTTTCCATATAGAACCAAATATTGAAGCTGGGGAAGGAAGGTTAAGGTTTTCAAGCACAATAACATCAAAATAAAGCTCTTGGAAGGGCTAGCTAAATCCATGATATTTCTTCTATCATCTAACTACTTAATATGCTTAATCTCCACCTCTCTAAAAGGCATCTAAGGCTTATATGCTGCACTCCTATCATGTTTCTTAGTCACTTGGTTTGCATTAGCATGTAATACCCTCTACCTAAAATAACTAAAGCCCAAGGATCCTTTTTCTTTAGTGTAATCAACTCTCTGTTGGTTTAGCTCTGCTCCCACAGAAGTGAGAAGCATTAGGCGAACACTAAAAGCTTTGAAAACCTCACCCTCCCCACTCCTGATATTGTTACAGAACACACTGAGTAACATTTAATATTTTCCAAGCAGTTCCTAGCCAGACTAGCTGGTAAATTCTATGAAAAAGTTGAAGGTAACAATAATTTTAATTTCTGGAGCCAGGGGAGAGTAGAACATCTTCAGGAGCTCATCAAATCACTGTGAAATACTGCAAAAAGGGTACCTTGCCTCTATTTTGGAAATGCAGAAACAGGCAAGAGAAGCTAAGTGACTTACCAAAGAGCACTCTACCAGGACAAGAAACAAAAAAGTTTCCAGATACTTGCTCTTGGTAAAGCTGGTTAACCATAAGATCCTAGTACCTAATTGCAAAGCCTTCACTATGAATAGGCAGGGATGCTAAGCCCCAAACCAACTGCAAAGATCCAAGAAGCAACACCAGAGCAAAGGGGGTCCAGAACTGGAGAAACCCAGTGCTGCTGGCCAGCAAAGTGGTGGAGAAACAGTGAAGAAAAGAGCCATGGACAAGCCTAAAAGGCTTTGGCTTTGCACATATTGTTTTATTACACCCAATACGCATTTCTGTTCAAAGGGGACTCGGGTCATGTAAGCAGAGGAAATTTGGTAACTGTAAAGTGTAATGAGATTTAGGCGAACTAATTTTGTATGACTCCTTCTGGGGAGTAGGTCCCCAAATGGAAGGCAAGAGCTTCCCGCACTGACGTACAAAGTTTGCTGGAGTTTTATTTTCTCCCTTCCAAATAATACTGCTCTTGACTCATGCCTGCGAGTGGGAAAAATTAACCCACTGGATCCCAGAAATATTATTTTTCCCAATTTCAGTGTAATTTCAATATATGAGTATAAATCTGCTTAAATTTAAGCCTGGATCTTGCTGGTGTCAATCAACTCCTGTCAGAGATTTACATATATCCACCCCCCAAAATGCCTGTACAATAATTTTATAGGAGTAGCAGCACAAAGAGGGTAAGCAACTTGCCTGAAGTTGCACAGGAACTGAAGGAACAAGGAAATGAAGCTTAGTTTTCCACATTCACACCAAGTACTTGAACCATTGGATCATCATTTCTCTCTTTCCAACACTATTAAGGAGAAATGCATCTATCAGCTCTCTGAAAACTGTACAGAAGTTGAGGAAGTCTGTGCATCCTAGGCCAAGGAACAAAATAAAGAGGTTGGGTAGAAATTCACAGACACCAGGGATAAAAAGAAAACATACTAAACCGAAGAAACTCCAGCACTTCAGTCCAGTTCTGACTTGATTTTTTTTTTTGCAGTTCTGTCTGTAGAGAAATGGTTCTGTATTTTTTTTTTATTTTTACCAGAGCCAACTATTAAAAATACCATATTGCTGCAAAAAGACCGATGCTTTTCATCGTAATCCTGCCTAGGACATAAAATGTAAACTCTTCAAGAACAGTGTTTTTAACAAGGATCTTAGCTACATTTCATAAGATACATCATGAAAGTTCATGGTATTTTCATGATTTTCATGATACATTGCACTTATATTTGTACAGGCAACATTTTACCTACTCTTTGTAGTCAAATTATCCCGGCCTCCCTTCCCAATGACAAGGATTCCCAGAGACTGTCCAAACTGCCCCATTAGGTGGAATCAGATTTGGCCCAATTAAAAAAAAAAAGAAAAAAAAAGAAGAAAAAAGATTTCTCAGAGTATTATATAAGCATTTGCTCTTTCAGAATTTTTGTATGAATAGGGGCCTGAATGGCACCAGCGGGATGGGTGACTGGCAGTGGAGGGCAGAACTCAGCACTTGAAAAAAGTAGAACCACTTGGAACATAAAAACAAATGTATTCAATCACCAAGGAGGACAACGTTACTGGTGAATAAGGAGCCAGAGAAGGAGAGTAAGCATGGTTTTATGTTATTTAAAAAAAAAAAAAAAAGGCAATAATTTGTATGCAAATACAACATTTCTGTACACAGCCACCTTGATTCGATGAGATCCCTCATTTGGAGTGACTCATTTGTTGGAGGAGAATGGAGCGCCCTGTTCCTGAGACCTACTCTGGATTCTGTATATTTTCACTGATCAGATTTGTCTAGCAATGGAAGTGTGCAATGTGGTCAGAAGACATTTACTGGGAAATGCTCTCCCATTTAGCCCACTAAAGTCATTTCATGCTGGCTAGTGAAACCCGCTCAGACAGTTTTTACGTTCAGTGTCTCTTCTAACGGGGAGTGGATCTGAACTTGCAAAAGGAAAAGTCTCATGCAGTTAATAATGAACCACCTGAGCCACCCATTTCTCTGTCCTCATACAAATTTACATTTTCAGCATCCATTCTAACTTGTAGTTATTTAAATAACCTTTGTTAGATGAGGAGCTCTCCCAGAGCCATCCATCCCATACAAGGCACCCCACTCTGAAAGTCAACTCCTTGACCTTTTATTCTCAGACCAGGGAATGAGGCAGGCCATGCACTAACACGCTCTGCCCCTGGGCGCTAGTCTGGGTAAGTTACTTGGACAGCACCTCTTGCCAGCTGATTCAGATGGAATCTGCATAAGCTCTTGAAAAGAAATGCTCATTAATATTCCTAGCCAGAGGCAAGTGTGCTACAACTCAGTGAGAGGAAGGGTCAGGGGAAGGGAGAGGAAAAAAAAAAGGAAGAAAAAAAAAAAGAATTGAAGGCCTCAATGAGCAAGTCAATACCCCAAGACAAGTGGTCCCTTTGTTAATAGAAGAACAGAGCATTCTCCTCTTGGAAGATTTATTCAAATAGACTGAAAACAAGGAGATATTTTCTAGTCTATTTTTACCAAGAGCCCATGAGGATCAGACTAGGACAGCCCCCTCCTCGAAGACACTTGAACAATTTAATGAGGCAAAACAAAAGGATCAGGGAATTCCATGGAGCATTGGCCCTCCTTCAGCCAACAGTGCAATTGCAAAAACTCCTCATTTAGCTCTAAATGTCCTAGGAATATGTTCACTTTCTCAAGTATGCTCTCATACTTGATCCATCACCTCCTCCTTTTTTCCCCATGCTCCTTTCCTCATAATATTTCCATGTCTATACAGCAAAATACAGGAATTTTTCTAATACTGTGAACTGTATGACGATTACAGCAATACATAGGTTTTTATCTAAAAGCAGGAATTGTCTGCCATTTCCCTCCCCTACTTCCAGAAAAAGGATAAAAAAAAATAGAAAAGAGGTGGTTATGTTATAGTTATTCATTTTCTTTTGATCTAAGTGATATATCACTTTTCCTATTAGGATTTAATTTGCTTTAGCATGAAGAGATCAGCAAGTGAGTTCTGTTTTAATTAGACAGGTACTAAACAGTTTGATAGTAATTTGAATACTGACAAGCTGGAGTGTTCACCGGTCCATGAACAGAAATGATATTAGAGTGTTCAACCTACTTGAAGAGAAAAAGTCCCTTAAATATTTTAAACACAGTGGGAAAATGAAAAAGAAAGGTAAACTGAATGGTGAGATAAAATATGGGCAATATGATACCAAAGCTGACCTGTTAACCACCTGTACAACTTATAACCTACCCATTTCTTGCTTCTGCTCCCTAACAAGAGACCTGGTTTAGCAACGTTTATTGCAAGTAAGGGCTTAAAGTTAGAAAAGAGAGCCTAGAATACTTTCTATCGTAAGCAAGATTTTGAAGCAATAAACATAGACATCAACATAGACATCTCTGTGGACTCTTCCAGAGTCTTCACAGTTATCACCCTTCCTACATAATTATTGTACCAGCACTTTCTTCCAGTATCCCATTAACAACAGTAGGTCCTCACTGACATTTTTGCCTCACCCAGCATACGTATCAGCTTCTAGCTCATCAATTCCTTAAGGAGGAGGTTGACACAAAATCTTTTCTGGGTCCAGTTAGACCTACATCTTTACTCCTTTCTCTTTTACTCCTGCTATCAGAGCTCCTTCTCTCCCTGCCATAGGCCAGGCAAATCAGTGGTAGCAGTAGCTAGCAAGCAAGGGATCTGCTTTATTGAAGGTTCTTCTGCTAATGCACTTGGAAAGCTAGAAAAAAAAGCAGTGCATTGATATACTCAGCCAAACAGAAGCACAGATTCACCTCTTTTTTAGGGAAAAGTTGGCAGTCCAGCTTCTGAGTGCATCAACACAGTCCACTGTAAATACTGTTAAAGAAGAGGTCCTAGTCATGAATTGTATTCAACAATAAGGCACTAGGTTGACCTGGGAGAGACTCTGAATCATTAAGAATATTCCTTGAAGCAAAATCTATCTTTTCTTCTATTGTTTGCATCAGAAGCGGTATTTCCCATGTCACTCAGCCAATGAGATAGGCAATATTAGAGAACCAACATCAGTTAAAAAAAATCAACACCAGTGCAAAATATAAAGTGCTAAATCTAATGGAAGCTCTCCAAAAGCTTCTCCAATGGAAGATACCCAATAGCCCAGGTTTTCCATGAGAGGACAGAAATTCAGACAAGCAAGAGGTTCTGATAATCTAATGAATAATCTAGATAATCCAGATTCACAAATTCTCCCTTAACATATTAAATGAACAGAACAACAATTAGCTCCAAGTCTGAGATTGGGAATTTCAAAGGAGCCAGGATCTTCTACAACTTTGCATTATAAATGCCTAGCTCCTGCAATTTCTTTGAAAGTTCCACCATAATATTTAAAGATAAGATTTGTCTGAAGGACCTTGTTGCACTCCTGAAGAGATGGAGGTGCTTAGTGACTGGAAGAGGACAGTAGAGGAGTCATCATTATTGATTTCCATTGAGGACTCTTGACTGAATCACCATGGATAATATATCCTTGTTTCCTCAGCTCACATGTGGATAAAATAAATGAATATTTATTCTAAACCTCAGAATTATGCTGTAAAACAATACATAAGGTATTATGATTCTCTCATGATCACGTTGAGTTAAGTTAACCATTCTGATGAAGACCTACATCATTTAATATTGGTCTTCTAAACTGCTTGGCCTGTGTAATAATGACTAGTGTGAGTTTAGGCCACCGTCTCAGATTTTCATTCCCACACCTTATTCACTGCAAAACACGACAAACAAATCACTTCCTCCAGGCATAATTTTTCTTTGCTATTCAGCACTGATGGTCAGTTCACTAAAACTTCTTCAGCACACCCCAGCTTTTTGCCCTAAGCACAGCTATATCCCATTAATTGAAATCATAAAAACAGTAAGGTCACAGAGAAAAGCAGATGAATAGCATTATCCAGATTCAATTTACAAAGGTTTGCTCAGTCTAGTAACTCCATCCAAATGTAAGTTACAGGGCAAGGTGCTGTTGCTTCTGCTGTCAAGTCTAGAGTTGCTGGAGCTCTGTACAGCAAACACATCCCCTGAAAAGCAACACGGTTTCATGCTGGTTGCTGTAATAACAGTCTGACAAGCTGGCATGTTTGTGAGTGAGACAGATATTTATTGTCTGGCTTCAGAAATCTGATAATGGTCAAATTTTAGAAAACTCACGGCAGTTCAGTACATCAAATGAAACAGTGACAGTATCCTGGAAAGGCATTTACAAATGTGTTTAATGGCATATTTAAATGCCTGAGAAGGTAGACAGGAACCGACTGTTGCACTGAGTTGCATGATGACTGTTTTAACTTGCATGTTTCAAACACCACTTTTTCAGGGCTCAATTCTTTTCTCCTTGACTTCCCCATAATGTCACTTTTCCAAGTTCCTCTCCCCCTTTTCTTTCATTTCCTATAATTTTTATTTCATCTAAAAACAATCACCTCTAGGTAAAAGTAAAATCTCATCTCGATTTCTTTCTTTCCTAAGAAAAATGTGACTTTCTGTTGCTGCCTTTATGTCCATTCTCCCTTACAGCTATCTGCCTTTCTCTTTTTTTCCTCCCTTTTGCATTACAGTAAAAATAATGTGATGGAGAATACACTTATAAAATCCTAATCCTTCAAGTCCTAAGCATTTTCTTATTCTTCCTGCCTTGCATTCAGTTTGGATTACCAATTCTACTAGCTCTGTCTTCTTCTCTTGAGTCTCACCCTTTCTTATGAAATACCCCTTTTCCTTTTCTCTCCTTGCACCTCCTGCAAGGACCACTCTGATAGAAGGAAAGTCACATTGTAAAGCACAAGTAGATGGACAGTAGTAACTACTCATACTTTTGGTATTGCCTCACAGATGTTGGTGATTTAGGGTCCTCAACTACACTCCTCTGCTGTCTTACATCCTCTCACTTTATTCTCCTGAGAAAGTCAATCTGGAATTGGATGGTAAAAAAAAGACTTCCAGGCAACTAAATACATGCCTTTAAAGGAGGCTAATTCCCACTGCTTGCTATACATTCAAAAATGATAACACCAATGACTTTGGATTCTTCATCCTGCTTTCAAAAGTGGCTTGAAACTCAGTGAACTGTAGAATCCTAAGTGCATGAATCCTTTTGAAACAGGAGAATTTAGGAGTGTTTTATTTTAGGAGTGTTTACCCTCTTGTGAATAGGCACTTTCTTTTATTTTCTCTGCCACTGTTCTTTACCAAAGCACAGGTCAGACTTGTGACCACAACTGCCGGACACATCGCTACTGCTTAACATTTTTTTTCCCCCATTTTGAAATATTTAAATGAGTAAAGCTAAAACATAGAAATATACAAACAGCTAACTGCTGTTAGCTACTAGCTATGGACCTGTCAGAATAAAGTGTTTTTATGGGAACAAAACAATATCGTTAGTCCCCTGTACATGTACATATCTAAAGAACAGATGCACGTAGAGAGAAAAGGTTATTTACATTTCAGATAACACTAACAGAAAAGGAATTCAGCAATGGTAGCATAATATGAGAACTGTGTCTTTCTAAAAAAGCTGTATTATTCCTTGGGCTCCTGAGTTAGGGAAATAACTGATATAGGGCATAATCTTGGCCACCCTTGGAAAACTCCAGCTGACTTGAGGCCAAGGTGACACCTACTCAACTATTCTGTCCTTCTCTGTCATTTCTCCAGCACCTTTGATCATCACCCTTGTCCTCAGACAATGATGTTGCTTCTTCATGCCTTTGATTCCTTTTTACATAAACTGAATTCTGAAATTTCTGAAGATACCATGCTCAGTTTTAAAGAGCTGGCAGGGACATTATGGGGTCATCTTGCCCCTTTTCTTGTTCCAAAGAAGGACCTACTGCTTTAGTATCTTTCCTGGCAGATGTTTGTCAAAACTTTCTATAAGGCACCAAGCAATGGTGTTTCCACGAGCTCCCCAGGTAATGCTGCAGCCCTCCTCAACTCCTGCTGTTACGAAGTCTTTACTATCTTTTAACTGAATTTTTTTTCTTGCTGCAGGTTAAACCCATTACATTTTGTCTTAGCCATTTTGAACATGAAGCTGACTCTACTGGCATTCCCTTTGCAACACATTTTATGTAGTTGCATACAGTTGTCATTCGCCCCTCAGTTCTCCCTACTCTGTTCTAAAAGAGATTTTACTCTTCCTTCACATTTTCTGGACCTGTGATCACTATCACTGCTCTCTTGGGAAATTTCTCCGGTCAGTCCACAACTTTCTTGAGCTACACTACCAAAAATCAGATGAAGCTGTAAAGCTGAATTCTTACGGATGCTAAATAAGCAGGAGTCATACAGGCCATGCTTTGCTCCCCAACCTGTACTTCTGCATTTGGTTATAGAAGCCTGAGTCAGGGCGTAACATTTGCCTCTCTTCCTAACAAATTGTATTTTAATTAACTATTTCTCTTTATCTTTTTTTTTTTTAATATTATTCTAATCCAGTTTTCCAATGTCCTTTCACTCCTCTCCTAGCATCATGTTGCCTGGGAATTTAATAAGCATGCTCTCCATTGTATCACCCAGGTTGCAATTGAAATATTGAATAGTACTGAACCCAGGACAGACACCTGAACAGAACAGAGCCAGACCTGAACAGATCAGAGCCACACACTTGAACACCTGAGCAGAAAACTCCCAATCCACCTTTTATTTTGACAGTAGCCCTCTGATAACTCTCCATACTCAGCTTTCTAATCAATTTTGTGCCCAATCTAAAATAATTTCTCAAGTATTAGGCTTCCCCTGCCCACTTATCAAAATGTCACAAGAGACAATGTCAAAAGCTTAAGTAAAGTGAAAATACGGCATCTGCTGCTTTTCCTCTATCCACAAGATCTGATACCCTCTCACAAAAAGAAATTAGATTGGTTTGACATGATTTGTTCTTGACAAATCCATTTGGTCTCTATTCATCTCGTTAACTTTTCTGTGCTTATAAAGCATTTGACTGACTGCTTATTTCAGAATTTTGGAGGGGAACTGAAGTGAACATGACATGCCTAGAGTTCCCTATCTCCTTTTTCTCCTTCCATGCAGATATTGACACTACATGGGCCTTTCCCTGCTCTTTGGTGCCTCAGCCATAGCTCTCAAAGACTGTTGACATCTCTGGGGTAACTTCAGTCACTACATGAAGCAACCCAGGAAGAAGGTCATCAAGTGTGGCTCATTTGAAAACATCTAGGTATTTTTTGTCCACATTTAGAAATTACTGAAATAAAGCGATAGTGGGCTTTACTCGGAGTTATTGATCATCAAAAAATATTTTTTCAATGAAAATACTTTTAAGACTGACCTAGTCTGTGAGCTTGAATCCAGCTGCAAGCCTGAACCCAAAGCGTGGCAAGTGCTCACAAGTTCCATTGTAATTAAGCCTGTTTAATTGACCCTGTTACGGCTCACTTTCTCAGCTCTCTTGTGACTTGAGAGATGATATTTTCCTATTTAATGTCTCTGAAAAACATGTGAGTGGTATTTCTGGTGGTAGGTCAGCTCTCTCTTGACTGTGTGAAGAATCACAGACAACAGCCTACTGTACTTGTGCTGAGTTAATACTTCACTGCCTCCAAGAAAAAGACTTTTAAAACACAAATAAACAAACAACCACTCCTTTTGTTTGCTGTCCTTCTTTTCAAGTATCAGATACATCACAAGACACTTGAAGTTGGTAAAAACAGGAACAATAAAAGCGGGCTAATGCCAGCAAACCAGTCATATGCTTCTTGCTTTTATACAGACTGATCATGTGCTGTCTCCTGCAGCTAGATAGGATGTAGTTCTGTAGGTACTTCAGATCTTTCCAAGATACTCTGGCTGTGGTTTGTACAACACTTTTCCTCTGGGAGCTGTGAACATTACCAGGATATATACGCCAGTAATTGTTGCTAGTTCTGCTCACATGGGAAAATCCCACAGGCACTTTTTTTACAGTTATTTTACTTTCCAGTTCTACTGTCATTTGGATGAAGGTCAATTAGTGGATTAACTTTTGTTCCCTGAAACCCACTTACTGCAGCCAGGGAGAAAAAACGGGCTAATCTCCTCTTGGAGCAGTTTCTTCTTCTCGCCCACTACCATGAATAAACTTTTTGGAAACTCACTTCAGAGCTTGTCTCACTAAAGCGGAAAGGCAGCATTGAAGACTGGTGTAGTCCAAGTGGCTTTTAGCAAGCCAGAAAGGTATACGGGAGGTGGACACACGTCTTAATTGAGACAGTCCTCTGCCTTCCCAAAGACAAGTACCTGATCCTGGAAGCGCTTCCCATGGCACAAAATGGTCACAGCCTCAAATCCCTGCAGTGAAATCACCGGGAGTACCCACATCAGCAATAATCCTCCAAACCAAAAGTGCCTGCTAGGCTCAGTAAACCTCAAAAGAAGAAATGTAGTAGTGCCCATAGACAGCAAATGTGATCTTCCACTACCGAGTGGCCCAAATTGCTTCTCTGCCCATACAAAATGCTATTAAAAACAGCTGTATGCAGTTGTGCTTTGAATGAATAGCATGGATGTATCCCCCCTCAGATTCCTAACCAGATCTCACTGAATCTTCCTGATCAGCAACCTGAAGACGCCTCCAATAAATGTGTCTGCCTTTCTCCCCCCTTTTTCAGAGAAAATTGAAAGCAGTTGCTGCTTGGTAAAATATCCTCACGGATGTTGGGAGGAGAAAATAATTTTGGAATAATGGCACCAGGGAAGCTGGAAGTCAAACTCCTCATTACTCTAATCCCTAAAGCTTTCTCAGAAATATGATTCTTGATTTTCCCCCTGCCTCTGTCTTTGATTCTTTCAAATATTTGAATGAAGCACTCCTTTCGCAGTCCGAAGTGACACCCCCCTGCCTTTTGCTTTCTGCCTTTCCCTGGATCCGCGTATTTTTTCTTTTCTTTAGGAAAAACAAATCATTTTCAACTTGCAGCTCTTGACGGGCAGCGATGCCGCTTCTTGCCGTCCCCGCGAGCGCACGCAGCGAGAGCAGCAGCCGCCGCCGCCGGTGCCCAGACCTCCTCCCCTCGGACTGACAACCTGTCTTAATGTTGAAAAACAGTTCAAGGTAGCACTTGAGACCAAACGTGCCATTTTCCTTGTCAAAATGAAAGCTGTAAATTTTAAGCCTAATGCTTAATGTATCCAGATATTGAACAGAGGGACTTTTATCCTCAGCTTAATGGTCTGTCTAAAATCATCAAAAAAGATTACTTAAAAATTCAAGGTCCTCAGAGGTCCCATAAAAATTGCGCACAGCAGTTTTTCAGATTTTGGTGCTTTCTTTTCTTCTATTTTCCCCCCCCTCTTTTTATTTCCCCCTCATGTGCAACGGGAAAAATGAGCAGAGAGATTTAATTCTCCTATTTTCCCCCCAAAACTGAGGTGCACGGATAAATCTGGATATATTCGGAGGACCAGAGCATCAGCCAGAGTAAATCATCCCTAAATCATCGTGCAAAAGAAGCCGGGATGATTTACCCCAGCAGCAGCTCTCTTCCCTCTAAATGCTGCACAGCACAGTGAGATCCAATACTCCCAAGCAGCCCACGGTGAGGGCAGAAACCACGTCTCGCTCTCCCTGCCCGCTTTTGGGGGGTTTCTTTCTTTGGCTAATGTTGCTTCGATGTCGGCAGATTTCGACATGCCGTTTATTTAGCTTTTAGCTAAACGGGGAGGACCGGCTGCGCTCGCTAGCAGGGATTGCAGCAGGCGCAGTTGCCGTCCAGAGAGCAGAAGAATTACTGGCAGCGGGTTCGATGTTAACACAAATTTTTGCCCCTTTTTTCCTCCCCAAAAAAGCTATTTCCTGGTGCTGCGATGCCTCCAGCACCCGGACGCCCACTCTGCACTACGGCGAGGATCAACACCGGGAAACGGGGCTGCCTTCAGAAATCTTCACTTTTAGCACCTAATTACCATCCCTCCCATGCAATAAAAATCTGCGTAAATGTATCCTGACAAACCTCGCTCGCCGTCTGCTTTAGTCTGGCAGAACTTAAATCCAAGCGCATTTTGGATCTATACAACCAAAAGCTTTTGAAGTGCGTCGGCATCTGTCCATACCTACGAGACGCGTGGTGTAGCCCGTGCTCAAACATTTTTCTGTTTGTCTGCAGCTTGCACTAAAAAGCATTATTAAAATAACAAGTGTACACAGATTACAGGCTGCATTTTGAAATGTTGGTAAATACACTGTTTATATGTCAGAGCGCAATGCTTGTGGGGAGGCTGCCGGTGGGAGTCAGCTGCACAAAAACTTTCTAGTTTTTTCTTTCTTTGTGTTTCTCCCTTTTTGTTACACTTCCTTTAAAAAGACATTTACACTTTGTGCACATAGAGGCAGCTTCTCGGCCAAAATGCCTTCAAACATAAGCCTGGTGTCATGCATCCGTAATGAGCACTGCTGCAAACGGGCAGAACCCAGGAATTTCCTTGTTCTGTTCTGCTCTTGCAAGAACAGAAAAAAATATCAGGCGAGAACTTTGCTTCGTCTGGATTTCCATATATAAACTGAAAGCTTACCACTGTTTTAGAAAACAGAGACATGTAAATCTCAAAGTTCAAGATTTTGCTTTTTAAGCAAGCATAACAGTATGTGTATATGAAGCTTGAGCGAGCTGATAAAACCTACTTAGCTTCCGGTGTTCAGCTGCCGTAAACCGAATTTTTCCTTTTCTGAACTCTGAGCTATATCAATTTATATAATCTGAGGATCTGTCCTTGACTCTGTGAAACAGTGCTGCAAACTTTACAAGGCTTACTTGAAAGATTTCTAGCTCCTCCACTTACTATTTTTGACTGGCAGCATCACATGAGCAATCGTATTTTTGGTTTAGAAACAGTCTTTCAGTCCTTCCATGTCCAAAGAGCCAACCACCTAGCTAGCCATTTAAATACCAAAAAATAATTTGGTCTCACTTGAGATCTCAGATCTAGACAAGGCTTGGGTTTTTTTAAGGTAATTTTACGTGGTTGTCTTGCTTAATGACAGACATTATATAGAGAAAAAACTGTGTCTTCCACAGCTAGGACTCCACAAAATAGTACCCAAAATATGCAAATTCACGTTTTAAATTATCTGAAAGTTAAATGCATTTTGTAAGCTTTTCGTGAAAATACAAGAGTTAATGCTTGAAAAGGAAAATAAGGTTGTCTTTACAATGCCTCCATTCCTGGAGAGCATGAAATGTGTGTTTATAATGCCCAATCTCACACACCAAGCAATAAAACGATTGCAGGGAGGAGGCAGATGTGCCTTGCAGAAACCCGGCCGCAGCTCTCGCCATGTGTCGCTCGAGACCAAGTGGCAGGCAGAGAACCGCAAGGAATCGCTGCTCTCTTTTACCTGCACCTATTCCTCTCCGTTCAGCGGAGCAAATAATAAATAAAAAAAAAAGGTAAAAAAAAATCACACTATAATAAATGCATTCAATAATTGTTTGAATTGCTGCTGTGCATTCTGTCATAAATGGTTTATGGATAACCATCAATTCGTTCTGCTCATCACTCTAACAAGTTCAATGTACTATTCAGAGCAAAGGATGACTATTTATTTAACAGCTTTTGGCAGGAAAATTTGTTGCGTGCCACAACTTTACAAAGAACATTAAAATCAATGACAATTTATAAACCAAAGACTTGGAATTATGCTCCGGATTCCCATAATTCATCAGAATAAAGCTGTCAGATACCTTTTATTATAAATTAATAGCTGCATGTCCTGAAGCTTGGCGGGGGCAGCTGTTTTGCCAGGTTAGCAGTGACATCTAGTGGGTATTTTTAGCCATAGCTACAGGTTCGCTTTTATTTCCTGGAAATATTCACTGCTGCATTAGCATTTGGTAACACGGAAAATGTGCAAAAACAATTGTGTTAAATCGTGCAGTCATCAACATCACCTAACATTACGTAAGAATTTTAGTTGCAAAGAAACAGGAGTGATCTTGGCTGGGATATTATTAAGAGAATCTTGAAATTTGGTTATTGATAAAGAGTTCTTTTTTATAGGACTCTCTTGACAGCTACATTAGGCAGTCATACAATATTAAATGCAATGCAAGAGCAATTTAGTCATTTCAGAATGGACATTTTTGGAGTCTTTGCAATCCACATTTATATAAGCAGGAAGATATGCATTTCTCTTGCATTAAATCGTTTTTGAAAATCCAGCTTTAAATGGTCTAAGATCCAGCCTTTTCCAACTCAAAAAACACACATTCCCCCACACCTCTGGAATTTTTCCTTCAAGATCCATTTAGATTAGGCAGAAAAGGCACATTTTTGGGAGGCTGCACAATGCTAGTCTTCGATTTCTTTTTCTCCACATTCTGCACAGCAGTTACACTTACTTTAATGTTAATAAAGTGAAGGAGCACTCCTTAATACATTCCTGTTTTTCACATTTATTTTTTTTCCCCTCCCATTTCCTGTGACTCCAGAATAATACATAGAAGTTGTAAAGAAACTGCATCCGTTTCCAGCAGTTTTGTTGGCTTACAGAGGTGCTGATGATAAAAAGAATACATGAAAAGATTATGTGTGAAAATTTTCTTTCTACCGTATAATGTCAGGGGATATAGAGCTGATAATCTTCCAGCCATAAGAGTAAATGGTAGCAGATACATATACAGTTGGTAATCTTTACATACCCACACACTCTACGTATTCCGGTCTTATTATGTTCTCAAGAAACGTCCATGCTTGCTTCTTCACGGAGAGGAAACACGTGGGCACAGTGACTCCCCAGGTACCCCAGTCACTGATACGCGGCCACCAGGATCCAGACTTTCAGAGGTGACATCAAAGGGTGGATATGACCAAGCACCAGTGTCAACCATAGCACAGCACCACGCACCAGCCACTGCCAGCTGCATCCCATCCCAGCTGGGAACATGGTAGTGGGACCATCATACCTTCCCTCTCCAAAGCTGCCCTTGCTCATGGTGCTCACTCTCCAGGCTGCTTCTCAGAGGTACCTAAAGTTTTGCCCCAAGCCTATGGTTTATCAACATATGGAATTAGAGACACTCTTTGCCTTTCCATCAGCCCCATAGCTAGGGAGTCCAATTCGAAATCATGCCAGATGGGTAGTAAATATCCTGCCCGACTTTGGCAAGCTAAAGGTAGACATCTAGTTCAAATAACCTCTCTAGATCTCCTCTGTCATCAAGAGGGAGGGATGTGCTTCTCCAAAAGCTGATTTATCGCACCTTTCCAAGATAAAACACTGCCCAGAAGTACTTATCTCTTCCCATTAACTGCAGAGAGAATCCAGATGACTTGCTTTGACTGGATGCTAGAAAGCCAAAATTAAGTAAAGTAAGTCTGACCTGTAAATAGGGAGTTGTATGAAAAATAAAGGCAGTGAAATAGGGGCCTTTCCAAGGGGCCAAAAGTCAGGCAGCTGTCTGAGTTGCTCTGCTGCCAGCCCCCAAGCTACAGGCTGCAATGATCCTAGACAAATATTAGCACTTTTACAGAAAAAAAAAAAAAGCAAAAATTGGAAGTCTAACGTATATTCCAGTAGAGGAGCCTCACTGGAAGAATCTACTCAAAATAAGAGTTAAGCTTTTGTCTCATAGGGCTTCAAAGCGTTCCCTCTTCTTGCAGTTTTATAAATGAATCTTACTTCCCCAAACCCCAGCTCTGGTATCACGTGACACTGCAAGAGACTCAGCAGGGCAGGAAGGTGGGGGAAAAATTAAAAAAAAAAAAAAAGACAATTTCCCATCTCACCCTTTTGCCAGAAGTTTTAATGTGAAGATGCTAATCTAGTATGAACAGTAATACCTCAAGTTCAGAAATAATGACAGTGTTGTAGTCATTATTTTGAAGAATCTCGTAACTTGTAAGGCAACCTTCTTGCACACCAGCAATGATTTAGCTATGATTTTTCTCATGTAACATTTTGAAAGCAATTTTATGGGGTCCCAGAGGCCTCTCACCAGGCAGAGGCATGGATTACACTTTCCTACAGAGATTATAATTTCCGATTTATCACTTGTTATATGGCTCTCAAGTGGAGTCTGTCTGCTCCAAGCTCCAAGTTCTGTTCGCAGCTTCTGACACGCTGCTGAAAATCATCCCCAAGGACAGCAACCCACCCTCTTTTTGCAATGCTTTCACCATTTATTTGTGAAAGGACATCAGGCGTTAGCCAAGAACTGTCCCAAGAACTTTTGGGAAACATCTCTACTTGCTTTGCTGATTCTTGCTAATCCATCCTACCCGTCACTTAAGCACTGCCTTCAAACAGCTGTATTGAGCCAAACGCCTCAGCCATTAGGCCATCCTGGAGGGCCTGTCCAAGGACTCCTACTACTAGCCAAGTGGGCCTGGTAGGGGCTATTGGTATTTATTGGTATTTAAGCAGGTGCAACCACCTCTCTCCTAACAGCAGCCTTCAAGCAAGGCAGGCCGAGTGCAGGCACTCACCATTTTCCAGGAGTCTTTTTTCCAGCCTTGATAACATACCATCAAAATCACAAACAGAGACACTCAGAAGATTAAAATAGGGCAGAAGGCTATAACCTGTCAAAAAGAGGAAAGTGATTTGCAGGATTAGCATATGTCAGCCTGCATCTATTTCCAGAAAGGGCTGTCACAGAACGTCGAAGTGATGGATTTAGTAGATTTGTTGAAAGACATTGGTGGCCCTCACCCCTTTTGGCCCCCACGAGTTATTACCCCACCGTGCCATGCATCACGCAGGAGGTGGTTTCGGCAATGGGAGCTGCCCCGTTTGCAGCAGCCCGTCTTGCAAATCAAAGCTCCGCAGAAGGATTCAGAGGGCCAAACCGGGGAGCGATCGGTAAAGTGGCAGGAGCTAGGCTTCTTTTGAAGTATTTATATCCTCCTACTGATGTGCAAATCACCACAAGGGACTCTGCGGCGGCATAATTGACACGCTAGGGACTGCAGGGAAGAACAGAGGTGTAAAGGCAGCCCACACCCTCTGTATTAGCTGCCCTTCCTTCCCTCCCTCCTCCTCTTTTCTGGCCCATTACCATAAAACTCATGTGCAGGTTGTTTTAACTTTCAGAATACATACACCAACTCCAACCAGCCAGTCGGGCTCCATAGATCAACTGTATAATTAAGTTATAAGATAACACCAAAGGGCTAATCTCCAACAAGGTAGAGAACAGCTGTGGAAATCCATAGGTATCCCCACCACAGTGCATCCTACCTCCCTCATTTGGATTTGCATCACTTCTAAATCCCAAAATCCAAACTCTGCCTGGGATTCATACTAATTCCGAAGATAAACCTTGTAACGGCTTATTTTCTCTTAACCTCTGATTGATTTGGGTAGCTTCACAACTTAGCCCAGTGTAGCCATAGCTAAAGGCCTCTCAGCAAGGCTGTTCACCACTCAGAGAGGTCCCACATGGGGCTAAGCCCCACATCCAGTTCTCTTTGGCCAGGCCCCCAGGCATTAGAGTAAATAAAATATTTAATTATTCTGGGGAACTCATTGCCACTGGTGTTACTGAGGCTAAACAGTTAAAAAGTTGTACAAAAACAAGCCCTTGTAGTTTATGCCATCGATCTCCCAAAGAAAAGATGGAGAGGGAGTTTCTCTTATAGCCAACACCACTCAGTTGTCCCTAAGGGCTCTTCTGTAATCGCCCACTGAAACCGTCACTTCTTGTCCTCACCACTGCTGGGTAGCGCACTGGGTGAATGCTGGTCTTAGGTCAAAAAAGAGTCCCTCCTCTCCTAAATATGTGTCTAGAAGCATAGCAAAACATTCTAAACTGCTGTGTTATGGTAATCAGAGACATTTTGCAAACCTTAATTTCTTATGAGACTGCGATTTTCCAAGCTTTTATTCAAGAAGGGCTAAAATTACGCTATCATGGAAGGTAGCTATCTATGGATCAAGGAAAAGCCAATGAATTCCTTAAGGGCGCATACATATATAGACACATGTGCATGCACACATGCTTAAGTGTCTATTTTCCAAGTGATCTTTTTGTGAGTGCTTCATTTTCTAAGTGCTGAACCTGAAAGAAGCTGTTAGAAGTGGGGAGTGCATTGCCACCAACAGCAGCCAATAGAAGATCCAAGCAGTGACAAACGCTGCAAAGCACGTCACCAAATTTGTTATTTAAGCTTCAGCAAAACTAAGCTGAAAAAAATATGTAAAACAAGGTTCCCCAAAGCACAGTTTACATTCACTTTTGCTTCCAAGTCCCTATCTATTCAGCAGGTCATAAAAGCATGCTGGGAAGCTGTTTGAATTCCTCACACGAAAACTGCAAAAAGCTTTCTCCAACTCAGAACTAGAGAAAACAGGAAATGTTTTGCATAACGTTTTTGCAAGCCAGGGAGCAGAATGTTACCCACTGGCATGCTGACATGAATCAAAATGTGCTCTTCTTATAGGGGAAAAAAATTTGTACAGGACCTTTAGGCTGAGGCCAAAAGAGAAAAGATAAGCACTTTGACAAAACTTTAACTATATTCAATGAACATAAAATAATAATAATAGGCAGCTCACTCTAGCCCTGTTTCTAGGTATTCCTTACAGATTCTGGGCTCTTAAGTAATCGGGAAGCCTGAGGCTCATTCCCTGTAGCAATCTAAAGACCAGTCTTTCTGGCTCTCAGGTACAGTGCTAACTAGTGAACACCCTACAAAAGGAATAACAACCTCACGAACACACAGAAAACTTCCTTTAGCTACCTGTGTGTGCAAGACCCATGGTGAGTGTTCATTCTCCCAGTTCGTTGCACTAGAGACAGAGAGAAGTTCTAATCCCAAAAACCACCTCGTCTGCAGTGAGCAACAACAAGAGAATAAGCCCAATGCGTACCTGGAAACAACTGCCTTTAACTAAAAAGTATTATGCTGATATTGGCAATTATTCTTCCAACATGCAGGAACAGGCTCAGTTACATAAGCAGAGATAAAAGCCGTGTTGGAGGTGAAGAGGAGAAGAGAAAAGGCAAAAAAACCCACCGCTACCTCATGAGTTTACCAGGTGATAAAGAAGCAAAAGTAAACGAAATGTCAACAGTTAGTTTTTGATCCTCATAATTTAGAGCCCTCCATGCAGAACTGGCACCAAAAGTTCTGAGGTTAATTCTGAATTATTTGAAAGTAACAGAGCTACAAAAACAAGCCTGTAATGCCTGCTCCCTGGAGCCTCACTACCAAGAAATATCAGCAAAGCAACTTTAAAAAGACTTTTCTCTTTATATTTGGAACCCTTCAGCCAGAGTCCAAAGGTGGAGCAACGTGAAAAAAAAATAAATAAATAAAGAGCAACTCAGAAAACCTAGCCAACAGCTAAAATGTGTACTAACCTCTCCACAGTTAAGTGAGAAGGTTTAAGTGTATAGGAAGAGGTCTGAGTTTTGATTTGCCTAAACAGATGTTGAGTAAATAAAATCCAGATCTCTCATTCAAATAAAGCTACACCTAAAATACTTTACCAGAGCATAAGGAGAAAAAAAAAAAAAAGTTTCAACCCACTAATACTGAAGCTTGGTAACTGTATACAAGTTGCATTAAAGTTAAGGAAAGTACACCAGAAGGTAAACATCTATGATTGTACACTTTCTCTTTACACATTGCAAACTACTATATAATTATATACCTAAATGCTTATAGCACCTTAGGTGCCTTATAAACTAAAGGCTTAGTTCTACAAAAGCAGAAATAGTGACAGACCCTAAAATTGTTCAAGATGCGATAAAGTTCTTGGTGGAATTGGGAAAAGTGTGGGTATTCACATGTTCAGAACCTGTGCTCATCCTCTACTTTGTGTTGTCTATCATAAATATAAATGGCTTAGAAAGTCCTCACACTTGTGGTACAGAATGTGCTTAAGCATCATTTGAGAAGAGGAAGATGTGGGGGATGGCCTTGTAAAGTAAAATGGTGAGAGCGGGGGGAAGCAATAGTTAGCACATCTACTTTACCATATGGGCTCGAGCAGTATTAGTTACAAGACAAGAGACTTCACTTCCATAAACAGTAAAAACATAATTATAACAAGAGAACTGAACAACTACAACCAGAAAGAAAAAAGGAACATCAGACACTGAGAATGAGAAGCACGAAAGCTAGCAGCAGATATCATTTACTCAAGTGCAAAACCTTTATCAGTTAAAGGATGAAAATACCAAAAGTGGCAATGAAAGAACAGCCTCAGCATTCCTAGACACCAAACCTGCTCTCCAGTCTCACTGGAACAAGTACATTGAGCAACAAGGTTTAGCTGATAAGTGACTTTTTAGCCCCCATTCAAACATCCAGTCTTACCACTCTTGATCCTAGCTGTCAAACAGACAGAAAAAAGAAAAAAACTTCTATCCAAGGTGTGATAAATGAACAACAGAATCTTCTTCAAAGTTCAAATTGACAAATTCTAAGTGGCACTTTTTATACTTCTCCTGTGTAGCAAAACGTCAGTTTCTACTGCCAAAACTAGAGGAGGGCCTTTTATGACTATAAACTAAGTGCAAAAACTTGAAGTGTTTAGCAACATATGAGCTACCTATTCAGACTCATAACTGTGAATATAGATGTCTCAAAGAAAATAGTCAAATGTACAGAAAGGATGAAGTCTAGCTATCACAGAAGAGAATGTCAAAGCTCCTATTAACTTCAGTGGAGTCAAAATCAGCACATTATTATGCTCCCCATTTCAGAAAGATACAAATGGACTTGTTCAACCGTATTGTATCTTTGACTTCTCTATGTTCCATTTCCAGGGGTAAGCGCAAACTTCTTTGAAGATGCTTGGAGGATAGCCCCATGCAGACAGGACTTGCAACATCTACTAGGATAACATTTCTGCTCCTCTTCTGTCTCTGATCACACTTTCTTCATATCAGGTCTTCTAAAAGCCAGTACTGCCTAGTACATCTCAAGCCATTACAGGTGACATATAGGAAGCTACGGCATGCAAGGGGCAAGCAATATAGATGTGGGCTCCTTCATGCAGCAGAGCTGCAGTACTCTGGAGGTCAGACTAAAATGCAGAGATGTCCCATATAGAATTTCAATATCCAAGGGATAAAACTTTGGAAAGTTGCCCTTCCCAAAGTGCACTCTTATTCAAGAACAGATCTGTTTCACTTACTATATGACAAGGAAAGAAAAGGTCAGCACGTGCAAGGGTCTCCAACTACATGCGATAATGAAATAGAGATGCGTAATTCTTGCAGAAAATCCTAGGTCCTTTTAACAGTTGCATTTGGAATATCATTCACCAAGAGAACAATCAGGGTCAAGTGACTTCTGTTCAACTGAACTGCGCAACTTCCTCTATAAAATATAAACATATAATTCAAGGCTAATTCTCTTAAGCTTCCTCACGGTACATATGAAAACCTGACAATAGCTCTTCAAGTTATGAAGTGTTTAGATGTTACTAAAAGAGGCAATCATTCTTCAGAAAAGTGTGGAAAAGATGCTTGATTATCTGCATAAATTTGACATCATTTCTAAACTGTGAAAAGATAAAACTTTCTTTTTCTGAATAATTCTTAATTTTCTTAAATAGTATCTTGAACATTTAGCCCTTGCCTTGAGAGGGAAGAGAAAAAAAAAACAAACTAGGATTGTCAAGCTTGCATCTGAATTATAGAGGATCAGCTGTTTTTCTAAGTATTAGCCTTAAATTATGACAGAATAAAAATGAGAGAACATGCTTAAGGAAGAAGTGTATTTAATTTCAGGCCACATCTCAGGAAAGCACTTAAACATTTGCTTAATTAACTGTGATTATTCACTTCTGTGGAAGTAGACATATACCTAACTGCTTTGCTGCACTAATCTGGAGTTCTGGAGCTCTGCAGCCCTAAAATCTTCCATCTTGGCTGCTGCTCTTCCTCCTGGAGGAAGTGTAGCTGCAGTGGTGCATCAGCAGCATAGCAGATACGCACCAGAGCATGTGCAATGATCAAGAAGATCGGACAGCTCTGAGGCACCACAAAATTTGTGTTTAGATGTTTGCTCCAGGATTTCTTGTGAGGGCAAAGAGGACATTGGACAGTGGTTGCCAAGCCCTCATCAGATCTCCTGTGCTCCTCTTCCATTAGCAACCACATGCTGGGCTTGCAGTCTTTTTATACCCTTCTGGAGTTAATGTCTCCATCTTGTTCCATTTCTGTGGAAAAATAGGATTTGTTCACAGGTCTCTGGCTCCAGGTATGCTGTGAAACTAGTGGTGGATGGAGTGGTGCTCCAAAGACTTGTTAATCTGAGTGCCATTAACACGTATGTTTGCAGGGTCCTTCTCCTGCCACACGTCCCTGATAGTGCCTCTGTGCCCAGTTGTTCCCATTCATTCTCCATTCAAGCCAACTTCAGCCTTTCCACTGCAATTCTCTACAATATCCTGGATATTCTGGGGATTCGGGGTACAGTGAAGAACTAATACCATCCCAGTCAACCATTACTTTCACCTTGCTACCACCACAACACTGCAGTGTAAAGGGAGGGAGGGGCAACAACAAAAACAAAATAAAGCACCTAATCAACTTCTGTTGGACTTGGAGATGAGTGGGTAGAAGACGGAGGAGTCAGGCAAAAAAAGCCTTCTGTATTACTAGTATTAACATTAATAAAAGCTTTACTAGCAGCAGTAATGGCTGCTACATATATATATATATGTACGTAATATATAGTCACCATAAGTACAGCAGTAGAGACCCTAATCTATTTTTCTCAATTTTATTTCCTCACTCGACGGTTTTTAGAATAAACTACTGATTTCCTTACCGTATTGAAAGAAGCTTCCATCTCACAAGGAAGTGTTGATAAGCTTGCATGTCCTGGACTCGCAGAAAAGGAAATTATCTGAAGAGTATGAAGGGGTATACATTGCTGAAAGCAAGACTATGGGTAGTCTGTTAGTATCAGAGATGTGTATTTTACAGCAATGGACCCCTGTCTTTCTTACCCTTTTCTTGTTTTTAAGATTTTAGCATTAGCACTTCTAGCTTATGAGAATGTCTAACATAGGCTCCCCTCTCCACACAATGAATATAGAGGGAAATGATGGAGTTTTAAATCCTTTCCCTTTGTTTCATAAAAAGGCAGCATGACATTTGTTGGCCCGTTATCACCAACTGCCATAATCCCAGGAGTCTTGAAAGCAACTTGGTGAACGCTAACATTGAGAACAGGTCAGGCTTCCTGGAGCACACACTCTGAGCACGCCGGCTGTTCTGTATGCATTTACATTTAGCCTTTTTTGCTTGACTTGTGATCTTAAATTCTGGGAGCCAATACATAATAAACCAAAGCAGCTGGAGAAAGCGCTTCCTGGATTATGCCCAAGTGGAGCAGTTGCATGAAGGATTTCAGCAGCTTCCAAGGAAGAAGTTCAAAGACATCAAGGCGTGTGACAACTCTGGCAAGCTGCTGAAGTCTCCTAAGTGGAAAATTATACTGAATATGAACTGTTGGAAAAAGTGTCTCTCTCACATACACAAGACAATACAATTTATACCACTGAGTTTACTGTGCAATTCATTTGGAGGAGCTCTCCCTTTTAAGATCTTAATTTATCCGATTTCTGGCTGGTAAACTAGATCATGTTTATAAGATTATATCGAGGGTCTTTATGCAAGTTTCGTGTAAATAAGTATAAATGTGTTTAACTCCATTGTAATCAGGGGAACTACACATCAGTGCACAAAACCTGAGAATCCAGTTCCCAATCACAAAGCAAAAATACGATTGCATGAAGCCTACCCTGGAAACTCTACAAACAGGATCAAATTCTTTCAGCTACACAGCTGGATATCAGATGAAATTCACTGACAGCAATTCAATGACTGTAATTCACAGTGAGGTAACAGAAAGGCAGGATTTGGCCCACATTTCTGTGTGTGTACGTTAAGCAAACAAACCCTTTGGCTATGTATACAAGGGAGAAATATCTTTCAACAGGAATCATATAAAGGAAATTTGTAGCATCACTGAAGGGAGGGAGCCAGATCTTCAGTGGATGCAAATCAAAGTAGCTTTGCTGGAAACCATATAGTTATGCTTATTTATACCAGCTAAAAATCTGGCTCTCAATCTGAGTAGCCATGTCAGTGACATTCTTGCTGGAAATAACAATGGATGTAGCATTTATAGTTGAAGGTTCATTTTCAGTGCTCTATAAACTAATTTCTCCCCTTAATACCTGTAAGGTAGCCAAATCCTTCATTACTCTTCCAGTGATATCTGAATTTTGAATATACAAGGAAGATGCTACTAGGCCTGAAGAAAAACTCACAAGATGTTTGTTTTCTGTATATGAGCATGAGTGCATGCATACTTCTCCCTGTTAATAAAGAACTGCATTTTCTTTGCAGTTACACCTGCAGCATGTGGCACTGCCCTTACCTAGAGTTGCACCTTCTCCAGCATGAGGTAGTGCTCATTTGGAGAACACTGCAGAAATCACTTTGCTCCCCTACTCTATATATTTTATCTGTATTCCCAGTAAGAAGAGGTACTACCTCCTAATTCACATCTTCTAGGAAATGGATTCTAAAAATCTCAGGAAAAAATTACTTTCCTCTTCCCATCCTTCAAGAATGGAAGATAATCAGCTAATCATCTCCACTTGCTTGCTACAGCCTCCCAGTCAGCTTAGCTCCTTCAACTGCACCTTCCATGTGTGGACACAGAAAGCCACAGGAAGCAGGACAGACTGGGCAGGGGATTCTTGGGCAGCTTTGTCACCTGGTACTAAATTCAGTGATGAAAGAAAAACCTGGCTCCAGGACTCTTTCTGGGCAAAATTCACTTTTCAACCTCAGATCCAGAAAGCAAGCTTCTATGGGAGCTCACTGTTGCAAAGGCTTATGATGCCACTGTCCAGCCAGGCAAAATTCCAAAATTCTTACAATTCACTCTCCCTGTTTGTGTTAAAAACCCTCCAAACTCAAAAAATAAAATAAAATAGCAAAAATGTGTCTGATGTTTCTTTCTACCCCTTTCCAAGCTAAACTATAACAACCAGTGTTGAGGAAGATCAGGTTTCTTTAAATGAAGTGTCAGGTACCTGCAAGACACCTTATGATTACAGAAAATAGAACATGGAAAAAAAGATAAAAATAATCATGACCAAGCTCTTAAAATGCAAATCCAGTGGTTACTTTTGTATTGCCTACATAACATGCAATTATAATATCAATTAGTCATAACCAAAAAGTGTATGTACAATATTTATTGTACGATGCTGGATTAATGGCTCAGTCATTAGAAAACACTCTCAATGAGGCAACTGTGTAAGACCATAAAAAGGTTGTTAGGGGATTCATTATTTAATAGAAGTAATTAACCTTATAATTTCCTTCCCCCTCCCACCTTACCCATTTAACTTTTATTTTTTATTTAAAAGAATATTTAAATAACTCAGGATTAAGACTATGAATATTCAGCCTGCCTGGTCATGTTGCCAATCTAAGACAATAACTTTAAATAGCGGCACAAAGTTATTCTACTAAAAGTGTACTACCACCTTTTAAGTGTTCTAAGTATGTATTGAATATGAACAGAAGCATCTGTGAAGTGTACCTGGAACAAACTATAGTGCAAAATTAAAAGCAGAGCATGTTATGCCAAGTGATGGTTGCTATATAAGAGAGGCCTCCAAAATAATAAAAGTATTAATACAATGTCTAATGCTTAAATAATAATTAACATAGAGATCTTAGACTTGACGAAAGCAGGCATCGTTATCTCCAGTTTACACACGCAGAAACAGAAGAAATGTGGAGGGGCATGGGCCAAGGTGACCCAGCACATGAATAAAAATGCTATTTTGACTGTAGATATAACAAGCAAAAGAAAAAAAAATCAAGACACTTATTGAAATAAGGACTGGAAATAAGGACCTGCAGTGCTTCAGATGTTCCCATAGCAGTATAATTGAAGCAATGCATAAAATACTTCATACTTTACCATCTCTCTCACATAAGTCTCTTCCTGGTAAGTATCTAACTTGAAGATGACCTTTCAGATTTTATTCCTCTACATCTAAAGATACGATAGGAGCAAAAACCACATATCCTGGCTTACAGACTGACGAGTAGAGCCTACATGAAACCACCATCTGAACAAATGATACCTTGACTACACCTACCAAGCTCTAGCTGACTAGAATAAGGTGGTATGATCTGAAAGAACAACAACAAAAATAGACAGTTTTCTATGAAAGTGTTGAAAACTTGGCATTTTTTGTGACAAACTCGGGGCCAGCAACCAGAGGGTGATAAAACTGGCGGAGAAAGCTTATATGTCCTTGAACATGAAGAAGGTCACAGAGTTTGGCCTGGGGCTATGTAATTAGCCAAGCCATTGGTGGCTTATGCCAATGCTCTGTTACAGGAAGCAGCAGAGATTCGCTCCATGGAGCAGAGGGGAAGCATCAACATGTCCCACACAGAATCCTGATCCCAAAGTGGACCTACTTATACGTGAAGGCCGAGCTACAAGCCAGGACTGACACATTAACCAGCTGGAGCAAGAGTCCTGCTACCCTGGGTCTGTGCTGTCCTCTGTGTCTAGACTGGCATGGGCTTCAGTGGCCATACAAGGCTGCTGTGTATGTAGTAGGCTAAAAGAAATAGAATCTCTATCCAGGTAAATAAATCTCAAACCATACGAGAATGGTGTGTTTCACTTGCAACTACTCCATCAAAGTCTCCCTTGAAAAATATTCCTTCTCACAGATATTAGCTTTCTTAGCTTATTCAGAGCCTAAGTACTCCAATCTTTACCTGAGTGAACTGGGTTGTTTCTTCCTTTTGTAGAAAATAGCCTTTTCCTTTTTCTAGGGAAGATGTTAAGTGAAAAGAGACTTCCCTTTTCAACAGTGTCTCCCATAATATCCTTAAAGACAAACTGAAAAAGTGCAGGCTACATAAATGGACAGTGAAGTGGACTGAGAAGTGGCTCTACTGCCAGAGGATTGTGATCAGCAGCACCAATTTCACCTGTAGGCTAGTCATTAGTGGTGTTCCCTAGGGGGCATTATGTTTAAAATCTGAATTAATGGCTTAGATGATGCCAGAGTGCACCCCAAGAAACTTTCCAGATGATAGGAAGGAGTAGCTGTTACACCATATTGTTGTACCATACACATCTGGTATACGCTGTACACCAGGTGACAGGCTAGAGAATTTGGCTGATAGGAATGCAAAATTTCAAAGGAAAACACTATGTCCTTCACCCTGCAGAGGAATAACTCCATACACCAGTCGAGACTGACGCTACTGGCCATCTGCAAAGCACCTTTCCAGAAAAAAATTGAAGTCCTTGTGTACAAGTTGACCATAAGCCAGCAGCAAAGATGGCCTACACTGCATTAGACAAGGCAGTCCCAGCAGGTCAGGAAAAGGTCGCCCTTACCCCTCATCCTTACTGAGGAGCACTGCAGCTGCCTGAAGGCACTAAAACCTCCTTCCTGTAGGTATAATGGTATCAGTGACACTCCTGTAAAATTCTCTTGCTTAGAAAGATGTTACCAAGAGGCCAAACTGTACTTCTATCTACTTGTAAAATGGATTAAGATACGACTTTTAGTTTACACTTCTTCAAAGTAGATAAGAACTGAATCCTATCTTTATATAAAGTAGATCCATAGACATGAATATCAGCTTCTAATGACAAACGTTTTCATCGAAAAGGAGGAATATTAAAACACACTTAACATATGAGCAATATTTTAAATATCTCACAATGGATTAAGGGTTTAGGGTATGTCATCTCTTGGCAGCCACTGTTTTTGTGTGGCTGTGAAGGACAATAGCTTGTTTGGAAGGAAAATTTAATAGAAAGTGTCTCTTCTTGATAAATTACATGCCACAAGTTTTTTTGTAATGGCTCATTCACTAAAGAAAGTATTTATGGCAGTTTAATTCCCTAAGTTAAAGGGGAAAGAATGCAAATGCTGCTGCAAAGGTAACTGGGCTATCAAGAAGCAGATGGCTTTAATTACCTATTTACAGAATTGTTTACATTGGGAATTTGAAAAAGACACACAGCTTAGCAACAATACTCATTGTGAGAGCGCTCTGTACATTTTAATTAAGCCAGATTTTAAATGGGAACAATAAGAGATTATTGAATGTTACCTGAAGTCAAACTGAAACTTAAAATCATATGTTCCTTGCACACAACAATTGAGATATACAGATTTGTGTATCTTCATACACACCTGGTATACGCTGATCCTCATTTTTGCTCCTCTTGTTCCCTTATGTTCCAAGACACTACAGCCACCCACAGCAGCATTAGTACATGGGAAAGTCACGTTCACTGGTGGAAGTTTGATTTTGGATTTCAGTCGTGCTGAGCCTCAGATCACCTTCTGCAAACCAATTTAAAGATATAAGTCCAGAGCCCTATAGGATTTCATATCTTCTCTTTTGCCTCTCATTCCATACCCAGTGTTATTTTGATCCAAAATGTGCACACACAGTCAAAAGCACCAAGTTACAGTTGCTAACCAAGTTACACAAAACTACTAGTCTTGTGCACGGTCTTTGGCATGCTAAATGCCAAGCAAAAGGTGTTCACTTAGGCCACTCCAACCTATACCACCTCTCTCAGCACCCACTAGATCAGATTAAAATTATATTTTAAATTAGACTGGTTAATGGATGCCAGGCATTATCTCTAACTCAGGGTAACACTGAGCATCCTTTTATAATCAAGATCAAACATAAGTAGCATAAATGCACTAATAAATCAAGTGAGCAAATTATATCTGGAAAGAAAATACGCATAAGGAAAGGCTATTCAGCTTCAGTGACTCGGTACAAACAAACCCCTGGGGCAAAGAATAATTACAGTATACTCTCTACAAATGAGCAGAATAACCAAATCAAGGCAACATTCAGGAGTATGGCACTGGCTCCAAGGCACTTTTGAGTCAGAAAGAAAAGACATCTAGGATCATTTTGCATATGAAGCAGATTAACAACACAGAAAGACTATTTCCTTACCACTCCTGGAAAGGCTGAAAATATGCATTGCACCACAGAGCGGGGAAAAAGGTGAAGCCAAGATACAGTGACAGAAAGAAAGCCATCAGGAATTTCCTTGGTGATTTATGGTACAACTTGCTCTTTGGGGATCACATCTGGCATGAGATCACTCTATTGGTCCTTTGTACAGTGGTGCAGCCCCAGGAACTGGAGGTAATTGATTCATCTTCACAATCTCACAAGTTGCAATTGAAAAATTTCTTTTAAGCTGCTGTACTTTCTCAGAAGTAATAATGTAGAAGCATTTACAAACCTTACCTTAAGACCACCATCAATCTAAACTCATGTAAGGTTTTTTTTTTTTTTTTTCCTAGTCTCTGCAAACTCTTTAGCCACCTCCATATCTCTTCCCTTGGGCTCAAATTGTAAAATCTTTAGGGCTGAGGCTACTTTGGTCATCACAGATGAGTCTATTACAAGCAGTGCAGATGTTTCTTCATTGGAAGTGTTTTTGTAATTTAGACACCACAATTTACAAGATACATCACCTGCAAAGTCTTTGCAAAAATATATTTATAATCACAATACAGAGCAAACATAATATTATAAAAAGGTAAGCAGTATTCAAAGCTTCAACTAGTTTTCCAGTTACCAGTGAAAAAATATCATGACAGCATGGGCATCCTGAAGTGGGCAGTTTTTTTGCTTTTTGTCCATATCCCACCACCCTCACCTCCCCAAAAAGGTTGAAAAATGAGTCCATCTATTTTTTAAAAAGTTGGGAAGGAACATTACAGTCCAAAAGCAAGAGTTTACATGCAGAGGCAACAACACTTGGTTGTCTGTATCCATGGCTAGGCCTGCTTTTTAAAAAAATTTCTTAGTAAACCAACATCTTCACACTGACATGAAGGATTGCATGAGGTGCAGAGCCTCAAGCAGAGTCTTTGCAGTATGATTTTCCTTGGAATTATGGCACTCTAACAACAAGTGACAGCTGGGGACATTCTTTGTGATGAAACCCTGGCCTGAGAGAGAGTAGTGGCAAGATTCCCATTGAATTCAGTAGGACTTGGTTCAGTCCTTGGAGGTTTCTTATGTTTTTCATTTATGACAATTTTCTAAGCTTTAAATTAGTCCTAGATTCCAGGTACACTTTTAGTGCCTCATTTCATTTATAGACACTGGCTTTCTATTAATTTCAATACTTTTTTTTTTTTTTATCACCCCTGCTGTTAGTTTTTTTGGGATACCGACTGACTGCAGCCTTCTGGACTGTGCTAATCTGACAAGACTGAGACACAGACCTAACTAAAATTGTCTAGTCCAGCCAACACTCTGCTTAAAATAATTTCACTTTTTTAGTCTATTTTCACTGGCTAGGACAGAATTTAATCTTTCAATCACAAGGTTGTGCCTTAATTTTTATTTTAAGATGTGTTAGAAAGTTTTAAAATATCCATTTTACTATGTATATTTTCTGAGGTGGGCTAGATAACTTCAACAGAAAACTATGAGGCATAAGTCTTCATTAAGCAAGAGTGTTGCATAACCTGTCTTTCTGAGAGAGGTTTCTAATACTGAAGATCTGAATACAGTCAGGCCAAGGCATGGACATACCTAAAGGACATCCACTTAAGTGTAGTCATCCTGCTTCTGCATTGTGAAGAAGGTAAGAAGAATGATTCCCACACCCCTGTTGCTCACAGTACTGTTTTGTCTACCTTCTTTTGGCAGATAGCTAAGGAAACTTCCTTAGGTAGGCAGCTAGGAAAAAAGAACAACTGTAAAAAGAATAAAATAAAATCTCAAATTTGTTTAGTTTCTGTGCTTAGAGAAAGACATATGCAGGAATTCCTCCACTGCCACGTAGTCAATTTTAGCCAGAAGGACAGAAATATCAGATGATATAGACCACACTATGAATTATATCACCATTTCTTCTCTCAGATTGTCCAGAAACATCTGCATTTGTTTTTCCTCTTTTGGTCACCAAGTAGTAGCAATTCTGAGTGTTGTTGTAGAATTTGCCATTGAATTTTAATTATGAAAGGTTTTTTTCCCACACGTTTTTTCCCACTAAAAAGCCTTCTGAGCCAAATTCCAGCTGGTCCAGGTTAGAGCTTATGGGAACTAGCAGCACCTGTGCCTGAGACCACAGATTGAAGTGACATGCTGTAAATGCACTAACCAGTAAGAGTGGCACCACATAAATGAAAAGCTTCTGCACTGTCCCATGTAACATATGTTTAAAATGCCACTCATTTCTTATGACTGGCAGATTACAAGGGCAGTGGGAGTATTTTGCACTCCCAGAAGGAAACCAAGAGACAACTTACAGGAACTAAAATAACACAACCCAAGAGCAGCTGAGGTGCTGCAGCAGATCAGAAATGCCCCAGCCCCACAAGGTGGGGACTAGACCACCAGCTGCTTCTCCATGGCTTATGTCTCCCTGAGATGTCCTCACAGGCACAGGAGAAGAGGTCCCATCTCCACTCATGCCACACACAGTGGTGTCTTGTAACCAATGATATGGCATTTCAGCTGTACTTTGGACCACCTAAGTCCCAAGGGTTGGTAAACTGAGCAGTTGGCCACTCTCCATCTCTCCTCTGTGCTCAGATGAAACACAAACTGAGGTTTGGATCATTTTGCCATGGATTTTGGAGTAAGGAATAATCTTGGACACAAGAATCACACAGTGCCTTGGCCTTGTGATCAAAGACACCACTGCCAGAAGAAATCAAAAGAAATGTAATTTAAGAGAAACCAGTAGCAAGAAAGCAACTTGACTTGGTTGAAGCACAGAGCTGATAACAGGAACTTTTGGGTTCTGATCTCAGTTCTGCACTTGAAAGCTCGGATTGACGATACTCCATTTTTGATCTCTAGCTATAGACAAGTTTTGTTATCCTGAGGCCTATGTACTTAAATCCACTCTAATTAACCCTCTTCTGAAAAAGCTGTCCTTAACCAACTCACATTTCAATTCCTCCTCTAAGATGGCACACTAATGCCAACAAACTCTATCAGAGTAAGAGCAAGGGAGGCTTAATTCTTTGTAAACTCCTTGAAGAGTACTTAAAAATTGGGCCTGAATTCCCAGTTGCAAGTTACCAAAGTAATATTCTCTGGTTATACAGAATCTTCTAGAAGTAATCCATGACTGATGCTATGAGACATTAATGGTATCTATACACATAATATGCAGACAAACAAGTCTACAACATTTGTTATAGGTTTGCTAAGGTTGTATTAACTTACAACTTATATGGTCATTAGCAAAATCATACTTTTCTAACATCTGACAAATACTGCTGCTAGCATAACACAGTAACCAGAAACTACAATCAAAGATACCAGCCTAGAACATATCAAACTCTAATCACTGCAAGGCTAACAGTTAGAAACAATACCAGTTATCAAAACAAACCCTTAATCAAATAATTCTAATGTTCAATAAAAAAAATAACATTTACATGTGGTATGTATCTGTTGCAAGTGTATTTTTCTTCCTCCCCCTGTACATCTTGGACATTAATAAAGAGCATAGGCAGAAGTTTCTCCTGCTAGAGAAGGTAAGAGTTTTCTTGATGTATTAAAATTGTGTGAAGCTGCTTGTCATTTTCCTCAGCTTTTTAGAATAAAAATTCTTGCATTGTTATTTTTTCCTATGAGAAAAACATGTATTGAACTTATTGAAGATTAGTTCTAAAGCATATCTGCATAAAGACCAATCTTTTTGGAAGTGGTTACAATGAAAATAACTTCATGATTTCCAACAATTGTCATCTATATTTGTTTCCTATATTGGCAAACTCTAGCAATATCGCTATGACAGCTGGGTGGCAGCTCAGCCAGTGGAGTAGTAACAGTGTAAAATACCTTCAGGAAGTCCTCAAGAATAGCTACTAGTTTCCATTTTAATTAGCAAGAAAGGACTTACTTCACGGAGCTGTAAAGCTATTTCAAAAAAAAAAAAAAAAAAAAAAAAAAAAGTCCCTAGCTATTCTAAGCAAATGAAAAGCTCTTGCTACCATTTACATGCTTCAAGAATGTAAAGCACTGTATATAACTAATGTTAAGTATATCCCTAGTAATATTTATTATCTAAAAATGTAATATTAACTTTTTTTTCCCCTCAGCTCCATGAACTACCTTTCGTTGTTTCGGATATCGTTTGTTAAAGAACAGATGACCAGTAACAAATATTTAAATCCTTTAGTTAAGAAAATAAAAGGGATAACATTGATTTATGCTGGGCAAACTTCTTTGTGGTAATCTAATATTACGGATGCTCTGGATCTTAGTTGCAGAAGCATACATCCAAAGATCCATTTAATTTAATACCTCTGAAAGTCTGACATTCCCAGACTGATGCATTCATACTCATGCTCACTAGAAAGCTAAAACCCAGTAGTTTTGTTATAATAAAGAATTTGTCTTAACAGAAAGTCCATCCCAAATAAAGCCTTTTTTTTCAGTAAAAATCAAGAGGAACAACTTTTAAAGAAAAGTTTGAGATTCACAGTTCCCTATTTAGACTGATGAAATAAGTAGATCTAAAACCTAGCCAATAATCAACACTCAGAAGTGACAGGTAATTTAGGCGCCTGACTTTGACCTTCTTCAATGGAGACACTGCTAATAAGGTAGCTTTAAGAGTAAGGGATGTGTCAAATCATTGCTTCATTTCGAAAGTCTTGGGCTAGCCCATAAGCAATGGGTTTTTGTGCAATAGTAGCTGTGCACTGGGCACCTGCCCAAAAAGGTTTCTTCAATTTCCTGGGCAGTCAGGGATTCAGCATTTCACCACTGCTGGGACGCACCTTCAGCTACTTCTATCCATGATTAAAACTGACATATCTTACATGGGTCATTCACCTTTTACTCAAAATGAACAGTGTGCAGAAGTGGCTGAGAGGGTTACAGGAAGGAAGCAGTTAAATGATAAAAATGTGAAATGTTATGCAGCAAGCTGTGTACAATTAACTAGAATTCAAATATACACCTTGTTCCAATCCAAGCCATTTATCAGATAAAAATAGTCTGCTAGAAGAATGTCATGATTAATGAGGTGAGACTCCAGCTAATTACTGTTTCCTCCAGAAGTAATTAGGTTGGCATTGCTAATCAAGATGAATGAACACTCTGACCCGCTTTTTTAAATGTAAAACTATGAGCTGCAACAGCAATAACATCATTTAGTTCAGGCAATGTAGTCTTTATTAGGCTTGTAGTTTGATTAAATTCTTTTGTTACACCAGGCTTTCCACACATGAGCAGATGAATGCTGTGATGTTCAAAGAGTTTGTCACCCTTAATTAAAGGCTGAAAAGGCTTGTTCAATTCACAGGGCAATACACAGGACAGCTCTAAATTGATAGCTTTTAAGTGGGGGATAACGGAGGGAGTCATAGGGTTTGCCCATCTGCAAGAGGATCCCTCCTCCTTCCACAGTTTTCTGTCACAGTAGCTGAAAAATTAATATCAGATATTCTGTATTGATTCCATTAGGCAACACTCGCTTCATCAGAGCAACTTTTCCACACACAGCTATACAGCTTCACTTGTGAATCCATTATGAGTTAAAGGAAAGCAAGCCATAAGAAGTATGTTCAAAATAACCTAATTTATCATGCTGTTTCTGACTGCGACCCTTTTCCACAGCTAATGAGTTCTAAAATAGCCTTCTCCCCCATTATTTCAGCAGTTTGCATCATGACAATATGTTACTTCATACTTATTTGAAGAGAAGCCAGAAGCATCTTTATGATGAGTATCTAGTATATAGTTGTTGCCTTTTCCCACCACTTCCCATTATGTAAAGCTCATCTTTATTCCTAGGATTTTAAGAAACTGTTATATCCAAATCATCACCTGAGCAGCTTAATTCAAACCAGAATTTGCCCAGATGACAAAGCAAACCTCAGCCCATCATCTTGTTGATTAATTTGCTATTGAGTTAAGGGAAGCAGCACAGCCAGAAGATGGGACCACACAGTAAGGAGCAGGGACACAGGAGGGATGGGGCAGCCAGATATTGGGAGGTAGAGGAGAAAGGGAGCACCTTTGACCTGGCCCTTCTGTTGGCAGGGAACTCAAGTGCAAGATCCAACTACTCCACTGAAAGTGTAAGTCAGCTTCTATGACATACCACTACACAAAGTGAGGTTCACCCAACTGTGAAAGCTAAGCAGACTGGACTTAACAATTGGCCAGGAAGCTACCTATATGCCTCAGATGGAAAAAAAAAAAAAGAAAGAAAAAATGCAAAGATTTGTACCTAAGTGCAAGACTCACATGAGGCAAAAGGCACTATTTACCTCCTCTGATGCTGGCACATAAAATAAACATAATACTCCAGACCCAATAGGTAGACTATTTTTTTCTTCTTCTTCTCACACCTCTCTCACCACATTTCGTCTGTATTCCTGTAGTTCCCACAAGCCCTATTCACATTATGATTCCAGGACACTAAAAATAAAGAGACATTCCTTGTCTCAGAAAGCTCACAGTCTCATAAATCACGCCAGCCCACTGCATCCTGCTGGCACAAGGTTAGATGCCTTTTTCTTCTTCAGTTTTCTGATACTTAATGATTTAACAAAAAAATCCATACCTAGAGGGTGGGAATAACATCTCTTTCCTTCCTCTGCCATCTGGTTGATATTTCCGCTCACTAGATTGCAAAAACCTATTTTTAACCTCTTCTGTTTAATGATATTCCTACGCTGCTCACTGATTGACATGTTTGTGCCTCCTGCTGCTTCTTCCTTCCCACCCTAAGCAAGCAAGCCGATAAAACAGCATCACCAAGGCCTGACACTGGGCCTAGGCCAGCAGCAGCCCTCATGGTTCATCACCCCGAGGGGAGCAGAGCAACAGCCAAACACCCACGCTGGCTGAAGAGCACTCTGAACAGCCATGTGGAACTGTATAGCTTGTTCTCTTCAGGGAAGTGGGGCACAAGCTTTTTGAGGAGGAAACACTGAAAGAGCTGATTTTGGCAGCTGGTGCTTAGGAGTGGACAATCCAAGCTGCAGCCAAGCTACTGGCCCCACAGGTGGCGTGTGTTTGGGGTACTGAGCACCCAACACCACATGGGCGTGGGCAGCTCTTTCCCCTCTGCCCTCCTTCCATTTGGATTCCCACAGCTGCTCTCTGAGCAGCAGTCTGAAGATAGTCATGTCTTTTAGCAACTGTTTCAGGACTGCCACTATACCGAGTATATGCAGAGTCGGATAGCACAGCTGGGCAAACACTAACAACCACAAGCTCTGTGAGTGCAGAGATACAGCCAAGGGGTTTTTATCCCATACAGAAATCTTTCATAGCTTGATATTTGTAGATTATACCCCAAGAAAGGCTTATTGCATGGTCCCTTTCAGAGGCCCAGCATTGCTTTCTGGCAGCTGCTATGCACCATCTGGTGGAGCAAGAGCTGCAACCTCTGCTTCAAGAAGACTTCAGCCACATTCAAGTTAAGGAAGATGAAGTCAAATAAATCCTTTCCAAGTCAAGAAACCTAGGAGAGGTTATAGATTTTGCCTCCATAGTCCTTACATAAGTCCAAATTGTTCAGGAAGTGTTATGTATGTGGTATCTATTTCAGGGCTGGAGCTAAAAGAGTCAATGTGACCAGGCAAGAGGTCTCTAAAGCAGTGGCCCCAAAATGAGGGGCTGTGGAGCTCCCCTGTGCACTTCAGCTTAGGCACGTCTAGTTTAGGACACCAAGAGTTCACCCACAGATGTGGGTTTGTTGTATCAATTTTTAATTTATTCATGAACTTATTTATTCTCTTTTCCGAAAAGTGGAGATTGCCCTAGAGTCAAGGCTTCTTCATGTTGAAGCCAGTAACGCTGTCATCCAATACCTTTGACTCACCTCTGTTTTGCGCACTGAATCAGCTTGCTGGTTACAGAGACAGATTCCTTGCAATAATACATTCTCTAGGAAACAAGTAAAGGAGACATATCCGTAGTCCCTAAATGGTCTAGTTCCCTTCCCTGCCAATACCTCTTCAGGGTTATATTTCAGCCACACACAAATTAACCTGTTGCTTTGTTGCATGGTATTTACTGCATGGCAAAAAAACTCTTCTGATCTTCAAGGTAAATCTGCCCCTGCTGCCATTTAAGGGTGCAACCAAGAAAAAACAAGGTTAAAAATTATTTAAAAATTTGAAAACAAGCAAAACTCAACCATTTCATATGAATGCATGTCTAATTTTTCAGAAATGTACCAGCGCCCACAAATGCAGAGATTCAATTCCCACCTAACCAACAGAGGTGTGAAAGTACAGACTTCACGTACATTGCTGTGATGTGAGCTGCCTTAACATGCTAAGTATTTCTTTATTAATGCAGCTAGTTCACACATCCCTGGATTGTCAATGGCTTCCTTAACCGTGTAGCTCTTTAAAGCAAAACAAGGCATTTCTAAGCTGCTACATGCTCCTGGAGCAACTATAATGATTTGTTTATGAATGATTCATTTGACCCACCCCAGCTGTAGATGCCTGTTCAACTCTTATAAACACATAGTCTTAAATACTGTTGTGAGGACCTAAGTTAACTGTGCCAAATGAACACAGGGTAGCCTGTAAAAGCCAGAGATTAGTAAAATTTCTCTCTAAAATTTTACCATTTTCTCTAGTCACAGCCGTGCCACAAAAAATAGATCCCTTTCTCCCTATGTGGTTATTGGCTGAGGGTGCCCCAAGATTGCCCAAGATGTTCTCCTCCAAAGAGCTCCAACTTGGCTTGAACATGTTCATTCCCACCTTTCAGTCGTCTGTTGCTGGCAGCGTAGGTATTGCGTCAGTGTTGTTCCTTGGGCTCCTTCAGATGCATTGCTTCAGCTGCCCCAAGGAATGGTGTACTACATTGGAATTGCTGGATTTTTTTTTCTGACTTTTAACTTCTACTTTTGGTCTGCAACCATTCTTACTATGAGCTGTCATGTCTACCCAAAGGTTTGCCAGGCAATAGAGCTGTTTAGACAAGGGGTGTTGAAAGTAAACTCTCATTTTGTTTAGGATATATGAGCTCTGATTGGCTTTTTTAAAAAAAAAAAAAAAAAGGAAAAAAAAGTAATTTTTATATTAATAGAACTACGAACGTCAAGGGCTGACCTCTACCCTAGCAGCGTAAGCAAAATTATTCTTAGTATCCCTGTTCTTTGCTGATAATAGGACCCAAGGGTAGCTTAAGAAATACTGAGAGAATTAAAATATTGGATGGCCAATGAAAAACGCAAGTGAAAAAATGCAAGTGAAGTAAGAAGCAATAATGACCATGAGGTCACTGATGGTGTCCAGACCTCCCTGAGGTGCAAGGGACTAGCCATCGTGTGCGCTGTGGCTATGACCCCCCTGCGGAGCACAGAGGGTGGGGTCCAGCTCTCATCAATGAGGTCACCTCCTTTCTAATCCTATACATCTCATATTTTTGGAGCACAGGGCCTGCGGTTTGAGTGGGAAGTGAGCTCAGCTTCACCAGCCAAGGGGTGAGCGTTGTCAGGAATTTCCAAATCGCCCAGCAGCTCAGCCCGCCCCCCAGCTGAGGTTATTTACAAGTCCTGTGGCTCAAAGAGAGGTCCAGGTTTGTCAAGATCCACCCACTTCATGCATCACAACTTGGCAGGGCCAGGGGCCTGAACCATGAAGCCCAGTGCACAGACTGGGAGGTCTGGAATGGTGTGACATGATGGTGTTACCTTGGTCCTGGTCTACCAAAAGCATAGGAAAGGTGGAGCCATGACACCTCTCACACTGGAAATGTATGAGCTTGAACAAGAGAAATACTTGCATCATGTCCCAGGAAGTCCCCAGTTCACTGCCCTACTAGACAAAATAGCAGGTAAAGTGCATATAACATACTGAGGGTGTTAGGTATCATGTACATGCACTGATTCTGCTTCAGACAGCTCCGCAGGAGGTGGTCCTCCAACCTGCTCTGCACCAGCAGTTGGAGAAGCCCATTCCCCTCCATCCTTCCGGCAGCCTTTTAATATGGGCACCCACGCTTTGGTACAAATTTGGGCACAAAGGTGAGCAGAAGGAATGCTCTTCCTCTTTTCACGTCCTCCCCATTTTACAGGCATGTGATGGAGTTTGTTAGGCTTTTAAAAAAGCACTTGGATCTCCACAGTTCTGCTTTTGCACTTTTCAGAGCCCCCTTTGTGGTGCCAATGCAGCAATGGGTGAGGGAGCGTGGGCGCATGACCGCGCGCGTCTGCTGTGTGTTTCCTTTAGGTATTTTTTTTTTTAACAAATCCAATTCAGGTTTTGCAATTCTTGATGTGGATTTTTTTTTTACTTAAAGAATAAAATGAAAAAGTCACTGATGATTTGTTCTTTCACTATATTTCAGTGCCAATGCATCATTTAGCACCACAGCAGCCATCAATACCCACTCAGCCACTATCGTGCAGCTTTTCCCTGTCATTCACTGTGTCATTTAGAAGGTGATAAAAATTCCAGCTTTGAGCAGTATATTTGCTTTTGTGGTCCCCTACTTCTATCAGCCTTTTAAAGCGCTGAGCAAAATTAGCAACAAATTACTTTATGAATAGCAAGTCTTTTTGTGAGAGTATTCTGAGAGTTTGCAGTACTGTTGGGTTTCAATAAAATTTAAGAAAAAATAAGCTTCTCTATGTGGCTGCTTGCTTAGACAGCAAGGTAATTATATATAATAAGGAGATCTGTTTAACAATTGCTCCTAGTCATGGCAGTGTCGCACCATTATTGTGCTTAACATGAAGAAAGACTGTTAAATTGTTTTTAGAATGTGGGAAACCAGCAATCGCCAGAACACATCATCAGCTGAATGCTTGGAGGAGAATTCTTCACATTACAAGTCGCAGTAAACTAATTGTTCCCACTCTCATGTTCTTTCAGGGAGCCTGGTTTTGCACATAGGTTGAAATACATGGTGTAAGATCTTCCATATCTTGTACCCTGTGCCTTCAATGGTGAGTACAATGAGAAGTACCATTAAAGTTAAGATTCTCTTGATCAAAACCCACACATTTCTGTGGGTGCTGATTTTTTTTCCTTAAAAAGATTTAAAAAAAAAAAAAAGACATAGTATGAAATCATCATTTTTCTCTATTTGTATCAAAGTGATGTCATGGCAAGCAGTGGCAGCAAACATTATACTGGAAGATTTTGTCATCACTGAATTCAAACACAGTGCTCCAGTGCCTTCCTTTCAGCAACCTGTAATGTCATAAGATAAACAGATTTTTCATTACTACAATGATAAGTACTATATATTTGAGAAGATCTGAGAACAGATGTGGACAGTTCAGACATAATTTTTCCTATATGGGCACAATGGGCATAATGACTTTTGCTCTCTCTATAGGGTACATATGCTGTTCCTTTTGGATTAGAGTGGTCAGCCGAGCAGAATGCTTTGTGGAATATTTTACCCTCGCAAGTGGAAAAAGGAATTTTACAAATAGTGCAGTTTTCCCTTGTGTTGATTAAGTCTTTTCTTGAGGGTTAGAAGAAAGCAGCTCTATTCTGGAATTCATGCAGGCTGTAGCGTGGCATTTTGAACTCAGCAAAGCAGCTGGAAAAGAAAATGTCAAAGTTCAGTTGTGTTCCAGATGGAGTTTTGAATCTTGGCTAAGCTTAACTAGGCAAGCAAGGAACATAAGTCAGCTTTCTGAAACATGCCACGAAGGGCTCAGGCCTAGGAAAATACAAAATAGAAGCAATCATGCTTTTCCAAAGGGGAAAAACATAGCAACCTGTATAGGATCTCCTCATCCCAGCACGAGGAGTGGGGAAGCGCAAGAAGCCTGAGGTACTGAGGAGTTGGGATAAGAGACGTTTGAGAATCAGTGTGGCTCATTTCAAAAGCAAGCACAGAGTGGAAACTTCTTGCAGGGCAGCCAGTGGTAGCCAGCTCGAGCTCCCACAGCGCTCAGGCGCAGCTCCCACGCTGGGACTGTGTCACAAGCCAGAAACAGAACTATTTGGCATAGCCGGTTTCTCGGAAATCCAAAGGCCCATCAGTGGGAGAAAGTTATGGGGTGAGTAGGTGATAAGGTAGCCAGGAAAAGCAAACAAACACCAAGAAAAGCAAAGAACCGCACTTGGGCATGGAGTCAATAATTACCACTCAGGAAAGATGTTGGAGTCATTGTGGATAATGCCATGGGAAGGTCAAGTCTGTGCTTCACAGTCATCAGAAAGGCAAATAGGACACTGGGAATTACTAGGGGAGGAAGATCAAACGCAACAGGAAGTGTGCTGTATGCTCTGTGTGCACATCTGTTTGAAGTTCTTGTCATTCATTTCAAAAATCATAGAAACAATAGGGCAATAGAGATGATCAGAGCTATGGACCAGAGCAGCTGGAAAAGAGGGAATGTTGGGTCTTCAAAATATTGGCAGATTTTGAGAAGAGCAACAGATTTGCACCTGCCTCGGCCCCTCAGACCTATGAGGGGTCTCAATGAGCAGAGAAAGCACTTGTCCCTATGGCACATAATTCAGATGAAGTATAGCTGCTCTGGATGTCAAAAGTTGGTTTGAAATGTTATTTGACAAATTCATGCAGGAAAATCTATAACAGACTGTTGAACACAAAGTCTCCTCATGCCTCCAGCTCAGACAGTCCTTGAACAGGAGAGAAGGGGTAGTTTTCCCTATATATTAGGCCTCTTCTTCCACTCCATTTTTACACTTCCACAGTAGGCAGGAAGTGTCTTCTGGTCTGATGCAATATTGCTATCCTAATGTTCCTAAAATAGTTTGCAGTGGCTCCTCAGATGATCATCTGTCCGACTGTCCTAAGCCCATAGTATGCCTGGTTTTATCTGACAGAAATACCTTGGGAAAATCTGGATATGTCCTACCTGCACTCACTCCCAGGACTACCTCTCCCTGTACAAAGATTTTGGTAAATCCTAACTTCACGAGGAAAGTTGCTAACACCATTGCAGGGAGTAACAAACAACAAAGAAAATGAGATGGTTTCTAATAAAAACATTCCTATTGAAAATTCTGATTCTGGGCCTGAATTAACACATGGGGAAACATGGAAAAAACAAGTCTACCAAGTCCATGAAAGCACTTACACGGAGTTCAAGAACAGAGGCTACTGGGAACGTGTCTGTCAGGACAGAGGAACTGGGGAGACCGATCAAACAAGGCTGAGTGAGTTTGCACTTCTCCGTATTTGAGTCCCAATCAGAATAGAGCTGACAGACATGGAGAATGCAAGTACCTGAAAAAAAATCCAGTACTTTTATGTCTTCAAAGTAAAATCCTAATTGTTCTGACATTGTCCAAATCAACTTTTTGTTTTACCTGTTTGCTTCATTCACTGTATTCAATATTTGCCTTTTGTGGCACACTGGCTTTATGAGAGTCATTCACAAGCACACTTTATTATCCTCATGGGATCTACATTCTCCTCTGGCTTGGTCACAGGGAGTTATCCAATATATTGTAGGAGATGTGATCCTCCAGGGACTCCTCCCCATAGAATAGAAGAGAGTCTAAGGATCTTCAGTGAAGCAATGTGCTGATAGAGGAATGTAGTTTGATTTTTTATTGCATGATGAACAACTATATGCTCTTTGCAAGTCTAACAAAGTATGGGCTATTTTCACTTGAACTGAATCAGCTAAAATCATATTTTGATATTCCTTAACCTCTCCTGCAATATTAATATACTCCTAAAAATAATGTTGCATTTTCCATCATAAAATTCCTAATAAAATTTAATAATCAGATTTGGCAATTTGTTTTTAATTAGTCTGAAGAAATAGGTATTTGCTATAGGAGCAAACAGTACAGGCTTGTAAAAGATCGTTTAAAAGATGTCCTTTGGCTCCAATTTGAAGCAATCTAGCACAGAGTCCATTAAAAACATCGTAACTGAAAAGGAGGGACTAGACATTTGATGTGTGTGTCACAAACCATCTTACTATCAGTACCCTGAGACCGGACAAAGCTGCTGAGAAGGTCCCAGGAAAGCAGAGGAGTGAACAACAATGACATGTGTAACTCCAGAAACATCAGCACGGAGAAGAGACAAAACATCGTTCCCCAGAGAACAGAGCCATCCACTGTAAAAGCCATCTTGTCTTTAATCTTGAAAAATAACAGAGGTTTTTTCTCCTTTCTTTGAGTCTAACAATCTTTAACAGTTTATAATTACCTTTGGATTCAGAGCTGGTGTGAAAAATATTGGTCCAAATGATGGAAGCTTGAGACAAAGTTATAGATGAAAAAGGGTTTCAACTTCACCTCTGCTTAACATTAATTTTAGATTACTGTTCCCCCTTTTTTTTTTTTTTTCGCTTTCTCAAGACAGGTTCGACATCCTTAAAAGCAGCAGCAGAACAATTTCTAAAAATGCAACTGACAGATAACGATGATCTCACAGGCTGACTCTTGAGCCTCCTGATAGTCATGAAATGAGTAATGTTATAACCATGCATGGTGCCCTAGCTATAGAACTGGGTCCTCTTTGGATATTTTTCCTGAGTAAAAGAAGAAAAATGTGTTCACATTATGGTAAAGACAAAGCACAGATTAGGCAATGCATACACATTCCAGACATGGGGTGTTTCTAGAGCTTAAAGTTGTCTGACTGCTTGTACTTCCTTTTTATTTAAATATATATTTTTTCAGTGCAGATTGTTACCCACGTAGTTTGTTTGGTTTAGGTTGGATTGTTTTTCCACTCTTTTTTTCTTTACTTTTTAATTTGTGTGCTAGATATTGCTTAGAGGAAACAACTCAAGGGGGAGGTATTCGGAGGTGCTTTTTTATCTGACTCCATAAAATGTAACTTGAAAAGAAGAACAGGGAGTGCTCTGTTTTTGCCAGAGTGCTGTAAAGCAAAGCATCTTCCTTATGCATCACTGGCATTAAAGGTTCTTCAGGCAATATTAGGTCCTCTATGAAAAATTTGCTTTATTGAATTTGCGTGTGAAAAATAAAGTTTCCAATGCAAAGGAATATCCAGATCAGTCACAGTCACTATTTCTTTGCAGCATTAATGAGAAAAAAGGCTACAAAATATTTTTTTGTCACTCAGAATGGGACTCAGAATGAGAGAGGGAAGATCCACTGATTAGAAGAGATGCTTTTTGGTTAATGAAGTAGTTACTTAATGAAGGAAAATGGCACGTTAAGTATCTAAGCCTGCAAAGAGTTTAGCATCACTGGAAGAGATTGTATGTTGAAGATATCCTGGGTAAAGACAGCTACTCCTCAAGATGGGTTGTCTCAGTTCTACAGATGGAGAAAGGGTCTTTAAGTTCGAGAAAAACTAGTCACTGGCAGGAATATCACAACTATATTAAGGAAAGTGTATTGGTGGGTATAACAACCTTCTGCTACATGGGGACTGCTGTGGCACATACATGGTAAAAGACTTTTTTTCTTTTCGCGTTACAAATTTTGGCAGGAAAGACAATTTTGTTTCAACATTTTTTTCTCACATTTTCTTGTCCAAAATCTCAACCATAAGAGTTTGGACATGCAAAAATTAAAACTTTCCAGCTGAAAATAACACTTGTGTTTTTTAGCCAAATATCCCACCAGCTTAGATAATTGATGGCTATTATTAAAAAGTTTTGAAAGTTAGCTTTTGGGAGAAAAAAATGGCTTAATGAAAACATCTTCCTCAACAAATATATTTTTCTGAGGAAAACGAAAACAGCATCAGATGCAAGTCTTTGTACCCGATGCAGAATTGAAAGCAGACATTTCCCATAGGAACATCCATGTCATCACATTTTCTGTTTTGATCAGTGGGTTTTTTTCTACACAAAAGTAGGAATGGGGAGGATGTTTTATGAGTGTTTTTCTGTTCATTTTACTGTTACTACGCTGATGCACGGGCAGGTATCGAAACAGGCTGCAGTGAGCACAGCAGGAGGGGAGACAAATAGGAAAGGTGAGGGGGAAGGAGAGGCTAAAATAAACACCCTACACTCGAGCCAAAATCTGCACAAAAACACAGGATATGCCTGAAGGCCTGTTTATACGCTCGCTGACAAGATCCACTGAGTTGTTTGGGTTAGGATACCAATCTTGGGGCTGGGAAAGCGCAAATGCACATTTTGGGCTTCAACTATCGTATTCTTCCCCGATTCTCAGCCATGTCTGTGCCAGACCTGGAAGGACAAGTACAGGAAAGCTGACCTAAAATATGCAATGCCCCATGATTTTCTCTGCAGCTTATGACTGAAGACCTGCGATGTGAAGGTTTCGTGAATGTTTCTATCAGTTTCATCATGAAGAGCTTCATTCCAGCATGCACGCCGTGGAGATCTACTGTGGAAAAGGTGACGGACCCCAGCGTAACATGCAACTTCAGTGCATCTGGGGCCACATAAGCAGCATCCCAGGGGCCTGAGGGCTACATCTTGCCTTACAGTAATGTACCTGACTGCTGGGTCAGCACAGATCTTCCTTGCTTGCATGATAAGGAATTAATTAGCTACAAAGAAAACACTGGCCTTTTTTTTTTTTTTTTTCATATGCAGCGTTTTTTTCTTAACAATTAATTTTATTTTCCTTGCTACCTCCATCTCAGAACAGCAATCCATTTAGCCCCTGGTCCTCTTTGTGGCACCAGCCCCTTCCCACGTGTTGGTTCCCATGGCCAGCTCAGGCAAACACTGCAGCTGAAAGGAAACAGCCTTAGAATTAAAACACTCCTCCTTTTCAACGGAGCAGGATTTATATGGATCAAGAACACCAACTCATCTTGCACAAAATTCTGGGTTAGGGAGCTGAGACGGTTTCCAAATCAGAGCAAATGTTGTATCTTCAAAATCATTCATGGATTAAACGATGGTCCCCAAGCTGCTTTGGAACTCATTTCATTTGGATAAAGTCTCCTCACTTCATCTGTGCTTTCCTTTTATGTTAAATATGATGTGTTAGCTGGTATATTAAATACGAAGCATGCTAAAGGTATTTTAACATAGAAAGAAGATGAAATAAAAACATGATAAAGTCAAAACAATTTTATCTTATATCAAAACAAAATGTTTTAATATTATTAAAATAAATCAAGAAAGCAAAAATGAAATGTTTTGACTTTTTCTTGTTAAAAATATTTGTCAGAACTGACACATTCTCGCAAAACATTTGGATTTTGACAAACAGAATTCTTTTTACAGAAGAATTGTTTCAGCGAGCTCTAATTAAAAACTGGCTAAGTCACAGATCTCAAAAAAAAAAGTTGTCAGTGGTGAATTATGACTGTGTCAGATATATGGTGGAAAGGATAGGTTCATGGCCCAGTGCTATTCAATATTGCCATCTGTGATCCTGAAGCGAATGTAAAAGCACTTTTTACAAATTTCAAGGTAATCAGAAGTTTGGCAGAGTGTCCAGGGCCATCATAGCATGGTCAGAATCAACTAGGGAAACCAGTGATTTCAAAGTTAAGACCCTGCTGCCAAAATGGGAACCCTGCCTCGGCACGAAGGAACTCTGAAGAGGATTTACTTTTATTTGCAATTTATAAACACAATTATTTATTATTTATTTTTTATAAACAATCAATGACTAACCACTAAGTGAATGCTGGGGAGAAGCTGGTTAGGATACCAAGGGGGAGCAAAAGAAGAATAGGGAGCCCAATACACCTAGGCACAGAAAAGTGCTATGAGAAAACTATTTATTAGCCAAGATTTAACAGTTTAGTTAGTTTTACCTGTTAAAAAGAAGACTGAAAGGGTCCTGGGGAAAAATGGTTGAAAAAAGGGGCATTTTTTCTTTTCTTTTTAAAGCCAAGAGAGTTAGAACAAGGAATTGAAGGCAGCCAAATGCAGAGGGGAAAAGAGGCAATAATTTTAAACAGTGAGTCTGACTGCCCATAGGAACATGAGATCTGTCAAAGAGGGGAGCTCTCCTTTCCCCGTGCTCTTCAAGTCAAGGCTGGCTGCCCTCCGAAAGTCACGTGTCAGTCTAGCACTAGCGGGAAAAAAACAGATATGGTGGGAATTATGGAAAAAGAAACAGAGCGAGCAGTCTATTAATGCCTACCACACTAAAATCTACTTTTTAGTAGAATCTGTGTGAATCTACTTTTTAGGCTTTTGCACATAGTAGCTAATCTGAAGATATCTTGGAAATTGTCAGTGATGCTTAAATTATGCCAAGAAATCATGATTTTTTTTTATCAGTATCATCAGTGTGGATGCTTGGAGTTAAGAGAATGTCCTGGAAATCACATCACAAAAATATTTCCGATTCCTAATGTTGGTACTAACTGTAACAAAGCCGAGTTCTTGACCAGGGGGAAGAAAAAGAGATGCACATTCCAGACTAACTGCCCTGATGCTAAAGGAGATCAAGATGGAACTTAGATACCTGCCTTCCTGCCTGATTCAAAAGAAGGGACTTCACCTGTGCCTCTCCCATTGCCCTAGATTTCAGGAAATTTTCAGCAAACAGAGCACATTTGTAGAAAGTTTCAGTCTCAGTAAGCAACATTTTCTTGGGGGGGAAAAAAAAAGATGTATTTAGAAAAAAAAGCTTGATCAATTTAACATCTGAGTTTAATTCCTGCTTTTGCAACAAAACTCATTGTGTGAAGCTTGGTTTGTAATTTATATTTCTATGTTGTTCCTCTTTACTTGTAAAATGGGAATATGACCTTCTTTTAATTTTGTTGCAAGGTCCTTGGGTGGAAGACTTTTTTTTCTGTGTGTCTGTATATATATATTTGTATACACAAAGTAAAAAGCAAAATGGCTCGGGTGTCTAAGCTCATTTGTAACATAGATAATGTTTGTTCTTCTGCTGTTGTATTTAAAAATATAGTCAACAGTTAGAACAGAAATTGCTACTAAGAGATATTATCTGCCATCCATGACTTGAAAATTATATATTAAAATACTGAATTATTTGAAGAAATGGAATTATTTTATGCCATGTGTTTCTTTGTAGAACAATATGACAGTAAGATAACATTTTGCAATTTCAGATCATTTCCCATGGCAAGGAAATTACATTTGCCAGCCACATGCTTTTTTGCTCCGTTTAATGTACACATGACAGATACTGGTTGGGACTGATGTTTTTAGTAGAATGTTGTTCAGAATTAAGCCTAATAACTGATGCAATGTTAGAACCGCATACATCAGCTGCTGGTACTTTCATCTCACAAAACCTGAACACACTTTGCACTTTCAGAAGTCTTCGATTGTTTTACTTCCAGTAAAACACTTCCACTAATGCATTTATTTAATGTTGTTATAATACAAAACATATTATAAAATATATAATGCATAATAATGGATGTAATATATATTGTTATAGTTCAGCATATAAAATAATTTAATTCTGTATAAATAGGTCTGATATTTAATATATTTATAGGTATGTTATGTTGATGTTGTTTGTATGAATTCTGTTATCCAAAAATGTAAACAGATTTGCTTTTTAAATTGTGATAACAGTAGCTTTTGATTCGGGCTGTAAGTCATTATTCACTGTTTGTGTCTCTGACCAAGAGGTATCTAAATCTAGAACCTAGACAATTCAAATGCACGAAGATGGCAGGAAAAGACAATGGAGAAAACCAGAAGATTGTTCGCAATCAGGTTAGTTAATGGGTTAGAGGCACTGCGAAATATATTATTTAGTCGCTTTCTCAGAGAGATATACATGTCCGCTAGCAAATCCAGCTAAAATATATGTTTATCAGTTCACAGCACAAAGGAAAACTTGAATCAGCGGCAGTATCCCGTTTGGTCCGGCAGTACGAGGCACCACCCAGTAACAGTAATATTACCAGCAGCAAAGTTTGAAATACTGCTTATTTTTGGCACTCATGGTGATTCTCAAATTGCAATATCCTAACACAACCTGTACTTTTCAAGTGAGGCAGCCATAATTCAGGCTCCTGAATGAATGACCAGATTTACAAAAACTTGGCACAAAAAAGTAATTGCTGTAGCCTTGGTCTCACCAATTCATTGAGGCAATCTATATATTATTTCTTGTAATTTGAATTACTCAGGTATCTCCCATTCCTCTCTAGCCTCCCTTGTCGCAGACCAGGTTGAACAAAGTAAGGAGAAACATTTACAGCTCAGCCAGCACACACATGTGCACAACTGAATAGGTATTAATCAGCACATTATTAAAATCACAGGATTCATAGTCCATTAAGTCGACTGAGCTGCGCTGCTCTCTTAGGCCTAGAAAATGACCCAGATTGATCCTGCAATGCCATTCTGTGCCGAAAGTGAGACCAACTAAACATTGATAAAAACCTTTGTATCCCAGATATTCTTGTTTTGAGGTGGACCTCAAAGTAACATTTTTGCATTGCTGTGTCTCCCCCAAAATTCTCAGTAATCAACTAGGATAGGTAGAAGTTGGGTAGAAATCCTCAGATGCATGTCAGGACAACATAAGTATCACCCTAGAAAAGGTCTATAGCAAATGCTTTTTTTTTTTTTTTGCCATGTTTTTCCTTTCAATTTTTTGATATGAAGTCTCTTAAGGAGTTGAAATGTAGCTTCCCTACATCTAATGAATAAACACATTTGCAAAACACAAAGCTCAGGTCTTGCAAGACCTGTGGTTCAGGGACACCATGGAAGACCTATAGTTTTGGAACACCAACCTGAGAACTGATGAATCTCCGAGCAGACATCCAAATGTACAGGTATCCAAGAACCACTATTGCATTTAAAGATATATGCCAGAGAAACAATAAAACAAGTCAAACTAAAATGGCACCTTCATAAACTTTTTCATAGAATGCCCGAATAGCTGAGGTTGGAAGGGGGTCTATGGAGGGGACCTGGTCCAAGCCTCCTGTTCAAGCAGGGTCACCTAGACCAGATTGTCCACCACCATGCCCGGTCAGAGTTCGACTGTCTCCAAGAATGGAGACTCCACAGCCCATCTGGGCACCTGCTCCGGTGCTCAAACCTGTGAAATAAAGTGTTTTCTTCTGTTTGGATGAAACTGTTCGTGTTTCAGTTTGTGCCCACTGCCGTCCATCCCGTCCCTGGGCACACTGACAGGCGGCAATGCTTTTTGTCTGCTTGAAACTGGTTAGCTCCAGCAAAGCTCCGATTTATTCTTGTTGCTCTATTTGATATTTTCCCTTCATCTCATCTTGGCTCCTCCTTTTCATTCATTCCTGCATTTTCCTACATCAGAACACTTTTTTCATTAATAGCTCTTTCTTTTTCTTTTTCCTTTCTTTTTTTTTTTTTTAACAGCCTGCCCCCTCCCATATTTCATACTTCCTCCATATCACTTTCCTCATCTTTCTCCTCTTTCTCCATGGCATTTTCTCTTCTTTCTTCACAGCAGCACACTTTTCTTTATGATCCCTGCCAAATGAAGATCTCCTTTTTTTACATTTCCCTCTATCCATCAGTACCTTTGACAACTCGTTAGCTGTAGCCACAACCAGGTATGCACGCAGTTAAGAATAGGGGAAAATATTTTCTTGGCTAGTGCATAAGATGCAAAGACGACCATTTCCTGTCTGGGCAGTACTGTTATTAGCTGCATTACAATTGATTTTGTTTTTAATCTGCTTCTAAAACATTGGTGCAAATCAGCATCTGCAGCGAGAACCTGCACCGTTTAAGTCTGTGCTACGAGCAGTCACATTATCACTAGCATACGCGACAGCAAGAAGCTTTTGTTCCTCAAAAAGCCCTGAAATACAGCCTGACAGCCATGTGGCAACTTTCTTCTCCCATCTGCAGAAGCTAGTCAGCTTCACCTGACTACAACTAAGGTACAACCGGGAGGCAGGATGTTTTGGTGGAGACAAAACACAACTCTGACTAGTTAGTTACCCGAATTGCTAAATCAGGGTCTGGTCGTTCGCATTCAGCTTTTTGGAAGGTCTAGCACTCTAAAAAGCAAGTATTTGACTAAGAGCATCAGAGCAGCTAAAGCAAATTCATCATTTTTTCTAGCCTGAAAAGGAAGTTTAGCCTGGAGAACTTGGGTAGGTTTTGTGACGTGAGCCAGCAAAAGCCCAGCGACTGCACCTTAACAGGCAGGAGCAGCACTGAGGGTTGGAGCGCTGCTGCCGAGCTCTGCGGGTGAGACCCTTCTCGTTTCACACGTTTGGGGAACGTTGTTATGACAGCCCAGAGAGGAGCAGGATAGCAGCTGCTCCCAAGCTGATGCTTCAGGCCAACTTTCAGAGAGCAGCTCAAACATTTTAAAGGTCAAAGAAACCAGGTTTTCCTCCTGCCAGAGTCTTTTTTCTTGTTATTTTACTGAGGAAATCTGGGGAAAATATAGTGCTGTTTTCATAGTGCAACACAATTGGCAAACATCCACTTTAGAGAAGTGTAGGTTGCAGCACGCATGACTAACGATTAATGATGCTCATTAAAAAATGAAGTTCTGATGAAATTCATTAATGCTTGGCTTGAGTCTTGCTAACAGTTACGCAACATTAAGAGCAAGGCAATTACAGATCTTGGCTGCAACTCATTGAGAGATAAAAGAATACCCTTTTTCCTGTTTAACTCAATGTATGACATGCTGCACTACAAAAATACGCCGTCTTGAAACGCTTCTCGAGCAATGAGACGCAGCCTGCAGCTCCATTGCCACCTGTGGGTAAGTGGTGGCGTTGGCCATCCTTTTTTTTAGCTTCACGGGACACAAGAAATGAAGGTGTCCACAGAAAGGAACCGCAATGAAGCAGAGCTGTGCTTCTGGCTTGCCTGTCAGGTCATCCTAAGTAGACAACCCTTTGACTTCTTAGATTACTGCTAGCATTTGAAGAGATCTATACGTCGCGCTCCTCGCATTCCTGAAAAAAGGAAGGAAAAAAATAAAAGGAGAAAACCTCAAAACCCGAGAAGCACCTTTATTCTAAATAGCTATGCGTGGCAATGAACATAAGATTCCAGTTCGCTCACACGCTACGGGGCTTTGTAGTGCTAATGGGAATAAAGTCATCTATTAATTCTAACTCCTCTACAAAAAAAGTCATCTACATAATTCTATATGCAACTTGTATAAAGAGAATAAAAATTTCTATTGTCATTAAGGGTAGAAGTGGTAATTTCATTTCACCCTTAATACTATGACACTTCATATAATTGATGCTTAAATTGAATAGGTCTTGAAGTCCACTATGCATCGTTATTTTACTTATCACACATCCACAGTTTGCTCTATATCTCGAGGAGGATACAATCTTCAAAACTGTCCTTCCTGAAGTGGCATACAAATATTTCTTTATTACTTCCTACTGACAACTTTTAGTTCAGCAAAATCCTGCACTGCCTTTTCCGCGAAGACGAGGCCAGGCTGTGAATGAAACGATTTTACCTGTGAAAAAAGATTCCGTGTTTTGACGGGTTAGTCGCTCCGCACAAGAGGGCCCCTGTTCCCGGCGAGCAGACAGCTCGGCGCGCAGGGGGAGCTTTGAGGGTTTCCGAGGAGGAAGGCACAGGCGGCGGCTCTCCTTGCTTCTCATGGCCAATTTGGTAGCCACAAGGAAACCTTTAACTCCGGCCGTACTTGTGTATTTTCTATTAAGTAGAAAAACTAGTCTTGGACGCTTTGTCACAGAAATAGCACTTTGGCAGCAAAAAAGCCCCATGGAAATAATAAGCCCTGTGTCTAGGTCAGTGCGAGGCATAGAGACCCTCAGAGGCAGAAGCTGAGCGCGTGGCACTACCACTGGTCATGGCACTCGCAGAAAACCACCCGCCAGCTAAAAGGCAGAGGCCATACAGATCGAGAAGGGCCTGTTATAAATAAACACCTACTAAAGCAGAGATGGACGTCTCCAGGCTCCCACAAGGCCGGGGCCTGTTTTTTTTCTTAGACCAGAGATTAGTCCCTACATGCATAATGCGTAACTGAAGGTTTTGCTTTATTTGCTTGTTTTTATCCATCCCTTACTGGATGCACACATAAACTCTTGTACTTTTTAAATCAAGCCCACCAGGAACATGACTAACAAAACTCTCTATTTAGTGCATGCAGAAAGGTCCTATTTCCAGTGACAAGCATGGCAAGAAGGCAGCCTTTGCCACATGTTTTCCTCAGTGTATTTTACTGCGAGCGGTTGCATCTGAGTAACTCCCAAGTAAAATCCACATCTTGGCAAAGTCACTCTCCTTAAGGTGTACACATGAGATACAGAAGCCCAAATTTTACTGACACGTTTTTAACACCGCAATTAATCCCCAAAGCAAATTTCTAACACTGAGCCCTCAACACTGAATGCAGAACCTTCCTTCAGTGAGTGCAGTGGATCAGCCTGTAAAAAGGGTCTCGCATTTAACACAGCTCTTAACGCTCACAAAGTGCACGTGCGCTGCACACTAGCCCTAACTTTTCATATATTTTCCCTTCATTTGTTAAAAGCAGTAAATCCTACCAGCAGCTGTATTCCATATAGTCCCTTTCCCTCCACCTTGAGGTTTTAGCTCTTAAAAAACAAATCTACGCTTAACGCACAAAACAAAGCCGTCAACTGTCTACAAGCCAAATACCAGTGCAAAGTATTTCATACATAGATGTGCTGTTAACACTGGTGAAAAGGTCTTCATTTTGCTAGGAACCCAAACTCTTCAAGAAAACTGAACCATTCTATTTAAAACGCATTTAAAACTGTAGAAAGCAAAGTCATCACAATATATGCTAACAGTGCAGTTAGAAACCAACTTTATTGTTGCAACTTTAAATTATTTACACAATATAAATCTCTTCGAAAGATACATTACTTCATTTAATCAGTGGTAGAAGGCCTTATAATATAGCTTCAACATTTAGTTCAAAAGAAATACAAGTCACTCCAAATGATAAATGATGCAGCTAAACTCCACGTAGTACAAGAAGGGTCACAAGGTCTTTGGAGAGATGATAGTACTGGAAGATGATGAAGGCTTATTTTTAAATCAGACTTATTTTATTTACAGGACATAAATGAACTCAAAATAAAATAAAATAAAAAGGCAAAACACACCCTCCTCCAAAAAATTATGCAGTGAAACAAGTCAGAAAATGTAATATATTCCTAATGTAATATGGCCATTTCTGCAAGTATATAAAGGGTTTTAGATAGTTGTATTAAGAGGCTTGAGACAGAAGCAATGCATCTACTTAAGTCATGTTTAACAAAGTCTGAATACATTCTCAGTGCTGAGACCATTCAAAGCACTTGTGTACAAAGCAGCATTATACTACCACAGACTGCATTTGCAATACAAATGTTAAAAGGAACATTTCTACGGAAACAAACAAAAAAACAAGAAGCAAGCTGTCACACACTGAAGACTTTACACACCTAGTATTTTTGATAATACTTAAAAATTGCTACTATTAAAAGCTAAGAAATATCTTTTTTTCCCAGTTTATTCTGCATTTTACAGCATCGTGCTTAATATTTTTCACATTTGTCCTCCAAGATTGGCTTTATCTTGTGTTTTGCATGGATCTTTGCCGTGTGAGAAAAAAAAAAAAACATTGCAACACAGAAAAAAAGGAACTGTAATACCCTAAAAACAGGTTGGACTAGTGCAGTACCTCAAGTTATTTCAGCTTTTATTTTTTATTAGATTTCAAGTAACTTGTATGCTTTCTTAACTTTCACCCAACTTTGGGCTTCCACAAAGTCTGGTGACCACCGTCAATTCACAGTACTCTGTACCTGCCGGGCCATTTCAGTCAGTTTTTGACACTTAAAAGAATAAAATAAAGCCTTATCGTCAAAGAATCTGGTGCAAGAACACCTACATGGTTAAATATGAAAAAAGCCAAGCGCACACTTGAACTAAGGCAAATGAATTAACTGCACGTGAATTAAATTTTTGTGAAGTAAAATTTTACAATGTTTCTTCTCTCCCCCCAGGCTGGCTGATTTCCTTGTCATTGGAAAGAATCACTTAAAAATCAGATGATGCTATTGCCAGTTCTTACCGCACCAAGCCAGGGCAGCACCACACAGCTGGCAAAATGCAAGCAATTTACACGTTCCTTTCCATGCCAGGGGCCTATAGGCCACAAGAGGTTGCTGTCTTCTGGCACGTGGCCTCTGCACTCGGGCAGCTTCCCGCTGCAGAGACCCTCTCCCCAGGCTGCGTGGCTGCCTAGCAGAACCCCTCCCTCGCACCAGACCAAGGTCGTGGCTTTCCATGTCTTCCACAACCAGCCAATACAACTGGCATTCAGCCTACTGAATTAAAAAGGTGGCCTGGGGAAAATCAGCTGAGGGACTGTTTAACACTAGCCCTACAGAAGTGGAAGCCTGACTAAATGCTTTCTATTCTGCTACTCTAATTAGAGCCTGCCTGGTACAGGAGAGATGACAGGAGACAGTAGGAAATTCCAATAGCCCAGTACTCCAGCACACCTCAGAAGGCAGCTAAGAACACATTAAACAACACAAAAACATTGAAGTCCATCAAGAGACAGCCACCTCACACTAGGACAGACAGGAAGGAGTCAAACTCTTCTACAAGCTACAAGGGAGGACAAGACAAACAGGAACGAATATTTCAGTTCATTATATTAAAAGGAGGGAAGAAAGTAGTTAATTTAAGACCTCTTTTGGTAGGAGTCATAACAGGTATTTTGTAAGCTTTTGCTATCTACCAACCGCTTTAACAGAAACCTCAACTTCATGTTGAAACAAGCTCACTCTCCACAACTTGCTCTTGTCCCTAAACTATGCAATTAAACAGAAGGCATATCCAATACCTTGTCACAGGAAGAACTTGAACTTCCATGCCACTTGCTCACTTTTACTTATTTTTGCTGAGTCCATTCCTCCTCTTGACCTAGAACTCTATGAGAGAAGCTTCCTTTCCAGAAGCCCTGTAACTTCTAGCACCTACCCTGCTGCCAGGCCCTGTCCATGAGGTGCAAACAGAGCTCGCGGAGCCTATGAACGGCACCAAGGGGCATCTGCCAGATGGACAAGGAGATCTGCACACAAGTATCTTCCAGCAACATTATTAAAACACAGCAGAGAACAAGGACAGAGTAACAGCCTGAAGAACACTCTGGAGTTTAAAAACAAACAGGCAGGGCAAGGCAACAATAACAGTGTTTAATCTGGCATTTAGGGAAAACACTTGTCTGAGCTTCACTTCCACAGTTAAAGGCCTCTCTAGAAACAGACTTCCTAAACCAAAAGAAACTTTTTGCAAGTTGTATATTTCTAAAGTAGAAGACCATTTTAATCAAAGGAAGTAGCTAATGATGACGAGATCTGAAAAGCAGCTTTTATATTCCAAGGTTAGTAGTCCTACCCTGCTCCCCCTAATGAGCTAGGGCTCACTTGGTCTTTTTATTTTTATTTTTTTAGGGGAGGAGGAGTGGGGGAGGAGGGTGTGGGCAGCAAAGGAGGTTTTATTATAGCATTTAAAAGTTAGTAGCTAATTCTATTATAAGGCTAAATACACCAAAAACGTTTAAGATGGGAGAGTCCTATCACAACTGAGTTAGTTGCTTTCATCACAGGAATACCCCCCCTTACAGAATTTCCACTCTACATGTTTCTGTTTAGAAGTCACCAAACATTCAAGGATACACAGGAAATTTTTGGAGGTTTAGTAGGCAAACAATTCTAACAGCCTCACCTGTACAGCACAGGTACCACATGCACCTGGTATTTAGTTTGCTGTCATGTTGGAACAGACTTTCTCTTAATCTTATCACTGTATAAATTCCTTTATTCACAGAAAGATTCCCAAGAGCACAAGGAAAGAAAAAAGAAAAGAAGAAAAAAGAAAGAAAAAAAAAAAAGCTAGTGGAAAAAATGACATTGGATGCCCAAAGCTATAAATGGATACCTTAACATAAAACTATTATGCTCTGTTACAGGTCAAGTTAACAAAAGAAGTCAGCACACAGAGTTAGATTTCTTCTTTACATCAAAATTTCTACAAAATAGGAGAGAATACAATGCAATACACAAGTCCATAAATGCAAGATACAGTACAATTCACACTAATTTACAAATGGTTATTTACACTGTTGTATGTACATTTACAGCCAGACCTGGTTAATGTGAATCTGATAATTCCTTTTAAAATGCAAATCAAAAACTGCAAATGAGGGAATTCAAAGTTATGCAAGATCAAATTAGTTATCATTTAGAAATCTTTAATATTTATATGCTTTAAGAAATTAGACGCAGATTAACCAGACCTGTCTGCAGAAATGAGAAGAAAAAAATTCACACTGTTCTGCTTTACAAAAGCAACCAGGCCACTGTGGTCTATTGACTTGATGCTATTTATGCATGAATGCCACCACTAACAATCCTCTTCATATTTACAGTGTAGCTTTAACTACAGAAAGAACCATTAATTTTGGCATTCATGCCCTTAGCTTAACATAAAGGCAACAGAGTATCTTCTTGGCAAGTCACAGTCAGAACTAAGGGATGTTTCTAGAGCTCAGTCATTTTTTTCTGTCCTTCTTCAAGTATCTTAAAGTTGCAATAAAAAGACTGAGATAAAATGAGCCAGAACAAGTACACGTTCTCTAGTTTGGTGCTTTAGTACCTAACTTACATTCAGGATGTCCTGTATTCACAGTTTCAAGCTAGCTTATATCCTGCAATGCTAACTCACACTACCACTTCAACCTGCGCACACCTGCAGATATTCTTTAGCACGTGAGAATACCCGGGTGCTACTGGCAAGAACTGAGGTGGAGCAAGACTCAAGGTAACTGGCATTTCATTCTGGATGGTCTTTGAGTTATTTCCTCAGAACAACTTTAATCAGGAATTGTTTTAATCCATACTTGTCTCGAAAGAAAGCTGATGCAAAGCAGCATTTACATGTGTAAAATGAATTTCAACATGCAACATTAAAGCCTCTATCACTACTGCAAAGTTGACCACTGTAACCTGTGATAATCCTTGTGCTTCTTCAAAGTGGCTCAGGAAAAGCTTGCAGTATTTACTGTCTGCTTCAAAGTGCCTGTGTGGGATTCAGTGGAACTTAACTACTCCACAAAATGAGATGAGCTGCACTCACGAAGAGCTTTGGTTCTGCAGGAGCACGTTTCCACTCTTACAGAGTTTATTGCTACTTATGCTGTATAAACAAAACACTACTGAAAAAAATGACTGACTCCAAAATTAAACAGTCCTGGTACATCTAGAGGAAATATAGATCACCAATTGTTGGGAAAGTTAAAACAGCATCTCTAAGTGTTGGACTTCCCAGAACTTGAATGTCACAGCCTCTTTCAAGTATTTTATGAATACAAAGCAAAACTGCCAGAACAAGTCACCACTTGAAGAAAACAGTTATCGAGTTCTAAAATACTGTCAAATTTACTTCCAAAGAGAGCTTGCTAAACTTAAAGTGGACTACCAAGAAAGCAAGGAATTCTTCAACAGGAGCTTGTTGATCACATGTACAGGGATGAAAGGAAAAATAAAAATAAAAAAATAAAATATAAACAGAAAATGAATGTCTTCAGTGCCATTTCATGAGCTCTAGCAACATCCTTGATGACTGCTACAGAAGGAAAATATATCATTTTTACCTATTTGTTTCTATTTAGCTACCAAGAGAATTTGCCCCATAGCTTTCAACTAACAAATGCTAAAAAAGAATAAACTGTTACCTAATTTCAAGTTAAAAAGTCCAAATTCTCCCATTTTTATTATACTTTTAAGGTTTTGACTGAAATTAAGAAAAAAAAGGAGACAGAAATGAATATAAACCAGTTAAGACAAAAAAAAATCTTGCTTTTGTAAAATAACAGAAGGCCATTCAAAATGGTCTTTCAAGGTGAAAATTTTTCATTCACATCAATTGCTTTCTTTGTCCTGAATCAATCCAAGCTTTTGTAAAGCACAGATATATGCATGCGTATAGATGTACACATATGTATCCATATATGTATACATATGTATATGCGCACACACACATATGCCAATATGCTGTAAAGCAATTTTGAATAAATACCTTTCTCGGAGTCTGTACAAAAGGCTCCCCACAATATTTACTCTTCAGGTAAGTTTGTGTTTACTTGTGTATATGCAACACACAGACTTTGTACATGTGGGCACTTAAGTGACCAAAGTGCAAAGTTTTTCAGAGTATAATCAGGGTCCAGTATACATCTGCCCAACTCCACACTGTACTGTTGGGTTGGTTTTTGTTTTTGAGATTTAAAGCCTCTTTTCCACTCCTAAACTTACTTGTTATTTTACTAAGTAAACATTTTCCTTTCAATTCACATTTTGTAATCCAGATCACTCTTGGTATAATAGCTTTAAGAAATAAGAAAATATTAAGTGTGTGATGCTCAAAGCTCCACTGTTCAAACCCTACATGTTTCCATACTATCTTTTGAACTGGAGACTTTGAAAAGCAACTCAAGCAACTCGCTACCACAGACTAAAAGTTAAAACATACCAGAAACTGCAACTACAAGACCAAGCATTTAAGACTCGGATCCAAGGTTAAAAGATGACAAAGCAGAAGACATCGTCAACACATGAACTGTAAACCTAAATGTCTTGCTCCCCAGTGCAACAGGATCTCTGTTTACTAATCTTCAGTTCAATAGTCCATTCTGTTTGATGCTGCTGAAGTACTTCAGATACAGAGACCAGAATAGTGTTCACTTTGAATCAAGTTTCAAAATGGAATACGGACTTTAGAATAGTGGTCGTTGGTTTCTTCTTTTTCTTTAAAAAGAAGAAGAAAAAAAAAAAGTACTCTTCAAAAACAGGCAGCCTTCCCACAACAGTTAAAGATGGTACAATTCCCATCTAACACTGTGACAGTTCACATTCTCAAAGAATCTGATGGCCACAGAACTTCCACATCTCTACAGCTTAACACACCAAGAAGGAAAATCAAAATGTCATTTACCAATTCAGCAAACAGGTTGATTCTTATACAACAGAGAAATACCGCAAGATGGAAAGCTACATTTTTTTTTGATTCTCCTCCCCTCTCACTACTGCATGTTGGTCATATTTTTGGAGTATATTATCGGTGATATTTTGCTCATATAGAACTAATAGATTAATATTCTCTGACCACGTAGTTCTCTAATATAAGTTAATGCAACTTCAATAAAATAAGTTGTTAAACAAATCCTTTGGAACAACTTCACTGTTTGCACCCAACTGTCACAAAAACTGATGAAAGCAGCAATGGAATCATGTTAAACTTATAATAAATAATTCACATACAACATATGTTAAATTACAAAAAAAGGATTAAATTGCCATTTCTACAACCTTTTATAGATTTAGCAAGTTTCTAATCCATTTTATATCAACAGCAGTAGGTATGCTCCTCATATTAAATTTAACATTGAAGGACTTTTTAGAGGCATTATTTATAAAGCAAGAACCACCAAGTGAGCATTAAAAGAACTTTAACAAATGTTTAGCTTTTTTTCCAGTATCTGTTCACAGAAGATTCAGGCATTGTCTATCCACTTGGTAAGATTCTTCCTCTTCATTACTCAGGAAGAGTTAATGTCATGACCTCCAGCTTCATTTTGAAATACTGGTTAAAACGAACAATTGCATACCTAACCAAAGGGAGACAGAGAGATTAAGTTAAGAGCAGATCATTGCTTATATAAATGGAGCCCTACTAGGACTAATCAGAACTGCACCTAACCCAGCACCTTTCACAGCAGCTTCTGAAGGAAGAAATCAAGGACTGAGCAATCACGTTATTATTACAATATTATATTATAAAACCTCTATGTAGCATAATATAGGCAAATAATATAATATATATTATATGTACAGTATAATATAATCACAATATTATATTATAAATCCTCAGAAGACTCGCCTAGCTTGCTTCAGTTTGGAGAGGAGCTAATGTCCAGGGGTTATCAGAGGTAGTGAATGGAGGGCTGTACTTAAACAAGCTCAGGCTTTGAGGATTGAAAGAAAGAATGTTGTTTCAAAACTAGTTTAGAAACTGCAACAAAATGTTCCGTGTCCTTTACCTTGTTTTTTTGTGCCACCTAGTGGCTCCTATCAAGTATTTGTACTTGAGACTGAGTAAGTTTTAAAGTTGGGGCGGAGGTGGGTGGGAAAGTCAACTTTCTGTATTAACTCTTTTTTTAAGAGCAGAATTAAGCCCAGTAATCTGCCTCAGTCATTAATTAAAAAAAAAAAAAATCTAAGCTAAAGCCAAGCCTTATACTGAGGGAAGGTGATTAACTTTCATCATCTCTTCCAGTCCCTGATGGATAAATTCTGCTGTCTGTGGTGAAAGATTAAGAGAAAACGTGCCAATTCACTTGAAAGGAACCATCAACTAGTGTATCTCCAAATAGAACCAAGTGTTCATTAGCATTTGGGAGATTCCTTACACAGGAAAAGGGGTAGCAATTTCTCAAATCAACATCCCATGCAGTTTTGTGCATCCCATAAGTTTTCTCTTAAAAAAAAAAAAAATAGTAGGGTCATGCAGAACAGGTCTGCTGTTTTCTGATACCTGGGATGCTAGAGTACACAATTTACAGAAGTCTCTTCCATTCTCAACTGTTCTGTGATTCTCTGAAATGCACTAACAGAAGGAAAAGAAAAAGGGGGGGGGAGTGTCCCCATGTCGAAAGAATACAGCATACTTACCCTAAGAAATCAAAATCAATGGTAGAATATTTGGCTTGAATTAGAGCCCACAATCCCCAAAAGAAGTGGGATGCCTAAAGGAAAAAGTTAGTAGCAACAGTTTAGCACTATATAAATATACATATATATATATTCTAGCATTGAGACAAAAATATCAAAATATTTTTGATAAAATGTTATTTTATCACTGACTTGGATAAGGATACTAAGTCATCAGCATTTACAAAAATTTCTCAGCTGCTCCAACTTTACTTGCTTTTCCAATCCAAAAATGTAGCCTGTTTGTATGGTTCAGATTGAAACTATGACTTACATGCACAATATGGTTATTAATATACTTTAATAAACTTTGGAATATGTATATATACACAAACCCACACTTATACATAGACAAACACATACATACACAAGCATTTATGTATACACACACACAATGGCCAAGAGCTGGATAATCTCCCTGTGAAAGATGCATTTAATTTCTGGACCACCCACATTACAAATGATCCATTTCAGACTTCTATAGATAGTTGCTTACAGTAATTACCTAAATTGCTTCCTGAAGCTCACATTTACCAGCCCCGTACTTAAATGTGCATCTTTACCAGACACATACCACATATATACATGCACACATGCCTGAAAACACAGCTTAAACTGCAACCACTGCATGTGCAGGTGAATCTCTTCTCTACCTTTCATTTTTACTAACTTCATCTGATGGCAATCAGTCTGTAGCTTTATATCGGCATTCATTTATTTTAGTCTATTTTTTCTTAATAAAACCTCCAGCTTTAAATAACATTATATCTTGTGTTTGGCTGTATTTGTACGCTCTGTGTGGTCTAGTTCTAAACAGAATTCTACCCTCTTAAACACTGCTATGAGCATAGCTTAGAACTGACAAACAATGCTAAATTTTTAAAACAGCCCACCAGCCTAAATAATTGCAAATCTAACTTTCCCTACTGAACAGGACAGCTGAATTTTATAGTAAGAGCTGGCAATATAAATCAATAGAGTAACAGCAAACAAGATGGTATTTTCTAAATTAAAACTTTTTTAGTAAGTCAGCTTGCTAGAAAACAAATATTTTCTCACCGCAGTCACTAGCTTTTTGCAGAAAACTGAAAGAGGACTGAAACAAGGGCATTTTGGCTTCTTTGCTGTAGTCCTCCTAGGCATAGTTTGGCACTTTATCCTTTAGTTTTATCTTATTTTGCTTTTTACTATCTAGCTACTGGATGAAAGATAATGTGAACCTGTATTAACCTTGGAAATAAAGCACAGATACGTTTGAAGTAACACCTGGAAGAGCAGACAGGCAGCTTAAAGTTACTTCTAACAGTCTGTATACATGTATGTCTGTATCTCTCTGCATCTATGTCTCTCTATATTTATAGCAGGGGTATTCAATGACTAAACGTCACACGTGTTTATATATACACACGTATCCCCAATGAGACACTGAAATTGTATTGAATTCTCTGAAGAAGGATCAAAATGAACCTGCTCAGTCCTTTCAAAGGGACAAGATGAGGGAGCAAAGGTTTCAGATCCAGTCTACAGCTGACCAATTGAGCAGAGAGTCCTTAGAGCACACAAGGCAGGAGGAGCAGGGGGTAGACTCACCCAATCAGGTCTAGGCTTCACAAAATTTCCTAGGAAGCACAGGGCAATACACAAGCAATTGTGCTGAAATTTACATCACAGAAGTGACTAAAACCCAGCCTGGAAGAAACTCGAGGCCCACCAAAACACTGCAGGCAGAGTAATTGAGACAGTACTGAAAGACTCAAAGGTGACCAAATTATCTTTAGAAAACTAAGTATCTTAGTTTTTACTCTCTAAAAATAAAGAGGCTTTTAATTTCCTGAGTGTTATAGGTCTTTGTGGATCACTGCCTTTCTCTTCTGCCTCCTTACAAGTTCAATGCAGACCCACCAAACAGCTGTTGACAACCTGAGGATCTGCCACACTAATGAACAGCAAAAGAAAATACTTGGTAAAAGTCCATCTCTACTTTTTTCCAAATACTGACTGCATCCTTTGCTTGGAATAGTCTACAGAAGAATCATAACACAACAAAGTTGTGAGGCAAGGTTGTAAACTCTGAGGTTAAAATTTGAAAAGCAAAAAGCCTTGTGGTATTGTGCTTTTAGTCTAAAATTCAGTCACCCAGTCTGAAACAAATCCAAAACCTACTGCTTCTTAGAAGGCTTGGCACAAATGATACAAATACTACACACTCCATACATGAAAAAAATCTTAAAAATGAATTGGCAAGTTTTATCTCAAGCAACAGTAACGGTGGTCTGATAAAGGTGAAACAAGGAAGATCCTTTGGCAATCATATTAAGAGAGGAAAATCCAGGGACCGAAATTCCGATTTTTTAAAATGATCAATTCACCCTTTGTTCTCTCTCTCCCTCCTGTTCCCCTCCATCCCACCCACCCCCAATTTTTTTTAATACAGGGGTCAGCTGGACTAGAGGCTTTGAGAACTTGCCTCTCATAGTTCCTTTACCAGCTCATTTCGATAGCCATCAAAGCACAAGACACAGCTTTATTTTCTCTCTGACAATGGGGAATGGCAGTCAATCTGATTAAATGGACACCATGCTTGACCTGAGCCTTTTCAAGGAAAATCAGCCTTAGGAGAAAGGTCAAGGGGAGCAGAAGCAGAACAGTCACACACAGCAAAAGCAGGTCTTGCTGCATCAAGAGTCCACAGGCATATTTAAACTGATCAAAAATGACTTTGCCTAGAAAATGAAGTCATAAGATATAATCCCGTGTGGCCTAGCATTATCTGTCTTCTAGAGATAAAATGGATTTGAGTGACCGCTTCATGCATATGTGAGCAGCATTTGAGGAACAGGCATGGTGCCATCTAAGAAGTGAGAGTAAAAGGCCAGCTCAAAATTTAAATAAAATGGGTTAGGGAAGTTTTTCTTCATATACAATAGCACACAGAGTAAGAAATTGTCAATCACACTCATCTATAAAATAGCAGGCTTCTCTATGGTATTTGATACGTTTTAATTTATAAATATTTACCAGTGCAAACTGATTGACTTGAACATAAAGCACTTCAACCTCCTTCTCACTGACTTCTGTACCAAATCCTTTGTATTCTTTGTAGGCCTCAAGGTAAGATCTCAGCCATTGCTCCTGTAACTCTCTGTTGGGATAAAGGCTGTAGTCTACCTCATTTACTCCTAGAAAAAGGATAAAAATCCCTGTCAGGTTTTCAGAGCATCATCATAATAAAATCCACGCACCACAGAAGTCAAATACTTATGTGGACAAACATAAACATCCATATATTTACTGTGAGATGCTTTTATTAGTTACTGATTGGCAAGTATTTCCTACACAAGATTCAACTTAGCAAGAATTATCTTGTATATATTTTCAGCCACACACATACTCCATTTATACTTGACATACAGCAAGTTTAATGTTGATGGAAGCATCTGCACTATGAAACAAAAGCCCTCCCACAAATATTAATGCATTTTGTATAAAAATGGACTTAAAGGCAATATTATCAAAGCTGGATCCAGTCATTTTCATATTGGCACTGATTAATCTCATGTTTCCAAGACAGAAGCTTTACAAAAAGTCTATCCCTCCCCTCCACAGGGTACTGGTAGCATTAGAACTCTTATCTCTGTAGCTAGCCTTTTGGTCCTGTTTTTCCTTTACAGCATAAAGCTACAAATCTACCTAACTGGAGATGCTCAGCCTCAGGCCATGTGCAGTTTGCCAGGATTCCCAATCCTGGATAACAGTTCATGCCCCCTGGCTCTTCTTTCTGGAGAATTTAAGATTGTATCTTGTCTACAAGGCTGGATAAAAGCTCTTCTGTTTTCAATAATCTGCTTTTAGCCATCTCAAGGCCCCTCTGCTTTGTCTCCCTCCCATTATTTCACTGGGCGCTGTGAAAACACTACATGCTTTCCCAGAAACCTTGAGCTTAATAATGTGCATGTGTCATCAGCAGTGTTATACAAAGCACAAAGTACTATTTATAAACACTGCAGGCCTCTAACACTTGAACGCTTTCCTGAAAGCAAACAAACAACTGCAAAAAGGCCAAATTTCTGCTTGACCTTTGCCCTTCCCTACTCATCAAGCATAGTCGTTCTGCAGAAACAAAAACAATATATATCTCTTATTTGTGTGCAGAATCTTCTTAGGGTACTTACTCCTTAAAAGACTTGCTTGGACATTAAAGAAGTTCCAGATGACAAATTAAAAATTTTCAAAGGCATTTTTTAAAGAACTTCAAAATAAATAAATAAATAAATAATCAAAGGGCATCATCAGCCTGCAGAATTGTCATTTATGCATTCTGATACTATCAGATGAACAGCTAGAGATACAGATAGAGACAGGAAGATGCATACACACGCATACATTCAGTGCATAAAGCATAGCATGAATTGTTTTCTTACCAAGGTAACCTTCACCTTAGAAATGCATGTTTTACCTGCAAATTCATTGAAGTGATTCCCGATGTCATAAGCCAAGTAGTTGTATCCAGAGTACTCATAGTCTATAAATTGTACATCACCTATGTGAGACACAACGACAGCAACATCAGAGACCACATCAAAGAAGCCACAGCCCTAATCCTTTGGCGCCTTTGAAATTATCTGTGCTCAGTTGTTGCGTACTCAGACATTCCAGGGTAAGACTGTGAATTTTACGATACAAGATTATCTTCAACATTCATTTAAAGAAGCTCTTAAGTAATTGCCTAAAGCTTACAATACAGTTATTTTTAAACTATGAATAGAAGAAGTTCAATTTTAACTTCTACCACATGAGGGCATCTCTTGCTTCTAAAATAAGAGGATCCATTACCTAAACTTTAACTATTTTTTTCCCCCTCCTTAAATAGCAGCCCTGCTTATTCTCTCACAAGCATGTAGTCAAGGTGGATTAACATGTTGTAGCTTGTTGGTACTACCCCCCACCAACAGTACTCTTGCTTTATTTATTTTTCATTTTTACTTAGCTTAAACTAGTCAGAATAAAGTGACAGAAAATGCTCGAGTGTTTGAAGGTAGTTACCTTTATGTAAGAAAGAACTGATAAAGCAGCAACATGCCCCATATGCTTCCAAATTACTTCTATACTACACAGTGTTTACAAACAGAGAAGCGGGGGAAAGTGCAGGAGAAAGTCATTCAAGGTGGTACAGCCTTGAACCTCCATAGAAAGGTCTGTATCACAGCAAATTATCAATACATCAGCAAGTTGGAATAATTAAACTGTGTCTCACATTTCAAGGGAAACACAGTGAAATTACTAAAAACATCAGAAAGGGAAGTGTGAGGTAACTTAAACAGCTGTTCACAGTAGAAATTTAAAATATAAATCAAAATTGCAATCTTGTATTTCCCACTGTTATGCTAGAAGGAACAGCCTTCATAGCCAGCACCACTCCCATTCTACACTTTACTTTGACTATCTGCATATTTATTCAATAAACACATATACGCCTTCTATTATAATGAATAACCTTATTCATGCAACTTAAAATATCTTACAGAGAATAACACTAATGACCACACCTTCAGGACAAAAAAAGCAAGAATAAACTTGAACTACATTAACTTTTTCCTGGACTGTAAGGATTGTAACTCTCGGTAAAAAGATTCATGGATACTGCACATACCAAATACAATAGCTTTGCCATAGGGAAATGTCCCAAGCAAGTTATCACAGGGCAACTGCTGCAGTTTCTCATATCTATGCAGTTCATCTTCACCATGTTTGAAACATTACCCCATTCGCGCTTTTCATGTTTTTATATGTATTCACCTTCTTATGTAAGTGCTTAAAAGGGAAATTAAGCCCCACAACACAAACAGAATAACTTAGTCACAATCCTCCAAGTTTGCTCTTTCCTCCACAGAAAGGGAGGATTGTGTACCAAGCTTATGAGGTTAAACATATTAGGCTCTGACAAAGCAACACAGGACTGACCTGCAAAGTAGCAAGCTGCTCCCAGGGAAATCTTGTTGGCAGTACAAAATTCAGGTTCTCTAGAACACTAAAGCAATTTTATAACAGCTGCAGCCACGATCTTATGAGACAGTCACAGTTTTAACTTCTCCTGCTACTTGACTGACACATTCATACACTTGCATGTTTTCTTACTGGTTCTTTAGCTCAGGTTTGTTTTAAACAAACATGCAAGTTACAAGCCAGTAAAAATTACACAGCCCAACCCTGATTAGTATTCTGCTACACAGCTGAACTACTAAGTCCCTCCCCCATTATTTAATATTGCTTGTATACAGAGTTTCTTTTTATCAAGTAAAATATCAATCTCTCTGGAAAATATCAAAGTAATATATACTTTAAATTAAGTATTAAATTTGGGCATTAAAATAATTTGAATATATCTTTAAAGCCTGTATGCTTTTTTAAAATACAGTTATCCCTTAGATCTTTTTTCCAGATATAGTTAATTATAGTCTAAATTAAGAAAATCCAATCTAACAAAGTACATATGAGGCTGTTACCAGGCTCTGCGCTCTCCTATGGGGAGGTGCATGTGAACAAATGGTGCGATAAACCTCCAGGCAGTGTGTTTAAGTAGCACGGCGCACACCACCACGGGGCAGCAACAAGGGCATAGTTAATCTGTAGCAGATGAAGAACATTTGGCAAACTTGTATTTGACAAGACAAAACTTCAAAAAGAAAAAGTCCTGCATTTTTGCTGCTCTCTTTCAGAACCATGCTGCTGTGGAACTCAACCTTAAATTTAAATTTTAGCATGAAACAGAGATGCACGAGGCTTCCACTAAGAAAGCAAAGACCTTGGGTCTGTCACTCCAGGAGTCTTTTGCATACATATTTCAGCTACCTTGCTTAAGGAGAAACAGAAGAAATTTTGCATTAAATGTCAAAACGTCCACATCATTAGAAGTTACTCTTAAGACAATCTGCAATTCATAGAGCAAAGTTACTTCTAAAAAATATGGTTTACATTGGTAGATAATCAGCTAGCTTTTGTTTTATAGCAGTATAAAGAATCTGTTATATTCCATCAAAATCACTAGGAGCAGGCAGACCCACAACAAACACTAAATAGAAGCATGTCTATTTTATGAAGTCAAAGGGTAGTTAGAACTACACTGTCTCATCTCTCTGGACAAGCTATTTTCATGAACAATGATAAAATGTTCAAACATTCTTAATATCTGAAAGTTGAAAATAATTGCTTTTACCATGTGTTCTATTATCGTAGACAACATACAATGTAATGTATGCCACTACATAAAGATACAAAACAGCAGCCACATTGTGATTTACTTCTGAAACGCATTTTTAAAATACTGAAAGAAGTAACCAAGAGGGCATCTTCAGTTCTCTGAAGAGAAGTTACAAGGTAGGAAGGTGATGAGACCCCTCTTTCTAGGTGCTCTTCATTTCCTATGGTTTAGCAAGTTTAACACTTTCCATGTGCAAGTCCTAGCAGCAGTTATCGCAAGAGAAACACGTATCCCAAGCTCTCCTAACCTGCTTATGAGGTAAACCAAAGAGGTCCTACAACATAGCTTCATTAAAAAGAATGATCTAGGCTATGAACATATTTTTTAAAAAGTACACAAAAGGGCTACACACCCAAAGAATAATTTTAGCTATGGGTACCCAATAAACCTTTGCAAAATAACATAGGCTTTAGATCAAAACCACAAGCCTTAAACATACCTCAGTCTTCAGAAGCACTGAGCACCCACAGACTCCTACCAAAGATCATAGAAAACATTGGGTAGGCAGAGGGAATAAACAAAACAAAACCAGCCATCTATCTACACTCTGAATTTCCTGGCAGATGTTTTTAATAGATTTTAAAAAGAGCACATATAGATACAGAGGAAAATAAAATAAAATAAAAAAATAATAATAATAAAAAAAAACACCCAATACTTCTGATACTTGGTCTTACTGAATAGCAAGTATTTGAATACTCTTAGCACACCAGGTATCTTTCAAACCTCCCACCATAAGTTTAAAAAAAGCTTGAAGATCATCACAAGGTCTATATATAAATAATATCAAGCCGTAAGCAGACTGAGTATTTTGATGTTCAAATTGTAATTAACAGCACAATGAAGCACTGAATTTTCTTTGAAAAACAATTCACACTCATAAGCTATGTAAAGCAACACTTGCAAATTTTCATATCCTGAGTGACTTACAACGGACATTAGCAAAGCAGCAAGAGGCACAAGTTTTCCAAGCTGCAGCGTGAACAAATTCAAGTCAGATGAGTGACACACTCCACTAAATAGAGGCATTTCTCAATATGCTATTCCAGCCTTTGAAAAATAGCTTAAGGACACAAGACTGGCTCTTCTTAAAAACAATCATGTGGCACAATTACCTCCCTTGCAACTTAACATGAACTTAATTTGGAGGACAGATCTAAAGCAAAGCATGGGGACAAGCCACAACCACCATTTTATCTTCACTGGACTAGACCTCTTGTATCTGTTGCCAGTCTGTAGCTATGTTTTTTCCCATGCCTACTCTTAAGCAGTTTGCTCACAACATAATGGATGAAGTATTGGTAGTTACCGGTTTTAACAACAAATGACTTATTTTGTTTGTGCCAGCAAGATGAACACTACCTGCTTTCATCCAACTTTATTGAGTAAAAGGGAAAGAAGAAGAAGAAAAAAAAAAGAGTATTTAATCTAAAATATTGATTTTTCTCTCAGCTCCAGCTTAAGGTCACCAGGATCTCCCTCATATACAGGAACCTTTCTAGATGAATTGAATAAATTTATTAAGATCTTGGCAACACCAAAACTGTTAAACTAACTTCAAACAGTTAAAAGGTATACATAATGTGCCAGTGCATCTTTAAAGATAATATTTTCTGCACTTGCAGAGTTACTTGTATACTAACATAACATTTTCTGTTGCTAATATGAATTGCTTGAATTCTGTTTAATTACAGTGATAGCTGAACTTCTACTTCAAAAAAATGTGTTCCTCATCTTAAGATTATACTAAAACGAAAGAGTAGTCTTGGTTCTTCGCAGTACAAGAAATGGTTTTTGTAGGACAAATATTCTACAAAGGGCATTGAGGTTTGGTTACTACAGGAATGATACCTGTTGGACCTGGATTGCAGGTTCCACTTTACAGTACAGTATACATATGCAACATTCAAGCATGCAAGTTGAACAGTCTCCATATATTAATATTTCCAAGGCTTTTTCCCAGTTGTTTATAGCTAGCTTCAGGCCAAAGTGCTTTACATACCTCCCTCCTCCCCACCCTGTCCCCAAACACTAAACACTCACACACTGGTTATGTAGGATTGCTCATAAGTGATGCACTGCTGGCATTGTTTTTTCCTCCATTCTGTTTGTAAAAAGAAAAGCATATAGCATTTGCAAATTTAAACCTATTGACCATGACAGTGAGCCTTTTAAAGGAAATCTTCATGTTTTGTTTTGCTTTGTAGGATGGTTTTACTATGAAAAGTGACCCTCCTTCCCTTTAAAAAAAAGGGGGGCTGATTTTTTCCTTAATTAAGTAGAACTATAATCTACAGTTGCACCTAAATAAAAAAAAAATTAAAAAATAAAGAATAATTTAAAAAAAGTGTCTTTATAACTAGAAGTGCTATCAACTGCCTGCCCTTGAAGAATGGAGTTACTCAGATAGAAGACCTATAAGAGCGTGTATCTGTCTGATGCAGAGAGTGGTTATACACAGAGCCAATTTTCATATGAGAACCAACTCCAGCATTTTGTTAATTTTTATCTAGAATTTAAGGCACAAATCTGAAGAACTCAAAAGACCAATGATGACTGAGGAAGAACACTTCAGTTCCATTCGAAGTCATTTATTTCACACACTTTTGGTTTATATACCAGACTGATCTCCAAACTGTTAGAAACATGTAGAAAGCCACAAAAAAAAAAAAAAAAAAAGTCTAAGGAGGGTCTGGAATATCTGAATGGATTTGTTGTACTCAGCTGAGTCTGGATATTTAAGGATATTTAAGTGGGGAAAAAAAGTACAGGTAAACTAGAAATGTAAGCATTTTTCCTGCACCAAATCAACTTCAGCATCCTAAGATTGCTTTGTGTGTTTGTATTAATACCCCTGCTTCATTTAGTAACCAAACCTCAAACCACTAAAATCAAGCAATTAAAAAAAAAAAAAAAAAAAAAAAAACACGCCATGGGTTTCAACAGAAACAAGTAAGCTTCTGTATATGGCATCTTTCATAAAAAAAGGCATCATTTTATGAGTTCAGTTTACTATAATAAAAACAAAAACATAATTCACCTTTGCCAAGACGTGTACTGCCTACAACAGTTTAAAGAAAACATGTATTTACAAGAGAAACCTTCAACATGTATCTCATACAGAGTAGAAATCAAACCACTGAATGCAGTGTCAAGTATCACTAAGATGCTACATCACATAGACCTCTTCCTTGAAAAAAACACGGTCTGACAAACCAGAACAATGCAGAGATAAAGAGCAGATACTGTCTTCAGGTTATTTTCAATGCTTACATGATCCTTCCGGCCCTCCCTGGGCCCCTGTCAACTCCCCTCCCCACCAAACTATGCACACTAAAATTTATTTACTGGAAACAGTTACATACTTTAAAGCTTTCAGTCCTAAAGGCAGACTACATATTAACAGATTCATTAAGGAGAAAGCAAGAACTTCAAGAATTTTCTTTATATGACAGCATATAGATGAGAATTAGCTAATTAAGCAAATAATTCTTTACACTAATACTACCACTACAATGAAATTTAGAATGTCCAAGTTTCATTTGTTGCTATCAGTAAAATAACATTACCAGCTTAGCAAATACTATTATAGAATAAAGCAAAATAAACCAATACTTACTGCTATATTCAATACCTACCTTGTTTCTTGTTGTAAATAATATTCTTACACAAGAGGTCATTGTGACAGAGTACCACCGGTGATCCTAAATTTGACAATCTTTCCTTCATCCAGGCCATCTCTTCCTGAAGGACTTGAGGACTTGGAATGTCACTTAAAAACCTTTTTTGGTATAAGATATTACTATTTAGTACTGGGCTCCACAGCAAACAGTTGCAATGAAATAGCTTTGTTATTATTCTCTATCTTCTTATTTCCAAGAATTCAATATAACTTTCTCTCAAACTAGGACACTACTTCCCCTGCCTCCCCTTGAGTCAAATCCTGACAATTCCCTTCTTCCCGCCCAAAGTTTTCTCTTTGGAGACTGTCTGTGCTGTGAACCATAATACTTCAAAACTCAGAAGAAGGAATGAGTGAAATCCTGCACATTTTCAAAGACTATAGATTAAAAGGGGTGTAGTAGCATGATTTCCATTCACTTAATGCTTGAAACATTGCATTCTTTTCTTCAAATAGATTACATTTTTTTAATATTACATGTATCTATACAAATGAAAGCATCATTTTTCCCCTCAAGTAGAGCAAAACACTCCAGTAGTTATTTTGTGTTTCAGATTTTCAATTAGTTGCTCAAATTTTTCAGTTTTCTTGAAAATTTTATCTAGTAGAAGAACGTTAAATATAGCAAGTTTGGTAGTGGATTTCTTAACTGAAATGCAACAAATAGGGCAACTGTAGGGCAGTGTTTTTCAAGAAGTTTAAGATTGTTTAAAGTTGGAACCTGCTTATTGAAAAGTATGAACTTTCATGATACTGTACAAACACTTCCAAATTACAGTTTTACACTCTGATTTGCCCTTCCTTCCTGAAAAATTTGCCTTCAACTCAAGCTTTAGATTACAGCACAGAATCTAGCTTTAGATTACAGTATAGAATTTAGGTTAAGCACTGCTCCTAATATCTTTGTTCCTCTGATCCCGGTCTCCCAGTGACCAGGGACTCATACTACGTCATAAATACTCTTTTCCTCCTTATCCTGATAAGGAGTAAGAAGGGTCAGGGTCAGCATCAGGCAGGCAAACAGATGAAAAATAATTTACCTTTTATTTACTTCCGCATCTGTAAATTCCGTAGGTATAAGAGAAAAGTATTTCCCCATCTTCAACCAGAGGTTAGATTTAGGAATCCAACCATTGTGTGCATGAATAGTATGGATTTTAGCAAGCTGTCTCGCAATCAGTCTGAAAAAAAGTTTGATTTAATGTTACATTTGCAATAGATGGGACAGTTCTTATCACATCTTTTCCTATCAGTGAGACAATAACCTGTGCAATAAGGAATCCAAGGAGGCTATGCACAAGGCCAAGTGTACACAAGTTTAAGGACAAGCCTCCTGCAAGACTGAAAGGTCTTTAATAGCACTACTAAAAGCTTGGCAGGGGGAGGAATGCATTAATTTGCTTACAAAAGGTACTTGAGCTGTATTCACTGCTATTCTGCAACCTGTGCATTTTAAGAAGAATTCACTCAAGTTAGTTGCAATTTTTAGACATGAAATACAATTTCAGTTCATGTATGAAACGTGAACTGTTTTAAATCTCAAAACCTTTTCAGTTCACTACCAATACCTTAAAGAAAAAAAAAAAACTAAGTATCAATGGAAGACTACTTTGAATCTATTCACACAAAACAGAGTATCTTTGAAACCAAGAGTGAGCGTTCACTTTAATCAAATACAGCCTCCTACGCTGAACCATGCAGCATGTTAAGTAAATAAATTTCCTGATGGTAACATGCAACTGTTAAGGAACACCCTGGAATAAAGCCACCTTTAATATGAACTTTGCTGCTTCCCCAGAAGGCTGCTACATATGTTCAGAACCAAAATTCCATGATAAACCAGAGAATAATGAGCCCTCATACAGTAAGCACATTATTAAATGCTCCTATGAACTGCAGTAAGTTGATTTCCATCTACTCTCAAACTAACATTGAGATCATCTGGGCCTGACAGAACACCATAAATTCATAGAAGAACTTGATAAAATAAAAAAATCTTACCTGAAAATATCTGGATTGCATACATGTTCTGGATCCAGTGCCTCTCCCTGCATGAACTCGTAGCATAGGCCATTATTGAAAGTACAGTATAGCTGAGGGGCACAGCCATGGGCCTGCAGCACACGGAAACTCTTCACCTCCTCATCTCGATCGACTAAGAGCTCCGTCTTATTTCCATAGATTCTGACTAGAACCACATCATCCGTTATGTCACCCACGTAGCAGCCAATGAGTTTATTGGTGATTCCATCAGTGAACAGCTGAAAGGGAAAAAAAAAATGCATCAGTTACTTAACTCTACATTTGTATTTTGAACATGTAGGAGAGGGAAGAAAATGCAGGATTTTTCCTCCCAGGCTCACAGAAGACACATCTTTACTAGACTGAGAATTAACAAAAGAAAAAAGAAAAAGAAAGAAGAAAAATAAAAAAGAGGCAATTTCAAATATTTTCCATGTAACACATGAAGATGGACAAAGAAGACATGAAAACATGCTACAGTGAAATACAGAATAACTGGTGCAAAAATCAGCAACTGAAAGCTCACTACTGTGAAATAATTTGTCATATAACCACTCTGAAAACAGTACACTAAAATGGCTGAAATAAAAGCAGAAATCCTGTATCTTAAACAGGCATGAAAATCTGCCTGGCACTAAGACATGTCACATGAAAACAAAGTTCTGATGAAGATCAGCATCTGCTGATCAACGCATGAGTATAAAGGGTATTTCCAGAGTCCTATGCTACTCTCTTCGAAAACCAGAATTCAGATCAGACACTCAGTTTAAATTCTGTGATTACCTTCCCACTGGCCTGGAGATTCTCCTGCTTGAGAATGACAATTCCTGAAGTCGCATGCTCTGGCTCCTCTACAATTCTGAGAAAGTATTTCAAGAGCAACATTCCAGTTTTCAAGCTCAACCACCATCCCAAATTTAAGAGGTTAAGGAAAGATTTAATTTTCTGTCATTTCATTTCACAACTGGCACACAACATTCAAAAGACAATCAAATATTCCAAGTCTTGATCATCAAAACACAAGGAAAAGTAATTTTTAAAACCCTGCAATTGACTTTGTCTGCGAGACTAGATTATTCATCAATGACTGAACTGAAGCTGCGGGTGAAGCAAACTCTCCACAAAAATAAGAACATTAACTGGATATTGTATTTTAAAATCTAACGACTAGCTATTGGTTGCCTCCTAGGAAATAATGGAAGTATGGATGCTACAAGTTGCTGTTTATGGAAAAGAACAGCTTCTTTCAACTTTGATGACAGGGGACTAAATAGTCAATAAACAGGTTTCACTATAGAAGACGCCATCATACAGGATGAGTTACTGTGCTGCACATGCAGAACAGCATTTAATAAAGCATTTCTAAACGGCAGTTTTCTCTTTGCCTGCAATCTAGGACAGTTTTATAATTCAGAAAAATAGTAAATGAGATTTGGCGCTTTCAAATTCTTTTCACCCTGTCAACCCAGCCTGAACCCTTACAAACTTGCTAGCTGAGTTTAAGGCATAGGGTGTATTTTGTCCTAGGTTTGTTTGGGTTACAAGAGAATTCTGTGAAAACAAGCAGTCTCAGAACCAGCCTCAGTGGCCAGGCTAGCTCCAATTTGGGGGCAAGTTTCACTGCAAGCTACTCTCTTAAAATAAAAGCTAGGGGTCTTCTTTCTGGAAAGCCAATCCACACAAGTTTTAATGCCTGTTTTAAGGCAAGAATCATGCTTTCATATTCATAGAGCAATCAAATACTACATAGAGATGTGCACAAAAAGCCTGTTCTGGAAGTCACAAGTGATGTGCCGACACCTATAGCATCATTCTACTCGACGTAATTATACCAATAGAATCAGCTTACAAAGTTTGAGATTGTTTGAAAATGGAACATTTGAAATAAAACAACTCCTAAATATTTATCAAAACAGCTAACTCCATTAATGCTATCACTTCTTAATAAGTAATTTCAGTACATATCTCTTTCACTACATAAAACTATAGTTACCTTCTATAGGTAACTATAGAAATAGGTAGGTAAATTTTACGGATTTTGATTTCATTTGTCTTACTAGGAATTTTCCAAGTTCCCTAAATGTCCCTAGACCCTAAAGATGAGCAGCGAAAGGTACCAGCGAACTTTCACCGACAAATCTCCAGATGCAGTTTTCACTGAAACAGAAATTAAAATAAACTGGTAGAAGGAGAGATGAGCTTGTAGAGGGTGGATGAAAACATATTTTAGCCCTCACACAATCAGCATCTTTTACAAAAGATAAGCATGAGACAGCACGCAGAACCAGAATAAAACACAAGTAATGAAGAATCTTTGCCTTCAACAGTTTTCATAACAACTAATATTAATTTTAAATACTTACTACATAATTACTGCAACAATAAGAGGAAAACTGTACCTTTTAGCATCATACCTTCAGGTTTTCACATTAAAATGAATATAGCTGTATGTACTCTATCCTTTCTTTTCCCTTGACATACAGCAGACATTTTAAGTTTTCTCTACACATGTAAGAATATTATTCTAGTATAGCATATTACATCAAGATAAGGATGATAAGCTTTAAGAATTTCATCCGTTTTAACTAAATAGAGTGTTTAATTGTATTTCAGGTGCAGCTTATGTGTAGTCATAAATGACATCTTCCTATTACAAATATATCCATTCATAACTCCCCTTCCTAAATGTATTATATACCAGCAAAAAAAAAAAAAAAAAGGGTAAGTACTGTTCCCATATACTTTTGCATAAAAACAGAATTGTTAACTCTCAAGAAATTTGGAAGAATTCACCATCAGAAGGTAGAGTCATACCCTCCTCAGAAACCACCAAGATCAGAAACACACACCTTAGGTGTATTATGTATCTTAGCTAGTGTTCAACGAAGGCAACTTACTTAAGCACATGCCTAAGTGTCCAGAGGCTGGCACTAATTTGTCCAGCAATGTACCTGGAAACATATAGAATGCCAAATCTCTAGCGCGCGCGCACACACACACACACACTTGGGGTGGGAGTCCTTGCAAAAGCAGATCAACCTTACACCACAGGAAACCTCAGGCAACTCCACACAAGACCTGTAACTGCCAAAGCATTTCACACAGCTGGTGTCAATACAGGTTGCCTGAGCAACTACATATCTAGCTCTGGAATGGTGCCTTTTTCTCCTCCCTTCACCCATTTTCACACCATTCAGGGTCATGCCCTGGGCTCCATCCCAATCTTCTAGGTATTGGCACACCTACCTATGCCAGTATCTGGGCCAATAGTTTAGATAAAGCCATTAAAAATGCAACAGTATTTTGAGTCATCAGAGTCTGAAACAGGGCACAGAGTTCAGAACAGAAAATGAAATTTGCTGCAAACATTCTTATTTTGGAATGTCTTATCAAAATCAAAACCAGACGCACCTGAAACTCATAAGCAGATCAGTTTCTGGCTACAGTTTTGCTGCCCTGAGCAGCAAAAGTAACCAAAACTATTCTACTGTTTTTCCACTCCTATTCAACTGGATAAAATAAACAGGTCGCATTCAGAAACACAATGAGCACCACCATGTGAAGGATTGTATCAACTCACTTGCATATCAAATGAACATGACCACTGCCAACACATCTTAAGAACGAACAAACAGGTGGCTAAGTACAAGAAGAGGAACAAATATCATTTTTTAACTGCAATGCAGAAAGGTAGCAGTGGAGTTCATCCTATTAACTAAGACAGAAAATCAAACAAGTAAATAAGAAGTTGCACTCAAGTACAAGCACTCAAGCATCTCAAACACTGTATGCAGTTCTAGCACACATATACAACTCAGTAAGCAGACACGGTCTTCTGCAAAGACAGTCACTGTGCCATTTGCAGTATGAACGAGAGGGAACAATGTTCATTACAGTGACATACTTTGGGGGAAGGAAGTGGAGACAAGGAGGGGAGTTATTTATTGAGTATTAGGAGACACTTTGTGGAAGTTGTTTGCCATAGTTAAATGAAAACTGCTGAGAAGTAGCATTGAAGTTCCTAACCTGCTATTACAGGATTTTCATAGAAAAGTGAAAGCCTGTTGAAGTAAGAGGGAACAGACCCTGTAAGTATTAGTAATAATCATTGACCAAAACACGTAAGCATAAGTAGGACCACGTCCCTCTCCCCCCACAAAGCACAGTATGAACTCAATTTGCTTAAGTTACAATTACTGGTAGACAGACACACTTCTGTCCACGCACAGGTCTATTATTCTCTGAAAACAAGTCTCATTAGTGCTAATAAATAAAATTTACAATGAGGAAATTGGACTCTCTCACCTGATAATTTCAGAACTCTACTTCTTATTAACATGTACTTGCAACATGCTGCTGTAAGTAATTACTGACACCCAGGAGTCTTTTTTATTGCTTCTTAAAAAGGCAGAAAAACAGGCCTACTTTCCTAATATTATTATTCAGAATAAACAACTTCCATTAAATGCTTTTTTCATAATGCATGTTGTCTATTCACATAAGATAAAAGCCTAATACTCACTTTATTCTTTCAAAGTGCCTTTCTTTGAAAGGGCTGAAATTGAAGAATCAGCTTAAAATGTCTTGCCCAAAAGTTAAAACTGAGATGCACTAGAGTAATACAGGGATTTTATATCAAAAGTCTCAGCAGAGTAGCATAGAAATAGAAAACAAACTCACTACAGGGATGAGAAAAAAAAAAAGATAAAACACTGCAAGGCCACATCAGAGATAGAAGAAACTACACGATGTTATGAACAGTAGACAGAAAATTCTGGAAGTAAGAAACACAGATACCAACAGAAACAAAGAACAACATGAAATGCGTAAGAATTTAGCAGCATGGTTCACTTCTAGGTGAAGAGAGGCTAAGCTATAACCACATTTTGACAGCATTTCCCCAAAAAAAAAAAAAAACGGACCCACAATCCAGATGAGAGATATAGGAGGAGATCAAATATGAAATCAAGGGCTTATGAGCTCTGGAAATACATATTTACCAAAATATAAAATGAAGGTAAGAAAAGTGCAAATGAGTTATACCAGCACAGTAGCAGAAAGCACAGATGACAGAAACGAGAAAGACCAGGAAGAACAAAAGAAAACCCCAATGGAGATGTGAAGCATCTTTGAGATTAAGTGGACTCAAAAAAAGCCCTACTGTCAGCATTGGTCATACTATTAGGGACCTGAAAAGGATACATGATGGATATGCTCCCATCTTGTAACTAATGGGTTATAAAGAACTTTTATCTGATCCAGGTATGCAAAATTATGAAAAGCAAATTATGATCATACGGATCATGCATGAACAGGAAGAAACACTGTGTCACAGGGCCAAAGCAGACAGCCTATATCAGCAGTGTGAAACCAAGCTCATTCGCTTATAAACTGGCAGTTACAACCACAGGAAGAAAAACGATAAAAGCAGCACTCTGCTACTGGAGAAACAGAATAGTGAAGTTTTAGCATAAATAAGCAGCAGTTTCTCCAATTTAGTTTCTGCATTCCAGTCTGCACGTTGAGGTCACCAGGGTGGGAGACTTTTACTGCATTCTTCTTAAAATTCTGCAAGCATCACACTTTATTGAAGACTGTATTGTAAAATGATACTTCATCCTTTCTGGAAGAGTACAGTCTATACAAGTTAAACACAGGCAAACCTAATTCTTGAAACAAGGGTAGTTATTTTTACTTTTGTTTTTTCTCCTTCCCCTCCTCCCTGCAGTTAGCCATTAGAAAAAAAAAAAAAAAAAAAAAGGTTTGACAAATGGAAAATGGAGGCCTTAAGCAAATTTTCACATGTTCACCTTGGCTTTTGAGAGAATTGTCATGTAAGGATCCCCAGATGTCATGTTGTGTGCTCTACATCATTACCCTTGACAGATGAAAGCCATTATTTACATGATTTTTGTGGCCAGATAATTACTAGCTGAACACTACTGGCATTAGGAGCACTGAGGCTAAAAGGAGGCCAGTAAATTAATGGCACCATTCTAGGATAAGTTAGGACACAGGTTGAACTACCAGTCTTCCACTGAACTCTCACAATACAGAGCCATACCAGACATATGGAGAAAGTAATGCCACTATTAACCATACTAAACAGTATTACTTAAACATTTTTGTTACCAAACTGCCAACTGTGCAGCCTTGAGGAAGAATTCACTACTATTTTTTTATTTATTTTTTTAATTCTAAGCTTGGATTTCACATCCTCTGTATTCTCAAAAGACCATTTAAAATTAGATCCAAGATCCAAGTAGTCTATTATAAAATGCTATCTATAGGTATGATGTCATTCCTTGAAAGGACGGTTCTCATCTAAATGCATGACAAGATGAAAAAGTTATTTTTATTTTTGACAGAAGAAACCCCAAAAGAGAAATTAAGAATTTTCCATCTTGCTTGTGGAGAATAGTCTCCTATCTAAGAAAACCATCAGCATCACGAAGCTAGTTTAAGGCTTGCAAAGGTGCGAGTTGCTTTACTTCTTTCTACAAATATTGTAATAGCCATTAAAATACTTCAGAGTTAAATCTGAAAAACGACACTCATCTCAAAGGAGTCTAAAATTTTTTTCTAACAACTCCAAGACCCAATTTGCTGCTCTTCCTTTTAGAAGCCATGTGAAAATTAAATAAAATATTTTTAAAAAAATCTTAGACAGACTTATAAACACTGGAAAGCGAGACGGCTGTAGCATTGGTTCTATGCCATTAGATAGCCAGGTCACAAGCTGTGTCTGAGCACATATTGATCTCCACCGATGAGGATCAGTGATCAATGCCAGCAGGACGCCTTTGGCACACGCAGGCGGGTGACATTGTGTGCTGTGACGTGGCACACAGCTGCCCAAGACTTCGCAGCGTGTCTGACTGCTGCCCCACCCTGCCGTATCACAAATCTCCCTTGCAACAGGCGATCATCAAGCTTCAGCAGGTAACCAGAAGGGAGAAGCTAGCCAGATTAAAAAGCCATTCAATACTGCCCAGGGTCCCCAGTCACTGGGACACTGCATTCACCGTGGACTTCAAAGAAGCAGCAAAGCAGTCTGTTCCAAAACTCCAGTTTTCCTTCCACTCAGCAATTTTCTATTTAGATGTATCTATTACTTTTACTTCAGCATGTTAATCTATGAATACACTACAGACTCACATACTGAAATCACAGTCCTTGCCTCTTAGCAGTAACTGCTTTCATTACTGAAAGTCACTCTGTCCTAAAAAAAGTCTAAGCAATTAAAAAAATGAAAAAACACTCTTGTGTAATGTATTTTGCATCTTAATGTGTAATTGTATTAAGATAGAAAATAAAAAATAACTATTCAATGCTTCAATTTCAAGTGCGCTTATGAGATTAACCTGAACCTAGCCAGTGTCAGATAGAAAAATAATGCCAGAAGGAAAATGGTTGAGCACATAATCAGAATCATTGTAAGTATGGTCCACTCCATCCACCCGTAGGTACAGGAGTAAGTTCTTGTAAAGAATAGCAATAAGCCACAACAGAATTTATAGTCACACAGAACAATGAAAAATATTAAGACAGGTCAACATGTATATCTTGGTAACAAGAGCACAAGTGGAAAAAAAAGTCCTTACAGACTTATTTGGACATAATCTAGAACACAGTTCTACAGAAGGGCTTGCAAGGAAGGAAAAAAAGTTGTACTGAAGAATTTGTACTGAAGAATGTGTTCTCCTTTACAAAACTGTTCTATCTTTCCTTCCCCACCTCAGAATTGGGCAAAGACTACTGTTTTCTAAAATGTAATTTTTATCATTTTAGATTTGTAGCTGAACTTTAGGCACTAAAGATTTGAAGCTAATCTATCTTAATAATCAATGTTTAAGTTACTACTGTTAAGCCTCTTCACTAGTAAGAGCAGCCCTACCCTACTTATTCTCAATGTTAAGCATTAAAGATCACTTCAAAAGAGAAGTACAAACAATTTTTTCCTGTTTTGTAACACCGAACTACCAAGTGGCAGGTGTGCAGTAATGCACTGAAATTTAAGGAATTCTTCATTATGAGCAGATCTACAAGATAAGGAATAGGTCACGGCATAAGAGAATCCTGCATGGTTGCACAGGTGAAAGCAATCCAGTACGGAAACATTTCAACACGAACACCAAACGCTGATCTTTCTTCAGGCACTAATACAGGAAAAAAAAAAGATTTTTTTTAATATACATATATGTAATTTTACATATATGTACACTCATATGGTATACATATAAACATGCAATATTACATATACATTTAATTAAGATAGGCAACAAACATTCCAAACTGTTATTGCATTCTCATGCTAAGAAGGTTGATAAAACCTTTTTATGACAGTAAGGATTAATAAAAGGTTTTGTATCTATCTGGTTAATAATAAATTGGCCAGAATATTCTAGAACATCCACTGCCACAGTGTAAACTGCCCACTAATCCAGAACAGGGTTCAACAATGACTTGAGTTCAGAAGGGTATCTATTTTTATGAAAATGGTAAAAATTTTACCTGCATTTCACTGCAACCAGCTTCTAAGTTAAGCAAGCAGTGAGTTTGGAGCAGGAGTTTGGAACAGAGGCCTTCAGAGACTTATTCCAACCAAAATTAAGCGTATGATACTTTGGCTAAAATCAGATGGCACAGACCAGAACTCACTACTGCAAAAGGCATAGACTTTTTTTTTAATATATATTGGTTTGTATTACTGTAAAATAGAAGAAAGCAGACTTCAAAATTATAAGAGGTAAAAGCAGAACACAGTTCTACATGGTTCCTTGCACATCCTTAGATGAAAATCACATAAAGTAACTACATGAAGATCAGCATTTAGGTAGCACATTTTTTCCTCTTTACCAGTATAACATAACCTGAGTGCCTACACACTTCTGTAGTGATAATAATCACATATAATTAGAGATGCAAGAGATACACTACAGTAATGCTGGTTATGATTCAACAAGTACTAGCCAATGGGAATTCCATAGGTTTTCTAATAAATACTGCAGTAAAATGCTAATTTAAGCCTGAAGGTTTTTAAACTCTTTGTCCTATACCATAATTAAAAATATATATATATGTAAATATACTTTAACTCACAAGTCTTATAAGTGAGGATTAACCACAAGCATTCTTAACTACAGTTTCAGAATTATTTAGCTGACTAAACAAGATGCCACACAGACAGCACAGTAAGTTTTTGCAAGTTAAGTTAATTAACTTATAAAAGTCAAACTCTTCATCTTCCTTCTAACTATTCAGAACTAAGAAGCACTAAGAGCAAAGGTACCTAAGCACAGAGTTCAACAGAAGTCCACATTCATAAACAGTTCTTTCTACCTAACAAGACTCTTAATCTACTTTAGTGCTGCTGTTTCAGATTAGTCAAGCGTATTTTCCACACAATGCACGATTCTCATTTTCATCTCCCTCCTAAATATGGACCTCTCATGAGGAAAATACAAGATAGACCTTCTGTTTGTCCCATATCTTAACAAAGGGAAAAAAACAGTAGTATTTCATTTTAGCATCTTACTCTATGGTATGGTGTGCAACGAACTTAAAGATAGGTCTAAGAATAAAAAGCTAAAGAAGAGCTTTCTGAATGTTCTTTCATTGCACAAAAGGCAAACAAGAGAAAAAAAAGTGAATAAAAAGATTACAGGAATTCATCAAAACAAATTTATGGGAAATTTTAGACACAAATTCCTGATCATGGAGAGTATTTTATTACTTTAGTATTGCAGGACCAGTCAAGAGTCCTTTGCCCATAATCCACACAAATATTATCAATGTTTTATTATTCCGTGAATTGCCTCTTTTAGAAGAGGGTGGAAAGAAGGTAGTGGAATTTTTTTAAACTTATTCAAACTTCCCCAAAAGGTTAAGGTCATCGTTCTGTAGAGGAAAAGCTTTCAGTTTCATTTATTAGTTTCCCTGTATGAAGGAAAAAAAAAAAAGAGAGAGAGAGAGAAAGAAACATCCTGTTGAGAACAACCTTCAACACACAGCTAGAAAACCAAATGTATGTATGTATTAACATCTCTGTTTATGCTGCCCAGGATATTAAACTCTTGCAAAGCTATACTCATCGTACCTCAAGAGAAAAGAGAAGGCATTCCCTCCACGAAGAATAATGCCTTACATGTAGATGAGGCATTTAAGGCCTTTAGCAGGTATGGTGTTGACGGACTTACGATTGGAGCCGATGATCTTGAAGGCCTTTTCCAACCATAATGATTCCATGATTCTACATATGTTGGGAGCATACATAACTGCTTTGAGGTTACGGGTGTAATTTATGTGGAGGAAGATATGAGCTTCATTTTTTTACCGAGAGGATTTAGGCATGCCAGATTCCTTCCCTATCAGGAAACTTCAGAAAATTCCCTTCAATTTATGCTCTACTGTCACGATGCACTCCATTTTTTTCACAAAAATTAGTTCCTCTCTTCAGCACACTCCACTAAAGTAAGACACTTCTGCAAATTAATAATTTTTGACTAATACAGATAAAAGCATAAAATAAAATGCTCAAACACACACAGCCTGCAACTGTGCTGTTTTTTGTCAACTAAATTGACTAAAGATTTGCACGGGGCCAGGTTAAATATATTCTAAAAGTACAAAAGCAACCAGTCCCCAGCCAGATGATTCATCAGAAATCCCGGTAACTGCTCACCTAGCTAAATGCCAGGTGTGATACTCACACACAGCCAAGATTTTAAGAAGGAAAGCCAGCAAAGACGCTAAGGCGGCAGACACTACGAGGAGATGGCGTCAGAACGAAAAATAAATAAAATAAAAAAATAAATATAAAACGAGGCGAGTGTAAGGCTTTTCGGCTTTATTCATTTCGTGTGAAGGCGCCATGAGAGGCCACATGGGCCGCGACAGCGCCTGGGCCGTTACCTCAACGGCCGTTACCCCGCAGCCGTTACCTCAACGGCCGCTCCCCCTCCACCCGCCGCGCAACGGCGGCGCACGAAGCGCATCGCCTCGCCGGCCGCCTCCTCCGGCTGCCCGTGCCCTGCGAGAGTAGGAGGAGAAGATTCTCCCTGCGCTTTATGAACCTCCCCCCACCTCCATTCGGCATCCAGCCGGGCAAAACCCTCACGACGACTTCGTCTTCAGCCCTCCCCGGCACCGCCGCCTTCGCCTCCTCACGGCCACGGTGCGCGCGCCAGAGCGGAGGGGCAGCGAGGCGCGCGGCTCCCCCCTCTCCTTCCCCCGGAGCCGGGGAGCCAAGTTGGGGCGGCGAGAGGAGGAAGAGGGAAGGAGGAGGAGGGCGGCGAGGGGGCAGGGGATGCTGCGCCCGCCGCGCCGCCCCGCCCCGCCGCCGGGCTGCCGAGCAAATGGGGCTCCGCGCAGGGGGCTGCGGAGCCGCCGAGCGGGGGAGGGGAGGCAACGAGGCCGCGGCTCCCCCGCACAATGGCCGCCCGCGCCGCCGCTGCCCGCGCCGCCGCCGCATCCCGCGGCGGCCCCGCGCGCCCGGCGCGGCTCGTTACCTGCAGCGTCACCTCCTCGGGTCTCCAGTGGGGCCGCAGGCGGCGCAGGAGCTGCAGGGCGCCCTGGCGGTAGCCGGGCCCCTCCCGCTCGCTCACCGTGATGTCCAGCTTGGGCACCTCCGGGGAGCCGGGCGGGACGTGGATGTAGTTGGACATGGCGGCGGGCGGCGACGAGACGCGGGCGAGCGGACGATGCGGGCGGGCGTCTCCTCGGCGGCGGAGCCGGCAACTGAGCGGCGGGGGGGGAAATTTCCACTCGGGCTCTCGATAAAGCGGCTCCACCTCCCCCTTCCCCTCCCCTCGCCGCGGCGCGGAGCAGCCTGGGAGAGCGGGCGGCGCCTGCCGGCCCCGGCCCTGCGCGCCCCGCACCTGCCCAGGGCCGCCCGGGCGCGGGGGGAGCCGCTCCGGCCCGGCCCCACCGACCTCCCCCCGCGCCTTCCCGGCCCCACCGACCTCCCCCCGTGCCTTCCCGGCCCGCCAGGCGCCGGTCTGGAGCGGTGGAAAGCGCCTCGGTGCCGCTCCGTGAAGGAGCGCGGGGCGCAGCTGCTGCGGGGCCCCTGCGGGCGGCGTGGGGCTGGTCCGGGCCGCCGACCAGGGAACTGCTGCTAATGTTTGCTTTGTCTTTGTGGTTTCTGTGACCGCCTTGCTATGCTTTTCATCTGTGTGTTTATTAATTATCAGTCCCTGCAGGTGATGTTCCTGCTCGCCACCTTCCTCCGGTCACGTTCTGACAGCTTATACTGGTGGTTCTTTGTGGGATGGTTTTTATGGGCTTTAATAACTAAGGTAAATAAATGGATGAATCATAAAAATAGCAGGAGTGCTATGCATGCACAGTGACTTAAACATCTTCTGAAATACCATCCTTTGCTCCAGCTAAATGGAAGAGGCATGCTCTGCCCTTTCTTCCTCTGGCCCCTTGATTTATTTCCTTTTCTTTCCAGGCTTTATAGAGCAGCCTACATTTTTATTTAACACCAGACACCAAGACTCTACCAAGCTCTAACAAAATACAGCATTTTTTTCCCAATCTAAAGGGAAAAAATAAGGCAGAACTAAGGAGCCTGGTATTTTGGTGTTACCCGTAATATTCCTAGAAACACTTGCTTCCCCAGCGCCTTGTGTGAGCCTAACTAGGAAATGCGGAAGATTCAGGTGAGTTCCTCTGTTGCGAAATGAGTTTATTAGTCAGCCAGCCTAGGGCACAATAATTTGCACCTATGCAAATAGAGTAATTGTCAGAAATTGTGGCTCTGCCTCAAAGAGATTCTCTAAACAGACTCAGGTTGGGGAAATCTGCATAGCAAATATTCACAATGAATCATGCAGGGAAGGAAGCAGCTAGTTCGACAGTTTTAATTCCTGTTAATTTTATATATGTTCCTTTCCAAGACTGCAATGCATTAGTAGCCTTTCCACTTCCTGCACTACTATCTACTTGTTAAACTCTTATGTTTCACCAGGAAATGCGGTTTTCCTGTCACTGAAGGCTTTTGCATAACCTGGTTGTGTATCTTGGCACTTCTATCCCCACTATTCTCTTGAACATCTCGCTTTCCCGTGGTATTTCTTCCTCATACGGTCACCTGCATGCCTGTCTCCTCAGACAGCATTCAGCATTTGGAACAGTCTCTGTCAGCAATTTCTCGAGTCGTTTACTTATAAATCTTTTTATATATACATTAACCTTGGTGTCCTCTTCCACCTGGACTTTCATCCTGATGCTCCTCTAGCGTGTAAAATCTTTAGAGCAAAGGGTGTGTCTTTGTGGACATTTAATAAATAACATTTCCTTCTGCTGTGTGTATATGAAATGTAACATTTATGGATTAGTGTTATTACTGTAAATATTCTATATATAAATAGCTTCTTCCAACAGAGATTTAAAGCGTAACAATGTGGAGGGCAGACTTTAGGGTCACAAATATAATGTTACCTTTGTTTAAATCTGCTCCTTACAAAAAACTAATTAAAATGCTATAGCCCTTTATTCTGCTTCTGCTACTGGCTTTTTATTCTCTAACTTGCTACTTTTTAAAAAGGCTCTTTATCTCACTATTTTGACTTGCCTATTTCTGCCACTATTCTACTCTACTTTATCTTCTTTGTCTTCTTTAAATCCTTAAAATTTGTCCTTACACTTAAATTCCTTTCTATTATAGAAAATAATTCTTTAAACATACTTAGAGATTTCTTTGGTTATACATGTTCAGTCTTAAAAGTTAGTATTACCCCAGTGACTTGGTACCACACACGCAATCTGATGGAATGATATGTGGTACCTGAGTTCTGCTCCGGGAGTTTGGTAGATGATAAGCTAGACTTCTTTATGGATTAAGGCAAAGTGACATTTTTGTTAAAGGAAAATGCCAAAGGTTGAATGCTGTGGCTTCTATGTGCTAAAGTCAACAAGAAGTGGTCTGCACAGAGATCAAGCTTGCTACTGCTGAACATCACACTTACTGCTCTCAGAAGCTCTGCTACTTTCAGTTGTTGACACTGAGAAGCCTTGCAAACTTACCAAAGTCTTGCTAAATTTTCAGAAGTTGACCGACCGTGAAACATTTTAAGCAGAAAGGGAAATGCCGAAACAGTCACAATGCTTAGACTGGTTGGGAATCAAGGGAATTGAACTTCTGCCTGCTAATATTTATCGAGTAGATGAAAGAAGGAGGAATGCTCAGGCAGAAGGACCTTCATCTTTTCTGCCCTTGCTTGTCCCCATTATGCATGGGGAAAGTGTTAAAACAGTTCAATAAAGGTTATACTATTAGCTATAAAATATATACATATATATATAATTAGCCCTGTTACTGCCCCTCTTCACCTTTTGTTCCCTGTTCCCATGAGTTGTATCCAAATCAAAATCCAGAATGTGTGTTCTGAATCCTGGGATTCTTTCACAAAGTTTCCAAGAATGATTTCTTTCCACAGACTACTATGATCTAATGGGGTTCTCACAGGCTGCCAGTTGTTCAAGTCAGCTGTAGGCTTGTTCTAGGGACTTAATATTGCATCAAGTAGGAGTTTGGGAATAAATAGAATGCCTTTTCTCCTAATGCCTGATATCTTTTTAGATACACTATACTGAATTCCAGTCAGCATAAGGCTGATCGTGTGGATTTATGGACCATGGAATTTTAAGAAAACCCTGTATTTTAGTTTCATCCCAGGCCTGAGCTTGCAACAAGCAATTTTGGTATTGACTACCTACAGCCTGTTTGACCTGCTTATACTTGCTATTTAGGCATTCTCTTTTCTTTCTCCTGCTAATCAGAAACCAGCTTGTTACTGTTTCATTTATTCCTGTGTTCTTCACCTTGCCTTTGGGTTGGTCTTGGGAGTCTTGTAAGCTCTTAAGAAATAAAAGAAGGAAAGAAATAGAAGTGTCAGGCTCCAAACCAGTTTTAACTTCCCAGATGCAGTTCTCCTGGCAGCTTTCCAAAACCCAGTAATTCAGTAATTGCTTCTGAAGAACTCGGTGCATAAATGTGACTATAAATGGAAAATGTACTCCTTCTAGCCATAATTATTTTTAATAATAGTTTGCGTGCCTAAGAATCTCAAAATACTGTCTTTATATTGTCCTAATCTTACAAATATAAAAATTGAGTTATAAGAAGGTTAAAACCTACCATTAGACCAGTCAGTCAGAGGGTCTGGAAATAATTTTTGACTTCCAGAGCAGTCCTTTAATCACATTCTTTCTTCAATGCTTTAAAGAATGTCATTTCTGTTGATTATCCAGCATGTGTTACTTGTGTCGAGATGAATCACATCTCTGTACACGCACTGTTAAACTGTTATTCAACTCCTATATTTATTTATTACATTGATTTTCAAAGTGCCTGGTGCCCTTACATCCATATTGATTTACCAGATGCATTTTGCAACACAGAAAGTTAATAGTTCTATCATATGTTTATTGTGCTCTGTAAACAGATTTCATTTTCGTCTTGTTGCATCCTAGCTTGAAATGTATTATTTTATAAAAATCCTGACAGTTTATAAGTGTCTTCAAGATAGAAGTTGCCTGGTATGTTATGTAAATGGTAAAAAAAACATTTCTTGTGCAAGTTGCTTGACCAAAGAATGAATTATAGCTTTTCAAGTATATTTTTGAAAGCCATGTCTGATAGCAGACAAGAACCCTCAATGCTCTGCAGTTTTACAACTTAGCTCTTTATTAGCCTAGCAATTAGTGACAGTCATTTGACACGTTGCATAGGATAACCCATTTTTTTTACTATCTTAACTGTATTTTCTTCCAGTATGTGAGTGTTGCTGTGCATAGTGTCATCACTATAACAGATGTGAAAGGTTAGTGGTTTCCAGCTCTATTCTCCTGGAAACCCTAGAAGTTTCTAGTAGAAATCTGGGTGTCTGACAAAATAGGCTTGGTTACCTCCAAGGTCACTTCAGATCCGCAGGCGTTTTTCCCTCTCTTCTGACTCTGGCAGTGAGTCTGTGATGTGCAGGCTAAATCACCATGAATAGTTCTTCAATGACACATCCTGTAAGAATCAGGAAATCTGGCCTCAACGGAGCAAACCACTTAGACCTGCACTTAAATTAAGCTCAGTTCAGCAAAGAAACCAAACCTGCCCCAATCGGGAGGAAAAATTTCCTACTAATAATACTACTACTAAATAGCAGTTAAATAAATAAAGCAGCACAAAATCAGCATTAAGGCCAGCACTTGCATTTTTTTCATATAATTTTTTGTATTTTAAAGTATGAAGAGTAATTACAAGTTAAGTGATCTTAACTAAAGTTAACCCATACATGCATCCAATGGCTTACCATACCCTGAAGCTTTCTCAAGGGCAACAAGTACGCACATCAGGTAAGCAGCCACAGAGTCTACGTAAGCAAATTTGGAATGCTCTGCATGCAAGAGCAAATTAATCTGCACTAATAAAAGAGGAGTTGAATTACTTTTGTATTTTCTTGAAGCTTAATTTTACTAACATATAGACTAATTAAACATCCTCCTGTGAAGAAAAGTGATAAACTTTAGTAGTTTGAAACATTCTCTGTGAATAAAGGAAACATCAAATGTGCATTGGAGTATTAAGTAAGCTTGTAAAAGAAGCCTAAAAGACTGCCCTGCCTGCCCATCCCTTTCTTCCCCCCCGCCCAGTTGTTTTTAAGGTACTACCAGAATGCGATTCTGTGTTCCCTAGTGAAATCTCTAACCAATAGTCATAGCTTAAAAAGTGGTGAGGGAGAGTTAGCTGAACTAAACTAAAACAAGAATTGTCCAAAAATCTCAAGAGACATAGAGTTTGGTTATCAGGTATGAATGACTCAATTCACACTCACCATGAACCAATAATCAAGAAGGTGGAAAGGCCAAAGATGGTGGCAGAGAAGGGAGAGGAGTGAGGGAAAAAACAGAAAATTGTTTCCATTCTGTGTCAACGCAAGAAGAAGTCACTAGCGTGGCATGGGTGTCTGTCTCACCCATACACTGCTCCAGGCGACCCTCTTGTTGACTGCAAGGACTGCAGAATCAGAAATCCCGCTGCTTTCTTGCCCTTGTACCTAATCCAGGAGCAGGCCGTGCCACCAGGGCCTGTCCTCTGCCCCAAGGGAGCCGGGGTCCAGGCTGGGGTTAGGGCCCGCGGCTGCGCAGGGGCAGGGGCCGGGCCTTGGCAGGGCTGGCCCAGCTGGTGGCCCGGGGCTGTGCTGAGATGGGGCTGGGGGAGGCCCGGTGTGGGGAGGGACAGGCCAGGCTGGGGGTGCCCGCAGGGACCTGCCTGTGTCTCCACTGTGGGGCAAAACAAAACTGGCTTTCCAGGAACAAATCTTGACTCCAGAGGGACAAACTCGTATTTCCATTATGAACCCACAATGGTAGGATGCCATCTCAGCCTAGGGCTTGTGTTTACTCCCAAAGTTGGGAATCTCAGAGATGAGAGGGTTTGCCAAAGCAAACCTTGTGTGGACACAAGAGCAGACAGACAACCTGAGACTCACATGCACACTGCAGGTATCTTTTACAGCCTTCTCTGTTTGCACCTGCCGCGAAGCTTGGGAAACTAGAGAATTTGTCAGCGTTGCTTGACAATACTTTCGTCTGTTCAGGGAAAGCTTTAAATTGAATTTAGAGCTATGTGTTAAGAACAACAGAACTCTAGCAAACTGTGAAAAGGGCCAATTTTTGCCAAAGCTTTTGTCTTCCCTGCATGAGGTTGCGGAGAAGGAGAATTGTTAGCCAGGGTCCTGCCAATGCAGACAACAAGTAAGCGTGAGAGTCACTGAGGAGGAGGGCAGGGAAAGTTGCTAGCACAGGAACATCCTATCTGACCAGGAGGTCACAATGCAAGTGGAATTCCAAATTTAAGACTTTTATCACAACACCTAGAATGAGAACTGGAATTCTCACTGCAGTGTAAACACATATAGTGTTAATCATTACCAGCTTTCCTGAATTCTTCTTCCTTCTCATATTCCCTTTAAAATATTTCACTCCATACAACAGATTTACTGCTGCAGTCTTTAAACTTGATGAGCTGATGGCTTCTCTGGCTTGTTTGAATCTGCAAATCTTTTAGCATGTGCAAAGGAGAGACTATGAATTCCAGCTCCGTCTCTGTCTCCGCTGCGGCGGCCGCAGCGGCGGAGGTGAAGAGCGTTGCCTCCTGCTCTTGCCTAGGGCTGGCATTTTGCATCGTTCTTGCCCAGGGCTGGCATTTTGTGTTGTTCTTGCCCAGAGCTCACATTTTGCATCGTTCTTGCCCAGGGCTGGCATTTTGCATCGTTCTTGCCCAGGGCTGGCATTTTGCACTGCTTTGCTAACTGGCTCTCCCAGTTCTCCCATAACCCAGCAGAGCCGCTTTTGCAAGCACATCGCAACTGAAACACTTTGTTTCATTCCTGTTGTTCACAAGTTTCATTTTTTATCTTGACTTTTCATTTACTAGCCTTTTTATTTAGAAGATACTGTTTTCCCTGGCATTCATTGCCATTGGCTGTGCTTTGAATACCATGGGAGCTTAGTCAGCTGTTAATACAACTGAGAGGCTAAAACTTGTTTTTCTTCTTATCCCTTTCACCCAGTGGAAGGTTTTCTTTCTCACTGTACTGATATTTGATATCCTGCCTCCAACTGATGTTCATCTTTAACTTACTTTTAAAGAACATGGTGTCAGCTAGCTCTGTTAATTATCACTCATTTTGACCCTTTTTTATACTGCTTTGCAACATATTTTGGAGGGGTTACTTCTGAGGAGATTTTTTTTCTTTGCTCACCAGACACCCTCTTCTTTAACCAAAAAAAAAAAAGGTTCTCATGCTTTGTAACCCTGTATTTATTTAATCTACAGAATTAAAAGAATGCTTACTGTAAACAATGGACTCGTCATCAGCTTTTCAGAACATCTGTTACAAGTAATATTGTAAAAGAAGGGAATTTGATTTCTTGGTGTTTCTCTAGATGCGGTTTATATTCTAACAGATTTTCCTGATGATCCTTGTTTCTCTCTTTTTTAATGAGAAATGATCGTTCTGACCACATCAGTTGCCTACATTGGAAATAAACAGTAGGAATCCTTTAATATAAAGCTATTGATCATTTAATCAAATGTATCACTATAAAACATGGTAAAAACTGTCTTTTGCTCTCTTTAAGATAAGCAAATGAGTAAAACAGTTCTAAAACCTTATTCTACCATGAATGTAGAACACTTTCTACATTCCATTCTACATTCCATTTCTGCCACTCTTTCAGAGTAATTCTTTCTCACTAGCAGTTACTCACTAGTTACTAGCAGTAACTTAAGGATCTTTGGGAACAAGATGCTTTAATCTACAGGAAAAAAAACATCATATATCAAAATAGAAATACCTCAACAATATTTTAAAGGCACCCCGATTGCCCCTATAATCTCATGGTTTAATTGTCCTACTTGCGCATTTATAAAAATATCTTCAATATCAGCAGGTATTTTCATAGAAAGCAGAGGCTTATCTGACAAAGAAAACCTCAAATATAATAAGTTTCACCTTGTGAAAAAGAGTCCAGGAAAAAATTCATTTCACATCGTGAGAGATCATGGAAAGTGAATACAATGCAACCTACTGCATTTTTCATTCTGTCCTTGAAAGAGGTGTAATCAGCAAGCAGGATCAGAAAAACACTAGCAATTAAGAGACATAGTTACTATAAGGTTGAAGGTTTCCATACTGAATTGGGGAATAATTTCAAGTATACAACAATAAATAACAGAAGAGCTGCATGGTAGAGAAGCTTAGACTCGAGAAGCTTAGACTCAACGTTCAAGAAACAGCTGAAATGGCCACAGAAGTAGCTATGGAGATACAATTCCTATGCCTTTGACTGAATTTTACAGAACCTTGAAATGAATTCCTGTTTCCACACATACAAAAGCTGAGTGAATGTAGTGCAAACAGGCCTTTTTTAATATAATTATTACCTTTTTGTCTCTTATCTTTACTCCAATAAAACTTATTTGCAGTGAATTTGAAATAAAGGAAAACATTTTTAACTGTTATAGGTCCATGGAAAACACTGCTTTGGGCAGTTAGTTAAACTCTGTGGGTGAATAATTTTATGGTTGATAATAATACCTGCAGGTACAGTACATGGCAAGATAAGGATAATTAAGATAAGGGTAGTTGAATCTTATTCTTGGTCTGTATAAACTAAATGATCTAAAAGACCGGAGGGATTTTTTTCTTCCAAGCTTTATTTTAGGTGCAGCAGTACATACTTGTTTAGTGAATACATACTTGTTTAGTGAATATTAGAAACTTTTTTTTTAAGCCTTTCTTTCTTGCATATTTCTGGCAATAGGACAGCGGATCACAGATGTCTTCTGATATCAGATTTTTTTTTAGTGACTTTGATGGAAAATCATAAGGCCTGCAAACAAATAAGTGGTCATTTACAGTGAGAGCAACTCATTGAATTATATATATATATTCAGAAGGGTGTAAAATGGTGTATATTATTGAACTACAAGATTCATGTATATAAATGTTTTAGTACTTTTGGAATTTCTAAGCAGAGAGCACCTTAAGAATTTGGATGTGTTTCTGCATTAAGCAGTCGGTGCACACGCTTCTGAACGTCAGCGTGGAGATCAGAGAGAAAGAGGGAGTTCTGCTGCTCAACATCTCTTCTCCCTTAATGAGCTTCCCAGTCCTGCACCGGCTGCTGAGGAAATCCAGGTCCTTAGCAGATTCTGGATAATTCTGTATATCAATGGTGATGCAAGCGTGGAACACGTATATGTCAGCTTTTAGTTTCTATTCCTCTGCTTTTATAATTACACCCTGACAGGGAATTACTTTGTCCATTTTTTTTTTTAAATCATCTTCTCTGACTGATCAACCAATATAATGTGTCTGCTGAAAAAGGAATCCTGGAATGTATCAAGCAGGGTAGCCCCAACAGACATTAGGAATCAGAGGTTTTAAAAAAGCACTCTTGAGGTCTCATCTGAAGTACTCTGTACAGTTCTAGTCCCATATGCTCAAAACTGAAACAGGTAGACGTCAGGCATAATAACATGACCGGGCAGATGGAGACCTACAGATTCTTGTAAGAAGAGTCTAGAAGAGCTTGACTCGTCCTATCTAGTGAACAAAAAGTTCACAATAGTAGTGTATGGACAGAACCATCCTTTACAAAAACATTAGGGCAGATATACCCTGAAGGGAAAGGATTTATTTAGGCTAAAAGACAATCCTGGTGTGCATAAAACAGGCAAGTGCTATTTAAGTTCTAGTTCAAAATTTCTAACTATGCAAAGAAATTTCCCCCACAGACTTCAAGTATGGGTATTATGGACAAGAACTGTCTTTGAATTTAAATCCATGCTCGATTTTTATTATTATGTTTAAGCATTTGATCTTTTTCTGACCCTAAGCAAGACGGATATTTCATGGTTGTTGCTTTTTTTAAAGCTTCGGTACATTTTATGCACATACCGAACTGCTTCCCAGAATACACCCTTTTAATTTGGAGGGGAGGAAAAGTGAGTTGATCTACAAGTTAACTAGTGATCTAAAAGTTAACTAGCTATATATTATCTACTGAAAAGAACAACAAGCTTAGTTTTATTACAAAAAAAAGTTTGATAGCATATAATCATTAAGAAATAGCAGACATTCCTAGTGTGTTTATTCTGATCATAGAGGGAATTGAAGAATAACAGCGAGCTGTACTTCATATTTAGTATCCTGCTGTTTGGCAGTTTGGAAAGAAAGAGAAGATGCGCAGAAGCATGACCCAGTCTAGATCCAGTTTTGAGTTTTGGCGCCATATAATGATCTGCTGTGGCTAAAATATAATCACTCTTTCCAGATTACTTTTCAGCTGCATCAAGTACATGAATTGGTTCCTCACAATTTGGCATGACCAGTTAACACAGGTGTAAGGATCACATTTTAGGACATGCCAGAGTACTTTAAAGTAATTGTGGGAAAAAATGTATGTAGCCACAAAGAACATAAAATAAAGGCATAACTGGTCTGTGAGCTGAAGGTTCCTCTCCACTGGGAGTCTTTCAGTATCACAGATTGATTTTAAATGTAACAGCATGCTCTGATAATGAAGGTTCCGTCTGAAACTGGAAAACTTGTGGCTGCAAAGGTTGCATCTGAAGGAAAGAGCTGTTTGCGCATTGCTACAATGCAAAGGACAAACGTTCTTGTATGTGTTTTGTGCATGGAAACAACTTCAAATGCTCATTAAACACCCACTGATGAGCCAAAAGAAGAAGAAGAAAAAAAAAGATAGCCTTGCAATAAGTGAATTTCAAGTGACTGTTAAATATTTAAAATTACAAGCGGAGTTCTCATACTTTCCACACTTTTCTGTTCGTTCTCCTAGCTTAGTAGCATCTCTTGTAAACAGATTTTGTTTCAGTCACTTGCACTGCAGTCTAAGACACTCAGATGTGCCTTCAGGAGAGCCTTCAGGTGCAGGTGAGTATGCATGACAATAACACCTAATACATATGCATTGCAAACATCTAATAACCTATGCATAAGAATTACTGCCTGCAGAGAACAAGCAGTATTTTTCTAACAGAGTTTCACCTTAAGCCACTGATTGTGCTTTAAGACTGCAAGAAATCTAACCTCACCAATTACTAATATAATATCTGTCGCTAAGAATTAGTTTTAATAGGCCATCGGCAGTATAACTAATCTATTACGATAGTCCGTGTGTTGTCAGATCCCAATGACATGGACAAAACCAGTGACAAAAACTAAACCCAAGCACTTACGTGTGTGTTTTAATAACCCAAGATCTTACATGGGAGATATCACAAGAAAAATGCTTCAAATGTTATCTGACATGGTTAGTGCTTTTTTAAACTTGAAAATCAATGTTATCATGCTGCTTCTCCACACAAACAGACAATAACAAGGTTAAAATAATATTAGGTATGTCTTAATTTCAAAACAATCCTTGAAAATGAAGGCTGAAATGCCCAATCTCTTGACCTAAAGCACTGAAGCTTACAAAGTCATTGAGATAATCTCAGACATAAATGAAAAATCACTGGAAAGGAAACACAGATAAAACATGATTCTAAGGCTAACAGTGGTTAACTCTTTGGATTCAGAGAGTATACTAAAATATAGTGTGCAAAAAAATCTAGGCCGTGCCTTTAGACGGGTCATAGCTTCTGGAACAGACTCTTGAATTAATAATATTTGTAAGCTATTAGATGGATACTTACATTGTCTTTGAAAGCTTATTATATCAATTTTGTGTGCCTTTGTTAGGTAAAGTGTTGGGAGTCAATTCAATAAATTTAGGGAAAAATTGTTGGTTTTCATACTACTGAAGGTCATTTGGGTGTCGTCTTAAGATGGGTAGTATAAAATCAAACCACAAAATTAGTGTTTTATTATTAATATATTAATGATTAATTCATTATTGTTTTATTATATGTATAGATGGATCTACTGCCATAATCTTATTTCAGCTTACCTGTATAAGACTGTTAGGATTTGCCAACATAGGTCTGTTCCCAGCCCCTAATTTTATTAATGACCAGTGGGCTACTATCGCTGCTCCCTGAGTCTCTGTTCAACTTCAGCACATGAAAGATGCTCAATTGTCTCACAAAATTATTCAGAAGTATTATTAAGTTATGCACCTAGCATATGCTTCTCAAGTTGGGCTGTTCATAATCATCTTTGTGGATAAAATCAAAGCAATCTCTCTCTCAGATGCTATCAAGACAGTCCAAGGTGATGATCATAACTCTTCTGTACATAAAAGCAAAGAAATGGCAGAACAAGTCTGATGAATGAGATTTTTTGTACTTTGAAAGCACTGTCCTCATATTTCAAAAGCTCAATAAATTGCAGTTAACAGGGTCAAATGCAGCACTGAACACAACTTTGTCAGGAATGAATCATGATAGCACACAGAGAAAAAGCACAAGATGCCAGAGCGCAGCGTCCTTCTTTAGTTTTGCTTATAGTCAGGTTTTACTGTCCGAGAGTTTCCACTTAAGAAGCAAGATAGAAAGCAGAGAACACGAAGATTTTCACTCAAAGGACGGTAATCAAGGGAGTGAACTGGATTAATTCACAATAATTCAAATGGGCCAGTATTAAGGCCATCCACCTTCTCTTCTTTCCATTCTGTCAAACATAGTTATATGCATCCAAGGTTATACATAAATTGGATTATTTTGGTAAAGAGTGCTTTGTGTGGTTGTAGCTCTCCCACAGGTCCAAAGCTCCTATCCCATCTCTTTGACAGGAGACTTCCTCCTTGATCCCTAAGGGAAGTCGGAATATGGACAGGAAGAGGATACTCATCAGTAAAAAAATTACTTTGTCAGAAGCCATCATCCTGATCAGCCCTAGTGACCCATGTGCAGAAGATGAACTTTCTTTGGACTTCTGTCAATCTTCATTTGCCACATAAGCTTACTCTCAAAGATCACCTAAGCCTGCTCCCTAATACAGAACACTAAAGTTTATAGTGACAAGCACAGTTCTTCTGCACCACGCCACCTGGGACACAAACCATGACAATTCAACACAAGCTTGCATCTTGGGGTTTCTTGCCCACCCATATCTTCTGAGAGCTCTGGATAAAAAAGGGCCAGTTCCCCTATTTTCTTCTATTTTTTTTTTCCCAGAGAGCCTGGATTCCATCTAGCTTGTGAAGTGACTCATGTCACAGCAATCTCCTTTTTTTCTGCTTTCTCTGTTAGGCTGAGCTTCATGGGTATTTTCTACAGCCATAGAGCACTTTTCACAACAAATTGATAAAAAATAAAATAACGATAAAAAAAAAAAGAAAGTGAATTACAAGGGTATTACTTCAGGTTTCAAGTTTTAAGCTCCTAACTTTACCAGCTTGATCGGAGAGCTTAGTTTTTATGCTCTCTAGGTACTAAGTGGAAAAACAGAATTCAGATGCAGAGTCTCCTTCCTTGTCCCTGCTGGCTTGGCATGAAAGTCAAACTCCTAAAACAAACTATGTGAACCCCTCTGTTTCATGTGTTTTGACAGCAAATGAGTATCAGTGTAGACACAAGCCTTTATTGCATGCTTGTGTGAAGTTAAACATGCAGCTGAAAGCAAAAATTGGCCGGTTTGCTTTACAGTTTTATATATCTACATATATTCAATGAAACTTTGATGCATAATTTTTTAATGTTTAATAGCTTAAAATAACGTCACACATATTCCAAATGACACACTAGAAGCAAAAGCATCACATGTTCTTAAGAAGTGCATTTGTTGTAAGTTTTAGAAAACAAAGATTCATTGTTTTTCTTGTAATCCAATTTAATCTCTTTAATGCACTAGGAAATAACTTGGATATCTCCTGAAAGATCATGAAGATTGTTCTATAGATATTTTATGTAGCTACTATACTTTAAATAGTCTTGTCTGAGACAAAGATGAAATGGCTGCAGAGTATGCCTGTACTCTTGCTGCCTGTGCCATAGCTGTTAACAAGACAAATTATACAGATCACAGATTATACAGATTCAGACCATCATTTTTGATCCTGACAGCAATTTCAATATATAAAAATGCATGTTTATTAATACTTCCATCTTTTGGGGTAAGGAAATAAATCTAAAACCATATATTTATTGTATATTTATAAAAATATATATACATTATGTATGTACTTATTATATTCGCATAAGAAAAAAAGATAAAATGTCAACAATGTTAATCAGAAGAAAGAAAAAAAAAAACAGTCCAGGAAACATAACTGTTTTAATAATGTGCAAGTTCAATGCATATTGCAATTGCAGTTATGTTTCATTTCTTTGACTTAACCTTGAAACGGAGAAAACGCAGAAATGTTCAAAGCGTCACAGAAGGTCTATTTATGATCTAATGATATAAACATTGTTGCTGATAATTGCACTTAATGAAATTATTAACTAGGTGCTGACTAATTAACTAGGGCTTTGTAAACGTGAGCTTTGTAAAGGTGACGCACTCTTAATAGCTATTATTATTGTACTGTTTGTAACTAAATATCTTTGCTACCGCACGGGTACACAGGATTCCGCTGCAATCTCTGTGAACTGATATCCCAGTTATGCCATTGCCACTCAGTGCTCATAAGATGTACAGTGTTGTTTCCCTTAAAGAACTGTAAAAAAGATAAATGATACGAATTACTTGCTGAGAACATGACATCAGATCCAGTTGTTTGATTCCCTCAGTCAGTAATTGCGTACATGCCCATGTTAGCACTTTCTTTTAACTCTATGGAAATTGAGACTATCAAATTCTTCAATAATAAGCATGAAATGGAATATTTTAATGTCTGTCTGTCTGTATGGACTGCTTTTGTTATTCAGGAAACGAATATTATCCAGAAAATGAATGTAACTAAAAATCACAAATACAACTTTTGATCTAATAAATTATGGGACTTCTTCCTTATTCACAATTTGAGAATAGTTTTTGGCTTTAATATTTCAGGAAACAAATATTCATTTAATTGAGTTGACCTGCATGAGAATAGTAATTTAGAAAATTGTTGGAATTTAGTCGGTTTCTCATACATACTGTAGTCAAATCCAGCTATAAGTGCAAAAATCAGTAGTACACTACTGAAATTTCATGACAATCTTCAACTTCAAAAATTAATTTCAAGATACTGTCTTCTTTCTGAAGTACAAATAATGTCTATATTCAGTTTCTGTATAATGCAAACAAATAAACCATTTTATCATATATCTCCCACAGAAGTTCAAGTTATTTTCCTAGTTCCATTAGCCTGGGAACTACTTTGAATGGATACAGGACATAAGTAAACCACTGTATATAGCACAGTGCTGCAAGCCATCACTTGCTATTAGAGACTTTGATTTCTTAAGGGAAATCTTTTATTATGATGATGTGAATTTTACTTAATATTTATCACATCAAGATTAAAAAACAAAACAAAACAAAAAAAATCACAACGGTATCGAGAGAAGTAGCTTTAGGCAAAGTAGGAACGAGCAGCAAAACTGCACCCATGACATTCTCTCTAAGAAGCCGAGTCCAAATGAACCTTCTGGCTCAACCACTAGGACTAATTCTGGAGCTGCCTCCAGGCTTGTTCTCCCTTGCTTAGGGGCACTTATAAAGTGGCAGGAATCTGCCCTGGCAGTGAGATGACAATAATGGAAGGCTGCAGGCTGTCCACTGTCCTCCTTTCGTCCACCTTCCTCCATGCCTCAAAAATATATTCTTGGATTGCTGGCCCATAAATTTCAGACAGATTTTTCTGAAACACGCGGTTTTACAGAGAAATGCTGGGATTTTTTTTCGGAAACCAAGAACTGCCATCATAAGGTTTTTCATGTTGGTAATAGTTGGCAAAGCCTGTTCTTACAGAGACTGCTTAACACAGTAACAGTAGTAGAAATGGAACCATTATCTTCTGTGAAGGCTAATAAGCAAAAGCAGATACACTTGAAGTATTTTTAGGCTCCTGGTAAAAGTCTCTTTGGTGTGTTTCCATAAGCTCTCATTCACTTGAGATCGAATCAGCTTAATGGGATATAATCAGAGAGCAGTCTTACCAACAGCTGAGACAGCTCACCACACTTCAAATCACATTGTAACCTGGGAGAAGCTTATGCTACAACCTTCTAATCTGTATCTTTAAAAAAAATATGGCTAGTAAGCTAATGTTGAAACATACCCTAAAGGGTCAATAGCCTAAATTTAGGGAGAAGAGCTGTTCTTTAGAGCATCAGTTTCTAGAGTAAGAGTTCAGCAGGCATATGCAGCACAAAGAAAACCTCTCTTTGCTGGAAATCAAAGCATGTACTTAGCTAGCAGATAAGCAGAAAACAACACTGTAATATTGAAAACAATTGGGAAGGAAAGAATACCCATCTCTTTATATTTAGATGGTAAAAAACTGTCAGCTTCCCCATCATAACATTTTTATAAATTGTTCCACAAAAGTTGTCTTTTATATTATAATTACCAGCATTCTTGGTTTGTAGAAGTTGGGTTACAATGCATTTGGGTACAAGAAAATATCTCATCAAATAAGGTAACACTGTGTTCAGCACATCGTGCTTGTTTCTTTCTGAAACATGGACTTCTATTGTTACAACCTGCTGAAACATCACTTTTAAGCAGAAGGGGAAATTCTATCAGGAGATAAAATGCTAAAGCACCAAGGGAGTTTCTCACATCGTTTTTGCCCTCATGATGAAAATATGTATCTTTATAGTGTTTCCTCTGGACTTATGGTGTGCATATTACTGAGAAAGTACATCCTGTGGCTTTAATTTTAGGCATATTCATCACAGTAAACATCGTTTGCCCAAATAGAGTGAAACCTAATGCTTGTTTTAGATGCCTCACACAATTTAAACATATATTCAAATACTTTGACTAAGCTTTCACCTTTCCATAAATCCCTTCTGTGATAGAAATTGTACATTTTTGGGGTGAAATGTGTTGCGACGTGATAACTAATGGGAAGAGAGATCTCATCCTGTTAGAAAAGAAATCCCTTAGCCCTAAGACAGATATAATAACAAGGAAGTTTCTTAGAGTATTAAATCATATTTAATTGCTCCTTCCAACAATTTAAGGAGCAGATTTGAACTGGTACTCTAAAGCAAGTATTTCTGTTTGTTTGCTTGCTTTCATGTTTCTGGTCTTCTTTTCAAAAATCTTCAAACACAAATATTAGTGAAAGAAGCATGTATGGCACCAGTCCCTATGCTCCATTATCCCAGAGAGAGAGAGGAATATTCGTTATCCAAAACTGGTAAAAACTGCACCGGACCACTTGTTTCCAGTTTGGGATACTTTCAATCAAGAAGAAAAAAAAAAAAAAAAAAAAAACACTAAATTGTTCAGATTCTTCAAGGAAAACAAACAAACAAAACACAAGAGAATGTGCAGAGACATCAACACAGAATGATGAAGAAAGATCAGTAAAATCGGTAAAAGTTACTGATTTTCAACAACAACAAGAGATGGTAAGTCCTTTAGTACATAAAAAGCTATTGCAGGAGTAAAAGTTGAAAGGGAACAATTATTCATTCTTTCTTGTGAGAGATAGGGGTCCACAAGTGAAATCAGTTAAGATTAATATAAAAAGAAGATAAACTTTCTCAAAGCAAGTAGTTAACACATGGATCTTATTGGCCAGGGATGCTGTGGATTTTTTTTTTTTTTTTTTGAGCTTACCTAAAACGTATGTATCAGTTATTGCTAATCTAAGCTAGTAGTGCTCTTTTCATATTTCTAAAGTGTTTAAGGATATTCTCCATGTTCATGGATAAGACAAAGGGGGTGGTGGGCAAGTAAACAAACAAACATCTCTATTTTAGCACAAAAGATTTGTTTAATCAATAGAAAAAAAAACTTTTAAACAGGCTTGAGAATAAAAAAGTATTCAATTGCCTGGGAAGATCTTACCCAAACCTGCCTGGAAGAAGTACTATGTTAGATGTTCTCTTGAATGCTTCCTTTTCAGGAAGCATCTGGCACAATAATGCTTGAATTGTCGACAGCCTGTCCCCAATTGCAGCTATCCCACTTAACAAAGCAGTATATTCAGTCAGGTATTCATTTCATTAACTAGCCATTAGTTGACGCATGACGACATGCTGTCTGAGCCTTGGAGAACAACAGAGAGCTCTCTTTTTTGCCTCAGTAATGTAGTACTTATTCCAGTAGCTCTTCTACTGAAGGGAGGAAAAACAAGAACAAAAGAGCTGATGATAAGATTTTTAAGAAGATTTAGAAACCTAGACCTAAGATTCCTGTAAAAAATAGCTTAAATGCATGTAACAAGGTAGAATTTGAGTATTTTTTTCATACAGGTACCATGCTGATATGTGGGATCCAGTTGAAGTGTATTGATTATATGAGGTTTTCTCTTTATGACCATATATGAGCTTTCCTCTCACTGCTGGGTGAGACTGCGTAGCATCTGATGTGACAGAGAAAGGCACACAGAAGACGTCCACCTCTCCATCCTTGGCTGCGACCAAACGGCAAAATCTTGGTCTAGCTCAAGGAATCCATGTCTGACTGGAAAAGGGCTTGGGAAGACCCTGGTGTCACAAACATTTCCACTCGTGATTCTTCTGTAGTGATCTGCTACTAATTTGTGTGTTCATGGTGTCCCCGGGAAGGCACAAATCCTGCCAGTGGCCCCAACGGGGCCTGCAACTCCATGAAGTGTGTGGTGTAGGCCACGCACAGGCACGCAAGCTCCACCGCATTCATGTCCACATTACAGAGCTGTCTCTTCTTCACTGGTAGGCACAGGGAGGTTTCCAAGAGCACTACCACTGCCCAGAACTTAGAGAGAATAGAAGTTCTTCTGGCAAACAGCACTGAAGACAGCACTCTCCTTTTAAAGCTCCTGGATCCAGAGCTATGGTGCAGTTTTATCTGACACACATATTACACCTGCTCCCTGAATAGCTTCCTGAGCTGTAGACCTCTGTACAACTGTTAAGGTGTGGAGAGGAAAAAAAAAAAGTTCATATCCTAATACAATGCCACAAACCTGTGACTGTTAAACAAGCAGTTAGCAGGAGTTTCATTCATGTTCTGCAACAGGGTGTTTTCTCTTCACTCCTAGCTCAAACTGTGTGTAGCAGCATCGGAAAATGCTCAGCCCCATTTTGGAAAACAAAGTGACCCTAGCAACAAGCCTGAGATGATAAGAATTTGGAAAACAGATGAAGGTGTGAGCAAGCAGTGTGGACAGCAGCCACGTGCTCCTCTTGAGTGATGGCCTAGAAACCACTCCCTGATGCGTAACTTCCCCAAAGCGTAGACAGAAGTGGTGAATCCTGTGTATCTTAACACAGCTGTATGTGCATCATATGCTTATGTGTTTATAATGTACAAGATATTTCCATTTTTTTTTCACCTCAGAGCCCTGAAAACTCACCCACTTTTAAATTGAAGCCAAAGTTTTCATGTATTCACATCTCTTCATAACCTGAAACAAACAAAAATGCTACATATCACAACACAGTACCATCTCATTAACTGCACAGCTTCCTAACATTTGTTGCATTATAATTTAGTAAGCAAGAGAAGCAGATTCAATGTTCTGACACATAAAGAACGTATGACTTTTCTCTCTCTCCTCCTCTTCTTGTACATAATAAAGAGCTGATTTTACACTACCTACGTCTTGGGGCATAAAGCAGCGTACCGTCACATAACGAAGGCCAAAAAATGCAGCAGAGAATGTTTTCCTGTCATCGCAACCTTCTGTGGTTAACTTTCTGTGCTAATAGGAAGGTTAGGACACAACTGGCCATCTCAGCAAGCAGTGTGGTTGGCTGATGGCAGACCTCCCCAGTGAAACGGAGCAGGGGACGCAGCCTCCACACAGGCACTGCACATTTTCAGGGGACTTCATTTCAGACTTAGTTTACTGCCATGGGCTGAATGCCCCGGAGCAGCTGGAATGTATTAGGTGTGTTGTCAGCGCATAGTTTTGAGTTCAATCTTATCCAAAAGGAATATCCAGTTCATACGCTCTGGGACCGCTCCATAACATGAGCCATTAGGTCTATTAGGGCAGCAAGACAAGCTGACTCGCTTCAAAGGCGTATTTCTGGTCCATACTAAAAGGCTAGCATGAGAATTACTAACTCCCACATTATCAATATGTTCCCTGCTTTTGATTCCCACCCCAGATCTTCACTCTTTATGGCTGCTCTGCGTCAGAGATCGCCTCATCCCACCAGGAGCCGCCAAGGCGGCGGGCACAGGGCGGCAGCAACGGCCGCCGCGCACATCGATGACTCGGCACTCAAGCGCCCTGCCTTTCCTCCCCCGGAGCCGCCGGCACGGCAAACCCATCGAGTAGTCGGCGTTCGACTCCCGGCTAGGTCCCCCGTGCCCGCGGCGCCATTTTGAAGCGGGGCGGCACCGGGCACGGCGGGATCTCGCGGGGCGCCGCAGCCGGGAGGAGCGGGCAGGAAGCAAAACCACCTGCCCGCCCCGCTGCTCCCCGGTTGCCCTCGGTCGGGCCGTGTGTGGCGGCGAGGCGGTGAGCAGCGCATGCGCCCGGCGGCCGCGTCACGCCGCGCGCGTGCTCCGCAGCCGCTGCGGCAGCGCGGACCGTTGCTCGGCGCGGCGCATGCGCGGCGGTGCCGCCGCTGCATGGGGGCACCCGCTCTTGTTTTCTCGTTTGCAGGAGGAGGAGGAAGATGCCGGGGAAGCTGAAGGTCAAGATCGTGGCCGGGCGCCATTTGCCTGTGATGGACCGCGCCAGTGACCTGACCGACGCCTTTGTGGAGGTTAGCGGGAGCAAGAGAAGGGAACCGCGACCCGCGGCGGGGTGGCGGCGGCGGCGGCGGCTCCGCGCACCTGCCCCGCTGCCGGGGGCATCTCATCTGCCCGCGGCGCCCTGCCGGACGGGCCGGCCCGGCCCTGGCGGCGCTTGGGGCGCCCCCCGCCGACCGGCTGCTGCCCCGCTCACGTAGCCGCCTCCCCGGGCCGCCCTGCGCGGGCCGGACCCTTCCCGGCGCGCGCCGGGCTGTTAACGGCCGCGGGGAGCTCCCCGAGGCGGGGAGCGAGGCTGGTCCCTGCCTGCGCGGCCGGCTGGAGAGCCGCCTTCATCGCACCTGCCTTCATCCCTGTGTGCCCTCATCTCTGCGCGGGGCGTGAGGCACGCTCCGAGCCCGGGGATGCTTTTTCTCCAGGTTTACCGTTGTCTGTGACCTTTTTCTGGTGACGGCCGTTAGTGAGCGGCCCTAGCTGATAAGTCAGCCAAATGGAGTCCGTTTCAAGTTTCAATACATCTGTTACAAGCAGTAAATGCATGTCTTAAGTCAAATGTGTTTGCATTTCTCTTAATATGTAAAGTGCACAGTGGTTCTGCAGGTTTCACTTTCAAGGCCTATGTTCAATTTTTTTTTTTATTTAAAGTGTTAAATCTCTTTGGAGGAGAGTTCTTATTATGGGCATGTGGGACATGCACTTGATTTCATGTTTAAATCGCTTTCTTATACCGGAAGTATCTAATGTTAACCAAACTCTACGTAGTTAATAGGCAATATATAAGGAATTTGTCAGCAAGGGATTATAAAATAAACTGACATGATCCTTCTTTTTTTGGTTCAATATTTGCAATGTAAATAATTTAGAACAGTTTCAATAAAATACTGTAGATTCAGAGATCATACTTTCAGAAGAAATAAGGACATTTAAAAATGGGAAGCCTTTACCGTAAATAGTAATTGATATTAGCATAATACTGGAATTAAGGTCCAGTAATATATATAAAGTCTTTCTAGAATCGTGCAGTTTACAAAATCCATTAATATTGATTTCACAATAGATTTTGGATGTGCTAGTCTAAATAGAGTTTGTTGCTTAAAATTTGGTTGATGATAGACACCATGTATTTTTTGTGTGTTACTTTGTGGGACAATAAATAAGTATTTTTGACATGGTCTTTAGTGGAGCTGAAATAGAACTTAATAATTGTATTAAATAAGTGAAAATGATTTGATTTTCACAGAATCACAGAATGGTTGAGGTTGGAAGGGACCCCTAGAGATCATCTAGTCGAACGCCCCTGCTCAAGCAGGGACACCTAGAGCGCGTTGTACACTGTAATTTCGGATTACAGTGTCTGGTTTAAAATGTTTCAGGAGGTTTAATCTATAAACTGCTCCTCTTGTAATTTTAAATTTGATTAAAAGAAAGTGTAGAGCAATTCAGCGTGCAAGTAGTATACAGGGAAAACATGAATAGGAGATATTCTCTGAATATCATTTGGCCTGTTTTTTTATGCTGAATGAGAATAAACCTGCCTGCTTTTGGCCACTGGTTCCCAGTGACAACCTGGCAGTGTAAGTAACTGTGAATGAAAAGGGATCCAGAAATTCATCTGGCTAAACACTGACTTTAGCAGAAGAAGAGGGGAGAAAAAAAAGAAAAAAGGGCTATTTTTCACCAGGTTCAGTTTGCTTAGCTGGTTTGCTGTGTAGCTTCATGAATGTTTTGGCACAAACAAGGCGGAAGAAATGCATAAATTTGGTCTTGCTTTTTGGACCAGTATGTGCAAAAGGTATTGAGAGGGTGGGACCATCCTTCCCACACAGGGAGTAGGTGAGGCAGCAGGTGAGATTTATGTCAAAATAAACTGATACTGAAACTGTGGTTTTAGTTATTATAACTATATTTATATGGTTACTAGAAGTCTTCTGCTTTTATTTTTTACTCTTTTTTCAGTGAAAATGTTTTGTAATGTTAACTGGTTGATTACTAACTGTTAATTTCTCTGATTTTTTTTTTAATATAAATCTGGAATTAAGGAAGAAAAGGAGGACAAAATTCAGAGTTCTTCCTTGGCTTAGATTATGCAAACTTGGATACTGCTAGCAAAAATATGCAATTTGAAGCAAATTTTTCTCTGCAGTCGTGCTTCCAAATTTGAAGAGCAGACTGCAACGTGGTGCATGGTTGCTGTACTATCTTTAATGGACTGGCAAGACTGCTGGAGAAATCAAGTTGTATCCGCCTAGGGCTCCAAGGGAACTAATTTACTCTGCTAGATAACATGCAAAATTAGTCCAGGGGGAGCTCAGGGCTACAGCATATTGGCTACTCACGCTATATGAGGTACCTCAGTTAAAAGTAGCATCAGTAGCCCTTTATTATACTGCTTTGATTAGTGACTACAAATTGTAAGTAGCTTTCTGTTAGCTTTCTTTATCCACGAAGAGGCTGCATGCACTTTTTGACAGCTGTCTGTGTTTGTTTATTTCTAAATACTGTGTTTTTGTACCACTCCACCTCATCTTTGATTTGAGGGGTAGAAATTATAAATGCAGTATTTCTTTAAAATGAGCCTACTCATTATTTTCTTAAGAATCTTAAATGAACTGAAAAACTTACTTTCAGGCAATTGTCCATGAGTTAAGTACTAACTATTTTGAGAGGTAAAATTCAAAGTTATTGATGTGCAAAAGTGGTTTGGAATGAAAGCTACAGTGAAATAAAGGCCCTTGCATTTTTACAGCATGGATCTTTGGAGTATAGAACATCCCAGAAATTATTTCACCTTTTCATTAAACAATTACAGTTGTCTTGAAATAGGTTCTTATGGAGGCCAGATTCCTGAAATGGAATATTGAGTTGAATGTGCGTTAATCAATAGAAGCACGCAGAACACTTTATTTTTCAGTGTGTAGTTTCTATCTTAAAAAATATGTATATATTCCTTCTATTTTTTTTTTCTGTCTGCTTTTGATTTCTTATATGATAATAAGGGGATAGAAATAAAGGTGCTTTCCCTTGCTGCTGTGAATTTAGCGATCCGTGTCTAGTATATCAAGACTGCAGTTTGTGGAAATGATATCGGTTATTCTGTAGCGTGCATCTGTGGATACAGTATATGTTAAGAAATCTCTTTAGGAACCATTTTGGTTCTGATTTTGTTTCATAACTTGTCAGTAAAGCCCATTTAGAAATCCTAGAGGACACAGTTATTTACATAAATTATTGATAGGAATAGTCAGAAATTGCTTTGCTTAAAATAATTCTAGAGCAAAAGCAAGCAACTGCAAAGAGAGCATACTAAGGGATTGTCAGTAGCCAAAAAAGCTGTAGTTTTAACTATAAAGTGAAGGAAAAAGAAGGTGCTTAGAGAAGTTTTTTAGAAGTACTGATGATATATAGAAAGTTACCTATTGATACATGTGAATTGATTCAGAAAGCCACTGTCACCAAGAAGAGGATTCCTTGATATTAGTGAAACACATATTTGAATTATCTGCACACCCAGATAAAACATAGGTAACTCATTTTTCTAAATTTATTTACTAATTTCTTTTTTTATATTTGAATATTTTTATTTTTAGGTAAAATTTGGAAATACAACATTTAAGACGGATGTGTATCCCAAATCGCTCAATCCTCAGTGGAATTCTGAATGGTTTAAATTTGAAGTAAGTGTTCTTTAAATGATCACCTGTTATCTGTATGGCCATTCTGCCTTAGGTATTCTTAATGAATTAGCTTTGTTTCAGGAGGAAAATAACGAGTTTTGAGAAATGAGGCTGTTATTCTTTAAATACACATGAAACCTTTTAAGGAAGCTTGCCTGAAGACTTTGATTTCTAAAGGTGTCTGAGAGACCTGAGCACCTTAGCATTGGCTTTTCTAGAACTGTTTGTGTAGATAAAAATTTGCCATCTGGGCTGCAACTCAGAGTACTGGGTAATGCTAGAAGAGATGGATGTAGAAATGGAGGGAAAAAAAAAAGGCATTATCCATTAGGCCTCCTCATATCAATATGGGTATATTCTTTTTTTTTTTTAAATAATGATTTTGAGTAAGGAAAGTTAACTGGTATTTGAAATATGCTTGGAATATTTAGTTATAGCAGTAATGCATTTAACAAAGGAAAAGAGGAAAATTTTGTTTAGAAATTACAAAATAAAGGTTTAGGATGGCATTTATCAGGGCCTTCATTTCCCTTTTGCTTGTATAAGAATGAGGCTGCTTGGCATTTTCCTGTAATTGAGACTTGTTCCTTTCCAGAAGCTAATTGGTTAATTTGAATGAATTGTGTATAGCAGTAGCAGAGCTGTCCTTTGACGTTCTGCCCTAAACAAGTACTTAGTCTTTTGTTTGTTTGTTCGTTATTACATTATTTTCAAAATAGATTGTTAATCAACATGGAATGTCTGATTAAGAGCATAGTGTTGTGATATGAAAGTTCACTTAAATTCTTATCTATCAGTTCCTGGCTTCTTCTTGGGAGGGAGGTAAGAACTAGCTAATCTGTGTGGAGTGTTAACTATTCATACTGAAAGAGGTTTTTTTTGACAGAAATAGAAGTCTCAAAATTGTATCTTTTTGCATGGGAAATGGATTTGGGAAACAAAAAGCTAAAGAGCAGCATTGAAAAAAAAAAACAGATTTCCATTATTTCAAAGAGTGGAAAAACAGTAACTCTTTAAGATGTCGGAAATGTGTGTGTGTTTAGTTTGATCAGTTTGCAAAACTGCAAATGTTGATTAAGAATTATACCTTTATGTTGGCTAAGTCTGATTCGTGATTTGCGAATTTCATCATAGAAAGTTTGTTGTATGTTCTTCTAAAAATGTAATTGAAGTATCTGAAGGTGGATAATAGCATTTATTTCAGAAAGTGCATATGTGAAATTACTGGTTTTGTTTTGGTTTCGCAATGGATTGTATTAAATGTCTCTGGGATTTATAGACAATATAGAGAGTGTGCCCAAGAAAAAATCCCATCAAATCTTAAAATGTGTAATCTCTATAATTTTGCTTTTCTGTTTTTGTCCCAGCCATAACTTCTGGTTTAAGGCTGTCATCACTATGTGAAGGGTAAAATCAAAATAAATGAATGCGTTGTTTACCTAGAGCAAATAAAATTATAGTCTGTGTCATGTTACTGTAGATAACTGACTCATATCTTCCTACATTCGTTTTTCAGCAGTGTTTCCTTGCTTTTTCTTCTTTATAGTCACATTTTATGTCAACATGTCTTTCTAGGTAGATGATGAAGAACTACAAGATGAACCTCTCCAGATCACAGTTCTTGATCATGATACGTACAGTGCTAACGATGCCATCGGCAAAGTGTACATAGACATTGATCCTTTGCTCTATAGTGAAGCAGCAACAGTTATATCAGGATGGTTTCCCATTTATGATACTATCCATGGTAAGGCTTACTGATTTAGAAGTAATACTATGTTGTTTGAGATGCAGCCTACTTAAAATGTTCATTAACTGTCTTTAGAGATTTGTAATAATATACTCTTAGTAGGTAGAATGCTACCATTTTGGTGCTTTTTTCATATTAGGGCTGTAGTAAGATAAAGTGTAATTTAAAAATCAAGGACAAGTTGTACTTTTAGGATACTCTTTTAATACCAATTGTATGGGAATGTTGTCTAAACTTTCTGGCCTGAGAATTCAGTAGTTTAGAATAATTCTTTGCAGAATACTTTTCATAGAAATTGAGACAAACAGAAAAACATCTTCCTGTGGTAGTCAGTCATTACTGCAAAGTTTATTTATTTATTTTCTTTTCCCAATTACTACTTACCAGAGAATATACTCGTGTTGAAGTCACTTCCAGTGTAACCTTCTGGTATGCTAGACAAACTTCGCTTGAGATAGAGGGATAGAATGTGACAAATCTTAGGTATAAAGAAGTACAGCGTGGTACTCTTTTTTTTTTTTTTTTTTTTTTCCCTTAAGAATATACTTACACTCCTAGATAGAATTCTTCAGAATACTTGAAGAAATGAGAAAATGAAGGTAGTGATACTTCTGAATTTAATGAAGCTGAGGCTTCATGCCAGAAGGTCAAGGTTGGTTCATAGCGAGTTAGCTTCGAGTGCCTCATTACACAACGTCTGCTTTTAATCTATAATTAAGACTTTTAATTTTTTAATCTAATAATAAACTCAATGATTTGAACAATGTTAAAGCTAATTAGAAATTATTGGTGGGAAAGCATTTTTATATAATCATAAATATAAAAATATTTTAAATCTGTTATAGCAGTTATATTGACTTTGAGTGCTGCATGTATTTTTTTTACTCTTATTCTATCCAGATTTTTCGTATCGTATTCTCTTTCATATGATACATTTTATTTTTTAGTTGATCTAGATAAACATTGTATTGCTTTTGAAACATGTGTGACTTCTATATCAGAGAGAAGTTAAATTTTTCTGTGTTTTTCCAGATATGGTACTGTTTACTTATTTCATTTAAACAGAGAAGGTATTCTTATATTTTCATGTTTGTATCAGCAGATTCCAATTACCTTGATTCTTGCCAGATAGTAACTGACATTTTGTTTTTTTTTTAAAAAAAACTGCCTAATGCAGACTTTTATTTTGAAAAAGAAAATGGCTTTTCTTGTGCTTTACCATGGTGGTTTGTGAAAATACCTGAACCTGATGTACTTCTTATTTTAGTAAATGAATGCTTCTTTCTACTGACATAGATCTGGGTGACTTTATTGCACTAACATCAGAGACAATCTACAAAGCAAATACTTTTGCTCACTTTTTTTGCTATTGAGTGTCAGATGCTTAGGTGGTAAATGCTTTTGAAGTCACTAGGGATCAGACTCATCAAGAAGCTTAGTCCTCAATATGTCAGAATCTATAATAAAGTGACATGAAGTATTTTTTGGTCCTAGGTAGGGAAAAAGGAGAACGCTCAGGATAGAAACATAATAAAATCAAAAAGGACTGGATGTATTTTGAAGAAATATTTCTTTTATTAACAAGATTTAATTATGGTCAAAGAATTAAGCTCAATCTAGGAAGTCTGTTGTACCTTTATGTACAAAGTATTTGGTAAACATGTACTGTGCCTGTTCTGTGGTACTTAAAAATTTGTGCTCTGGTATTGTCGTGCTCTTAAATTTGTTCATTAGAGTCGACTGCAGAGAGCTGCTTTACTGTGATCTCAAAAACATTTGAGGGAGAATAGCATGGAAACTTTTTGATGCTATTTAAAGCTTTTTGATGTGGACAAGCCTCCAGTTCAAGTCATCTGTAATGTCAATTAGCAACTCAGACCTTTTGTGCTTAGGATATCTTGGGAGAGAGTCAGGAGTTCCTTGATATCAGTTTTATACTCTTTCCGTATTGCTGATGTGGGGCAAGAGAGACGAAGGAATACGCTCACTGGAGTAGGGACCATTACTGTAGCAGGATGCTGATGCCTTCTCTTTCCCCAATCCCATCCCTCCTCTAAAATGTTGTTTAGGGTAGCAGAAAGACTAAGTGAGCTGGGCCTGTTTAGCCTAGAGAAGACTGAGAGGGGATCTGATCAGCATGTTCAAGTACCTGAGGGGAGAATGTAGGGCGGATGGGTCCAAACTCTTCTTGGAGGTGGCCAGTGACAAGACAAGGGGTAATGGGTGCAAATTGAAACACAGGAACTTTAATCTCTATGTGAGGAAGAACTTCTTTCCTGTGAGGGTGCCAGAGCCCTGGAACAGGCCGCCCAGAGAGGCTGTGGAGTCTCCTTCTCTGGAGATCTTCCAGACCTGCCTGGATGCCCCCCTGTGCCGTGTGCTCTAGGTGTCCCTGCTGGAGCAGGGAGGTTGGACTAGATGATCTCTAGAGGTCCCTTCCTACCTCAACCGTTCTGTGATTCTGTGATATTTTAGGAACATTGCATGCTAGGCTTCAGCCTCAAGGGCTACCCTGGCCTGGGAGACTGTTGGCAGAACTGAAAGGCAAGGAAGTGTCTTCCTGCTCCACTGGTCTGGCCTGGGATTGATATATGACCTGCAAAATGAACCACTCTCTTCTAGCAGGAACATGCATTCTGTCAAGAAAAAAAACTAACTCATTGTGCCTTAATTACTAATCATAGAGTAAATGGAGTTAGTTCTGAATTGATTTCTGGTACAGCTTGTCATTTTTTGTGTGTGTTTCTGTTTTTTTTTTTTTTACTTCTAGGTATACGCGGGGAAATCAATGTGGTTGTAAAAGTAGATCTCTTCAATGATTTGAACAGATTCAGACAGTCATCCTGCGGAGTCAAATTTTTTTGCAGTAAGTAGAGGAAAAAAGTTTATTTGAACACAATCTTTTTCGTTAGTTTTTTTTTTTTTTAATTCCTTTCCTGTTCTGTCAGTTTCCCTCATCTCCCAGCCCACTGCGGACCTATGGCAAATGTATAGGTGTGTTTTATTCATTTTTTAATTAATTTCTACTGTTCATATCTCAAAAATGTAGATTTTTTTTTCTTATATGTCTGGAATTGCATTTAAGGGCATGATGCATACACGTTAGGTTACTTTGTATATAGATTTTGTTCAAGAGGCACAGGTAAAAAAGGTTTCATAATGGTACATGTTGAAACATAGCTGTGCGTGATACCCTAGACAATTATCTTATTGATGTTGCATGGTCTCCCAGAACAAAACTGCCTGGGTATGTCTGGATTCGGACAGAAAGAGAGCTTTACAGATTAGTTTCTGGAATCATTCGTATCACTTTTCAAGTGTAATTGTGTTTTTCCTTCTTTGAAATCTTGTCTCTTTGACTTATAATTTACATTCTTAAACTGTTTTTTAAAATTTAAACAGCTACATCTATTCCCAAGTGTTACAGAGCGGTAATAATTCATGGATTTGTGGAAGAGCTTGTAGTTAATGAAGATCCAGAGTACCAGTGGATAGACCGAATTCGTACACCACGGGCTTCAAATGAGGCTAGACAAAGACTTATTTCACTAATGTCAGGTATTAAACATGTAAGCTCTACTTGTGATTGCTGCTATTTTGAAATATCTACTTTTTAAAAAAGATCAGTTATAATAAAATTGTATGTGAATTTTGGTATTAACTGTGTTTATTTTTTCAGTTCACATTATTCTGTTTCTGAAGTTTCTTTGTCCTGATGGTCAGTATTGCTGATTCTTTGTTTGCCTTGGTGAGGCCACACTGCTGCTTATTTAATCTGTTGGTTGTTTTTAGCAAGGTCAAGGAAACCTCTGGAGCTCTCCAAAAGGTGATATTTTTAATCATCCAATCATTCTCGAGCCTACATTTGTATAATGGCATTTATTCTGCTGGGCAGATCTTTAATTCTGAAGAGGCCGGTTCTTAGAAGTCCAGTTGTTATCAAAAATCTTCACAAATTTCTTTTGTTTATGAAGACCAGTTGTGAGCAAAGGTCCCAATGATTCTGGTGCCAGTGGAGCAGAACATAAGGCACCTCGACTGGAGTTCTTAGGGACTAAGGCAAGAACAACCAGTTGATAGAGGTGAACAATATTGATAATGTATGTAATATAAGGGAATCATAAAATCATTATGATTGGAAAAGACCTTGAAGAGCCTCATGTCCAACTGTAAGCACACCATCACCATGGTGATGGCCATTAGGATGCTAAGCAATGCTTTCAGCTCACTAATAGGCTCTTGATATTGTAGGTGTTATTTATGTTTTAAGGCAGATAGTAAAATTCTGTTTTGGACCTCTGTTCTGGTAAGGATAAAAGAAAGCTGAGCAGTAATGATCACTTTATTCGCTTGGTATCTTAACATGAGGATTGTTAGGCTATCCTCTATGGTAATGAAGCTTTTTGGAAATCCTTCATTTTGTCAAAAAAGAAATGATATTTGGTGCGTAATATCGAGGCTGTCCAGCTGCAGAGGTCAATGAACTTCTATTTTTTTTCTTACAGTTTTGCAGTCTCTCTTGTGTGCAGTTAATAGAAAAGTGGAGAAAAAGTAGGCATGTGTTGGGTGTCATGGTTTGTTTTTGTGTGAGATTACCATATTAAGCAACATTAATGAAAAACAGAATTAAAAGCATGATTTTAGGTTGAAAGATGCTTGAGTTTTAGGAGTTTTTAAATGAAAGAAAAACATACGCCTTTTCATGTTGCTTTCAAAGGTGCTTCCTTGGCGTGAACTATATGAGGGAGTATTTAGATATTTTCCTATGTTCCAAAACACATTTTGGCATCTCTTTCCCTTTAAATATTAGAAAAGGGAAAAAACTAATGAAACTAAAAAGGAGAAAGAACACTTCTAAAAAATATATATTGTTGCAAATAGAATAGGTTTTAAAGTAAGAAGCTATGCAATAGCACATAATGTAATAAGAAGCAGAGGCTGTGATGATCTACTTGGTATAATTACCTAAAATTGGTTCTATTAGCAGTTTTATTGACTCTGTCATTCCAAAAATTAGAGAAAGCCCAGAAAATGATATAGTGAAAGTACTTTATACAATTATGATCTCTTTATCTTCTGTTTTATAGGTGAACTGCAAAGGAAGATTGGCTTGAAGGTACTTGAAATGAGAGGAAATGCTGTTGTTGGCTATTTGCAGTGTTTTGATTTGGAGGGAGAGTCTGGATTAGTAGTACGCGCCATAGGAACAGCCTGTACCTTGGATAAATTAAGTAGCACATCCGCATTCTTACCTGCATGTAACTCTCCATCCAAAGAAATGAAGGAGTAAGTATGAATTAATAGTTTGTAGGGAAATAAGTTTCATCTCTCTTCTTTTCATATTCATTTGGTTTTGCATAACCAGTGTGATATTTTTTTTCTTTTCCCCCAGAATTTGTTTTTCTTTTGCAGTTTTATTTGTCTGCAACTCAGTCTATATTCCACAACTTTGAAATGCTATAAGTTGAGTTACTTATGCTGTTTCCTTAGGAGCTGCAACAGTAAACCGTAATATGATAGTGTAACTTTGTTTGTTTGTTTATACAGCAGAGGTATTGCACATTCCTGGGTTGTGATTGGCCAGTTTCCTAGCTAATGACTAGGTCTGCCTTGACTCTGTGTTTGTATAATATGTATTTTTGTTTGTGAGGATTTCTTACAAAAAACCTTTTGTACAATACTTTCCAGTTCTGATACTATCATGTTTGACTATTAATTCTGAACATTTTAAAAAAGATACATTTAAATTCAGACAGTTCAGTGGTTTAGAGAACGACCCTGTAATATTCTTTGCTTTTGCTCTGTAAAATGCTTTGCTTTTTACCATCGCAGAGTAACAGATAAAGGATACTGGAGTGTGCTTGCATGGGGAACACTGCATGATGAGAAATAGAATTTCATCATCTGTCACAGCAGCACCAAACACAATTTGAATACATATTTTTTAATGTGTACAGAAATAAAAGGCAAATACTTTCAATCTCTGAATTTAGTACATTGTTGCTTGAACAAATTAATTTGTGTTTGGTAGAGGTAGTCAATTGCTAGAAGGAAGAAACAAACCCCAAAAGTGTATTCTTTGCATAAGGTTTTCAGAGGCATTATTTTGATTATAGATTGTTATTAACTTAAAATGTTGGATCATGAAGGTAGTAATCAAGACATTCTTTGTAGTAGAGGGAGCAATATGCTATGGTTTCTCAAAGTTATTGGTTTCTATTTCAAATCATTCACTTGCTTAATTTGTTTTGATTCTAAAAATCAGCCATCAAAAGAGTTCTGGATACCGATATTGAAAAATCTCAGTGAGGATAAAGTATGAAAAGGACTTGATAATCATAGACTTAAAAAAGCATTCCTAAATCAGTAGCATTCACTCTAGAGCACAATGTGGAATTTCCTTTCCACCGCCCAAATTATCCATGTTCAGCAAACTTGGTGGTGGATATTGATAATTCTATCTATATTTATCATTGTCCTTCTGTCTAAAAAGTGAGAATTTAAAGGCCAGCAAAGTCAACTAACACTTGTTATTACTGCCTTTACTAACTGGCTGCCCTATTGCCAAAGAAGCATTTATATGTTTACAGTTCAGTGCTTAAGCTATTTCTCTCTCTCTCTCTCTCTCTCTCTCTGTCTCTGTCTCTGTCTCTGTCTCTGTCTCTGTCTCTGTCTCTGTCTCTGTCTCTGTCTCTGTCTCTGTCTCTGTCTTTGTCTCTCTCTCTCCTCTTTCCCCCCCACTCTCTGTCTCTCTCTCTCTCTGTCTCCCTCCCCTTCTTTCTCTCTTTTTCTCTCTTTCTCACCTGGCCTCTTGCATGCTAGGAGTTACAGTTCTTAGTGTCTGCTTAAAATAAGAGACCTCGTCTAGCTAAACCTCCCTGAAATCATTTATAACATAACTTTGCAACCTGTTGTATGTATTGTTCTCTTTTCTTCCACCTTGGCTGCAAATTCTCTCAGGTCTCCGCTGGTTCATCCGCCAAGCCATGGATGCCGCTCGACTCACAACAGCCCAATTCACACTGCTACTGGCTCACGACTTACTCAGAACTTCTCTGTGTCTGTTCCCACTCTCATCTACACTGGTACGAGACTGCTCAGACTCAAGAGCTGGGGAGAGGCAGGCCACAGGCACAGTGGTCTCAAAGTGCAGGCAGGCAGGCAGTGTAGGCAGGTACCACCCATCTTTTCTCCTTCATTTTCTCATGGAGTCTCCTTCTTTTGTCATTGAAGAACTGCTGTGTTCAGCTGCTGCAACAAAGACAATAGTTTCTTGAAAATGAGTGTATCCTCAGAGTCTCTTCCACAAAGCCACCCTCTTCTTTCTTCAAGTGTACTTCCTTAAAAAAAAAAAAGTAAATCTGGTTAACATTTGTGATTTTTACAGCCACTCATATTTTGATTGGAGTTCATAATTGTTTTTAATCTTAATTCAGGTATAGTACTTAAGTTTTAAAATGTTTATAGGAAGAGTTTGTGCTACTTGTGGAAGAGAGAGTTCTGGAGAGCAGGTAAGTCGTTCTGTGCATAACTAAACTTTTTGTCAATAGAGCTGTTCCCAAAAAGGGTTTCCTCTCTGCTGTTTTTAGCTGTGGCATGTTGCTGATGCTATAGGATAAGGAAACTTTTAATATATACGTGTGTATATACATAAATGTGCAAATATGTATAAACACAAATATAATTTGAGATCATTATTTTCTTTATTAAACTAACTCAAAACATTGTGCATTTGATCAGATTTTTAAGCCATAAAGTGTCTTTATTTTTTTCTTTGGCATATATAATTTTTTGGTCACATCTCATGCCTTCCATTTGGCTTAATTGTTTCATTGTAGATTTTCAGCATTTAGCTATAGAATGCTGAGTGGGTAAACAGCATTTCTTTGCCTTTGGCCTCATTCCCAGTCTCGCACTTTAGGAATAGCTGCTGGCCCTGCCCCAATCCCATCCTGGTGTTTGGATCATGGTGCTGTCAGCCAGGTCCTTTGGCACAGGATTACTGAATATGTTTCCACCTTCTTCTGGCAGGATTCCCTTCAATGAAGATCCCAATCCCAATACTCATTCATCAGGACCCTCCACCCCTCTGAAAAACCAAACCTATTCTTTTTCACCTTCCAAGTCCTACAGTCGACAGTCCTCTTCTTCTGACACAGATTTGAGTTTGACACCCAAAACTGGTAAGGCGCTTCCAGCCACTTTTTCATTAATTTGTGTTTCTCTATATTTTTATTTGACCCCGTTTCGCTTTTTGGCATTTGAGTTAAAGTGATGTGGAAATTGAAGACTTCAGATAGCACAGCTATATTTTTAAAGGCTTTCTGTAAGGTGATAATTTATGACCTGTCTATATGTCCGCTAGTGTTAGGGTATCATTAAATTTGTAACACAAGTGAAGTGTCTGCTGAAATATGGCATCTTGGAGCATTAAGGGAATCCTGAGCATTTTTCTCTTTCTTATTTCCTCCACTTCATACTACAAATTGCAGGAATTTATTTCCCACCATAATACATTAAGAGGGAAAGGGATCTTGTTAGTATTATATAACCTCCAAGCCTAATTTATTATACTAAAAATGTATCTTTATTTACATAACTCTGGTTATTTTTTTAACTCCTTTTTGCAAATGTGATATTAAAAATGTATCATCTGCTGTCTAATTTCCTTGGTATATGAAATGGCTTATAATACACACTATCCATTTTGAAATAAATTATTGTCAGAACATCTTCTGAAATATTTTTCTTTATCCATTGGATTATAATCTTTTGAACTTCTTTTGTTTCCTTTCCCCTCTCTCAGATTTTTTTTCGTTGTTTTTTAATCTGTGGTTTGAATCATGTCAGTGATAATGTCAGCACAACTCAGAGTTGTATTCTGCTAGTTTCCTGTTATGTACTCAGTGCCTTGAGTTTTTTCCCTCAAAGGCAAAATATGTTGCAATATTGTTTATACAAGTTGCCTTACTTCTTAAATAGTGTCATAAATTGTGGTATATGAAGCTCAGAACATTCTTGTCTCCATCTATTCATGACAATTTTTAAAGAATATTAAATTTGATCCTGATAACTTTACCTGCTAGCACCTTTTTTCAAGAACATTTCCAAGCAGAGAAGTTAAATGTTCCATTTGCATGCAGTTACACTTTTACCCAGGTTATTCTTCAACATTATGGTGAAAAATATTTTGAGTTAGGAAGCTGTCTTTCTCAGGAGAGTCTTCTCTGTCCTCTTTGGAAAACAACCAACCAACCAAAAAGAAACATAGATGACAGTTTTGGTGAATAACCTATGGTGGTCAGGAATTTTAAGGATATAAAATTAAAACCAAATACCATGAATTCATATGTTGGTTTTACTGAGTATTTGAAAATGTGTTTCTTTTATTTGACCAGATTTTCATGGTGAAGAGCCTGTGCTGTAAAGTATTTAAATGCAATGTGAATGATCATCTCAAAATTTAAAGGTCCTAAAATCCTGTCTTGAAGACTGTTTCAAAGTTGGAATGTCTCCATGTGAAAGTTGTTTATGTTAAAGTGTATCAAGCTTCTGACGTGATGCACAAAACTTTACCAAATTTGAGATACCAACTACTCAGATTGGGTGATGTGAAAAGTCTAGTATTTCTTGTTTTTTATCATTATTATTTTTGTTTTATTCTTCCAGTATGTGATAATGTAATATTCTTCTCCATTTCTTAACAGATAGCTATTATATCGGCATTCTTATAAAATGGAGACTAAGCTGTAAACGGAGCACAGATACCACAATTTCATAGTATGAATAACTGAATAGAAAAGGCCAGAGTTTGGATCTGCTCAAGGACTTTGTCTGGAGTGGTTCCTAATCAGGAGAATATTACCTTAATTTCATTTATCAAATTGAGTTTTGATTCCATTCTCCATTCTGGGTTACATCTAGTCTAAATTTCTGGGAAAATATTTGTGTGCCGAGAAACCTTCCTTCAGTTTGAAGTTAGATTTCTGCTGTGAATATTAATACCTTTTATGGCACTGCAAGCTGACAGAAATATCAGACTAACAAAAAAAAAACATATTTTAATAAGGTCTTAAAGATAATACATTTTCGATGTAAAGTAGTATATGTGTGGAGGAAATTGAGATAGGAACTCATTTTTTCTAATATGTGAGTTCATAGTTCTACAAGATTCATAACTCTAAAAATCATAACTTAAGTCCATGGCTCTTTTTCCAGAGAAGACAACTTTTTGGATTCAATTAATAAAAGCAATCAGATAACCTGTGTGAGAAAAATATGTTACTTAGCCCTTATTCCATATTATTTATTTTTAATTTTGTATGAAATCTAAAATACGTGTTAGCTTACCATGGCTTTTTAATAAGATTAATAAAATTTAAAACAGCTGCTTCATGATTTTTGATAACATGCTTCTCATCCACATTGTGGAGCTGTATTGTCATTCCATTTCTTTGTATGCTGAGAAATAATCTAGCAATAATTGTTAGTTCATTTGGAGATTTTTTTTTATTTGCTTCGTTTTGATTTCTCCCTTCTGTTTCTTTAGTCATCTTCTGAATCTACATCTTTTTGTCTCTATTACTTTCCTCCACAGCACCTTTCCCACAGGGACCTAGGATTTTCCTGTTTCCCAGCTCCCCTACACTCTCTTGGGGTTCCCCACATCTTAAAAAGTCCAGTCTCCTCCTCTCGGGGTCTAGCCTTAACCCTCTACACTCTAGCCATGTCAGCCCAGTTGTTCTGAGGAAAAGTGTTTCTTTCACTGAAGAGCTGCTTCTGGCTGCTTCTGGTAGGATGAATGTATTATGGCCTTTTAAACAGACGTTTAAGAAAATGTTGTTGTTGTTTGATAAGGGGGCATTTAACACCCAGCCTTCTATAACCTTTTTTTTTTTTTTTTTCTCTTGTAAATTAACCTCCGAAAACTGCTGGCTACATGACTATTCATACCACCTCTCAACCTGTGCTCCAGAGGCTTGTGGCAGCTTCTGAACTTGTCTTACAGGATGTGAAACAAATACGTAGCTTATCCCACCTAATTTTCTCGCCTCCATCTCAAAATTTCTTTTCATATTGATAATTGGACTAAAATAAGTCACTTTTTTTTTCTCCATTCACTTCTGTTTGTTGTTCCTACATTTGCATGGAGCAAGCACTTGCTCATTAATTCATATTTTTTTGAAAACTGGCCATCAGATGGCTAGCAGTTCTGCCCTTCAAATTAATGTTTTTCAAAATGAGTCCATACAAACTTTGTACTGCCTCCTCTTCCATTTCACTGACATGCATTATTTTTTTAGGCTTAAATTAAACAGCTGATACTACTGCTTTTCTTTATCTGTAGAAACTGTTTTGTTTTAACTTTGTTTCATATCCAGTATTTATGCCTTGCTTGTCTGTAATATTGTATAGTCCCTAAAAATGATATTTAGAATCAATATGAAATAATGGCAACAAACTTAATCCTATTTAACGGGACTATACAGGTGCTAATTTTTTGTTTCCTTATCCAAAAACAGCTAAAAATATTTAATAACAATTACAATATTTATATATATTTATGGTCATTTTTTTAAATGTTAGGGATAAAATAACATAAAGTCCAATATTACTTCCAATTCTCCCTGTGTTTGGTTAAAAGCAAACAAATGCGCTCCTGTTTACATATAAAATCTCACTCTTGTTTATTACATGCTTGATCAGAAGAGAAAGGAAACTAGCAAGGAACTATCATGTTGTTATAGTTACAATTTTTATAAAAATCTTGTTTTCATATATAACTGTTTGCGTTGTGGTTTGTCTCTATTACATCTTGCTCTTAACACACCCTGGTTCTTTGTGCTTTGCTTTACTTGGTGCTTTCTTAGATAACTTGTGTTTGTTTTTGCTTTGTCAAATTAGCACTGGTGGTTTTAGATACAAGAAATACCAATGATAGCGTGTTTTTAGGCATGAGATTCTTTCTAGATAATCATTCACTGACATTGTGTTATCTTAGGAAAAACACAATCTTGGTATTTTTTATTTTATTTTATTTTTGTGACTTGTAACCATAGGGAAACACTGTATTGCCATACATATATCCTGCATCTTGCCACACTCCCTTAAAAATATAGTTCCTTGATAACAGATCAATAACAGATCTATAACAAATATAACTGTGTTTCTGATAGACTTTCCAGGTCTTCCAAGAAGCTTCCTTACTTGGGGGAAGAATGAAAGGTGTGAAAGAAAGGGAGAAGAAAGAAAGATGGTGGAAGTAGCGGGTAGGACTTAGTGGGTAGGGTAGAAAGATCAGAGATAGCATAAAAATCGTCCCATATTACCTATGTTATTCTATATCAGAGTTCATATCTTGTTTTAATTTACAGATACTCTGCAGGTTATATGTGTGAAAATACAGTAATGCCATAAATGTGGCAGTTTTATATGCTTAGCAGTAGTCCTTAGCTGATCTGGGTGAAACAAGTGAGTGAATGTGTAAATGCACAGATATTGAAGAAAAAAAAAAAAAGTTTGCATTTCAAATCAAAAGATGTACGTTACTTTTTAAATTTTCTGGTTAGTCCCAATCATGCAGTATAAAGCTTCTACTGAAATTGTGTCCAGCCTTCTCCCAGAGAGAACAGTGTGGAATCTAATGGTGATTTTAATGGCACTTTCTCATAAAGGCTGAAACTGATTGTGTAAGAACTTCCTGTGAGAAATAGAGAAGGTGGATGTTTATTTTTTGATATCGTAGATTAAAAAAAAAAATCTAATAGTGGCAGAAAAAAATCCATAAGCTATTTGTTATAAGTAAATAAGAATTGCAAGTCCTCGTTTGCAATGCTTTGTATTGAAGTTTTTCATATTGGCAGCACAAATAGATCTTGTTTCAGGATTTTTTTTTCCAAATCCACAAAGTTTAACAGCACTGCTAGTCATATTTAGGAGGGGGGAAAAAAAAAAAAGCACAAAACATCAACTGTGATGCTCAGTGTTTTCCTTCCAAAACCTTGTTGGAATGTTTGACTGTGTTTTAAATCATGAATTTGTATATCTTTAAATCCAATTTTGATACAGATTATAACATATGTTTCTTTGGATGTTATTTGTACTGATACTCTTCAGGAATGGGCAGTGGGAGTGCTGGAAAAGAAGGGGGGCCATTTAAAACTCTTTTAAGACAACAGACTCAGTCAGCTCTGGAACAAAGGGTAAGGCATACATGAAGTATTTTACTTATTTCTGGTATACTAAAGTGGCAACTTAGCTTTGAATAGGTAAATGTTTCTTGTTAGTTTGTTTGAAAAACAGGCATAACTTTCATGCCTTTTCTATCTTCATATGTTGAACGTTTAATAGCCTTTATATATAAGAATGATACTGAAGTTTAATACATTACCAAAGTATTAAGAAAAGAGTGGAGCATAAAATTGCAATGTTCACAGCACTGCAATGATTTTAGCTGGTGGGTGAGAAACAATTGCTGCTTCTGTTTTTTAGTCTTTGTAAGCTACTGATGCATATGTCAGTCTATTATTTTCACATTTTGTATTTAATTAAATTTGATAGAACTCAAACTGAAAAAGAAATTGCAATAGCTTTCAACAAGGTGATAATTACATTTATAATTGAGAAAAACCTTTAATTTTGGGGGGAAAACAAACAAACAAACAAAAAAAAGGTAGCATAATGCAGCCTGGATTCTATTACATGAAATTGTGTGCATGTAGTTTATATGTGACTCTTAAAAAAAAAAAAAAAAAAAAGATTCTGAAACAAAAGGGATTTGAAAGGTTAAAGATTTTAGAAGAACCTCTGCAAGACAATGTATTTTTATGTTGTCAGTCTACAGTGGATAGAATGCACAGCAAAAACAGGGCTATTCATTTCAGAATCTTTTTTTTAAAAACATAATATGCTGCTGTTGTCAAAATGTTGTGTTATTAGTGAAGCTCCTTGAAGTCTTGCCCTTTGAAGATTAATTTTAATTTAATTAGTATTTCTGTCTGTCTGAATTGCTTAGTAGTACCACGTGTATTTTTGAAAACAAAATTGGCTACGTATGTGCAGTGTAAGTGAAGCGCTACTATTTTGAGTAAGTGGATGATTCTCTTTTTATTTTTTGTGTTATCCATTTCTAAGGGAGGATCGCCTCATAGGTTCTGTAGAAGGCGGGTATGTTCCAAAACATTGTGACTTCTTTGTAGCCCTTTTTATCTTGTATTGAGGATTTCTAATATTTGAATGTTCATTTTAAATATTCTTTTTTAAAAAAATATTTGAAGAGATTTCTTTGCAATTTTGATCATGCAAGATTTTTATATTTTTGTTCTTTTTTTGAGACCATTTATCAAATTAGCTTATTTTGTCATAACTAGTATTTTGCATGTTCATACATCTCAATTAACATTTTAATTTCTTTTTAAATAGAAGTCCATGGCCTTTTGCTATTAATGTTTTAATTTGAAAATAAACCAATACCTTAAAAAGATTCTTTCCTCTGTCTACCCTTGTCTTTGCTAGCATTTTAGACATTTCATGTCAAACTGTTTTTTTTCTTTAGAATGCTTTCTAAAAACATTTTAAAATTGTAAGGTAGAACACAGGGTATTTTTAGAGCTTCAGTGATTTGCGTCTTGCTCTGCTAAGATACTGCCTAGTGAAGAATATGTGGTAAAATGGGGTGGAAACGTGTTGGATCTATTATTAATGATAAGATAATGATGCTATTACCAAGCACGTGGTCTGTAATCGCTACTGAGAATATTATCCTAATACTTGTATGGGAATCTCATATTGTGCTGCTTTTGCTGCAGTTACTTCCCTTTCAGTTGCTTAACTGGAATGCATAGCAAGGATTTGGGGGTGGTGATATTTAGCTCAAAATGTCTTTGGAGCTCATAAGATAACTTGTTTGTTGTAATATTATTCGTGTAAGTAGTGCACTTCTAAGTATCTGTATTGAGGTAGCATTTGTTTAGAAGAACAAAAAAAGGAATAAATTTGAGATGTACATTATATTTTTCTGTATATTAGCAATACAGTAAGTTCTTTTGACACAAATTCAGATTATTTGAGAATATTGTCCTGTTAATACATTACAAATGATTCCTTTAACTGGACATCCTATTATCTTTTTAGTAGTGTGGGGTTTTGGTATATCACTTAAATTATAAACTGTAGTAGATTTTGTTGTAAGGGTAATGTTGCTTTTTTTTCTTTTCCTGGAAAAATACAGTAGCCTTGAAAAAGGCATATGCTCATTATATTTACATTAGTATGATATAGCAGTTCAATATGCATGTTGGTAGTATTTGCAACTCCAGCACAGCTATCTTAGACTATATCTTTAGTTATATATATATAATATCCCTGTGATTGGGCAATTTTGAGTTTATTTTAATGGTGAAAAATTAGGCTTGTGTCTTTGTACAGATGCCCAAATGTTGCTCTTAATTGTATTTTATATCTCTGACCTCAGCTTGGACAAATGCTATTATTTTTCCATGTTTGCATCCTGCAAGTGCTCGAGAGAGTCTTTACGGCTTCCTTTTCAAAGTGCACGTGCACTGATCTGCATCTGCGGAGAGAACTGCTAGGGGGGAGCTGCTGTGTCACGAAGCAGCTGCGTGTGTGAAGCCTTTGCCTGAAAGGCTGGCCTAAGCAGCTCTTCTTTCCAGTTCTGTTGGAAAATCGTTTATAAATTTGTTTGGTCACCCCACGAGATGGTTTGGTAAATGTGTTATGGAAAAAAAAAATTATCCAGAAAATTAACAGTATGTTAATATGGATCAGTTGCTTGTCTGATTCAGCCCATGAAGCTTCTGTCAACATATCTGAGCATTATAAGCATTATCTGCGGGATTGGGACTGGGGTGGGAATGAATAACTGGGTAGACAGGAGACTAAGAACTGCTTAAGCCAGCACTAATAACCCAAAGGAATGTGCGTATAGTCTTGCTCTGTGTGCTCTTGCGTTTCTGTGTGTTTGTATAAAATGCAATTAAAAAAGCAATGCTAGCAATACATGGATGTGCAAACACAAACATTTTAGTGTTGTATTAAACAAGTGTAATGACCTTACTGCAAACCTTTCCAAACTTACGCAACTGGCAGTTGTAACTACCTACGATGATACAAGAATTAAAGCAGTGAACATAGTTCTTCTAGAATCTGTGCAGTCAATGACTCTGCAACGACATAATGAATTGCTACTGCTAAAAATGATTGACTCTTTTCAGTGGCATGCTTTTAAAATTCAGCTTGTCATGTCTTTTGAAAAATGGGGCATCATTTTATGCTTCCTTTATCATGTTTTAAAGATAGTCCATTTGGAAAGTCCAGAAATAGAGCAAAACTGTAGCATAGCAATACTGCTTCTGGTTCTTGCACATTCTATTTTTCATGCAATAAGCATAGCTTTAAAATTTTGAAGTGTTACAGAGTACCACGCATAATTGAGGATGGAACCTGTATTTGCAAATAGTAATATATTTAAAAAAAATCTAAATGAGATAAAAAAGGAGGGAGAGAAGCCTCACTGTGGTTTCCGGCACACACAGTGACAGGCTTTGCTCTGTGTCAGAATGAATGAGACCTTCTTAACGGGTTGAGAGCAGAGCTTCAGTGAGGCGCTTTTATCTGCCTTCGTGTATGGGGCTGAAATTGATCTGATGGCGTAGAGGTCTAATGGAAGCATATATCGTAATACAGACTTGCATTATGCATATGTCTGAGTGTATGAGTTGGGACAAACTGTTTTTATTACTTCGAAATTTTATTTGTGGTTTATAGTGTGGGAAATATAGGCAAACTGCAGTTTTGAATATGTTAAAATGACATTCAGTATAGAGACTTACAAAATTGCATAAAAAACAGGTAAATTCTGAATTTCCAGGTAGATTAAAAAGCATGAGATTTGCTTTTTCTTTTAATAAGATTTAGGGCATGAAATACCTTACACTTCAATGTTCACTACATACTGCTTTAGTATAATATAAATACATGTATGTGTAATCTAAATGCATGTGTGTGCGTGTATGTATATACACACACGCACACACGTGTGTATAAATGTGGTATAGGCGTAATGTAATTGAAGATTGTGGATGCAGAAAACCTTTTTTTATTGGTTCCTATACTTCTGGAAAAACTAGTTATTAATCTTTAATGTCATTAATGTGGCATAACTGTATTGAGGGGACTGAGCAAACATTTGTGTTAATTGAAATGAGTGCCATGGAATTACACAGGAGGGAGGAAGAGGGGAAATTGTCAATATAGTTAAAGCTTGATCTGTAAAGCCAGAATAAAAGAGGGTTCTAGCACACAGATGATGCACAGGGGAGGAGCCAAGGCTCTGTTGTAGTCAGGGCTTCCTGGCTGCTCTGGGGATCTGAAAAGCACCTTGTGCTCTGGTGGAACCTTCTGAGGAAACAGCCTTTTCCCTAGCCTTCCCAAAAGGTCTTGTGCTCACCTTTGCAGAGTCCTATGCTGAAATCTTTGTAATTGCTAGGCAGGACTAGCAATTTAATGTTTTAAGGCATGACTGCAGTCCTTTTTTATTGTTCTGTTTATGTATTTATTTTGTTTGCAGTTGTCCATGCTACTGTTTCTGATTCTAAAGTTTGCCTCTCAATTTTTAAGTCCGGAAATCAAATGAAAATTCCAGAAAGTGTTGTTGAAGATTTTGTAGGATGCTATGACTGCTCTAATAACCCTTCAGGAGTTGTTATAGTTTTGAAGGTGTTTTCCTGTTTTTAATCCACAGTAGGCTTTATTTTGTAAAGAGGGTTTTATGTCATGTATTGCTGGAAGCACTGTGATCATCTCTGCATCGTGAATGCTGTCTAGATAGAGGCTCAGTTGAATGATGCATTGTTGCAAGTGACTTAAGTATGTGAGAAAGCAATATATTCTGCATTTTCTCCCATATAAAATTATGGTGTTTAATATTTTCCCACTTAACCAGTCATCATAACTGCAGCAACTGTGATTGCATGATTTTATTTTTTTTGCCCCCAAGTACTCAAATTGCCAAACATGAAGCTATTGCCTTTCCCCCATAAGTATGCTGTAGTATGTACATTAGGCAGTTAATAAAACATCTCTGTAGAAACACAAAATTTTCCAATTCTGGGCAAACTTCCTTTGAATATGAGGGGTTTTTTTCTTTTTTCTTTTTTTTCCTCCCCTCAGCATGTATGTTGCTTGGATGAACTCTTTTTTTTGAATAGTGGCTCAAACTTGAATTGCAATTCTTCATTTTCATTAAGGATTGGTAAAACTCACAAAAATGAAATTGGAGGTGAATTTCCTCAGTTTGATTGAGAATTTGAAATAAGATTTTAAGTTCTTAACTTTATTCTAGAAAATTCATAATTACTGATTACATTTTGAGCTCATGACATTACCAGATCATTATCCTAACTTTTCTTTTAGGGAGGCTTTTATATAATGACGCAATATTGCAGGTAGTTTTGCCCTGTTCTTCAGGATCAACCTACCCCCAGCTTTACGTTAGCCATAAAAAATGTAGAAAAATATTATTTTAATCAACTGATGAGAGTAGAATTGTTGTTTGGCGGCCTACTTAAAAACAGACAAATAGAGACTTTGTTAATGCCAATGTATAAGGTTTGAATTATTAATTACTATCCTGTTGAGCTGCAAAACTATGGGGGAAAGTATTCTTGCATTGTAAAACACTTCTGCTTTTATTACATTGTGTTGAGTATATGAAGACATACGATTATAGAGCACTTAGTAAGCCTGAAGGACATTTGGCCTCATGTAACTGCTTTGCTTGAATTCTGAGGAGACTTTCAATTCACTGCATGTTTTTTTGGAGATGGGGGGGGTGCACTGAACAGTGTTTTTAAGCAGTCATTTGATGTTTGTTTTTAATCATAACAGGAATTTCCATTTTTTACCTTGACGGCCTTTCCACCAGGCTTCCTCGTCCATGTTGGTGGTGTTGTCAGTGCACGTTCGGTGAAGCTCTTGGATCGCATTCACAATCCCGGTACGTTAACACAATACATTTTTCCCAAGTCAAGATCTATCACAATGTTCCTGTATTTCTAGACTTTGAAATATTCTATCTACTAAAATGCTTATACATTATAAAAATCTCTACCAACAGTATTTGCTGAAGGTAATATTTTTCATACAGGCATTTCAGCTTGAAAAATATTAGCATTTCAGAGAGTATGTTTTTAGTGAGAATTTTCTAGTAAATTAATGAGAAAAAAATTAATTCTAATAACTTTGCACCAATTTTTTTTGAATTATCAAGAGGCTGATTATTTTTGACCACTGCTTAATATTAAAATTTGATGCTAAAACATGAGTATGTTGAATTGGTCTAACTAGACATGTTTTCTAATTTTATCTCCTTATAATCCTTCAGAACTAATCAGCACAGTTTAGCTCAATATGTGTTTTTAACTTCATTTAAGAGAAAAAGAAAAAAAAACACTTTACAACTCTTTTTTTCTGTTTTTATTAAATAATATATACAGAACACTGCTTAAAGTATTTTTTGTTCTAATATTTACCTGGAAACTGCAGTACTGAAAAATACATGTTCTGCATGTCCTAGTTCTGATATCAGAATTAAATCATTTTGTCTCTGAATTTTGTTACATTTACTGGAACGAGTGATGAGGGTTATTTTTTTTAAAAAAGTTGGAGTTAATTAGTGGTCTCAGAACATGGCCAGGTGAAACAAAATAGTAGTACCTGTACTGATTTTGCACGTACTTGCCAGGAGTAATAAAGCTTGTGCAAAGGCATTTAGAAAACTGTTACTTCAAATTTTTCCATTTTATTTCTTTTTTCTGCAAGCAGTTCTGCAAACAGTTAAATTGTTGCTGGTTGGAGGAATCAATAAACTGCCAGAGAAATTGGAATAAAATCTTAGACTTAAGAAAACTACTTTAAGGGATTTTTAAAACACCCAAATGCACAGTATTTTTTTTTCCTGCTTCTTAACTTTTACTCTGAACCTTCCAGTGGAGAAAAGGTTAAGAGAAATCTCCAAATGTATTTTGGATGTGTCCCCACCCTGTTTCTTTCCTACAAAGTCCTCTTAAGCTTTTTGTATTTTGGCATGAAGCTGATACAGGTAACTTCTGTATTATGTACTAAGTTTATGGTATTATAAATTTATTTAAGAAAAAAACAAAAAGATATCGGTTATGCTCAGAATGTTGCGAGAATAGTTTCATGCTTTATGCACTCTTATTTTCACCAATTGACTGTAGAGATGCATATGTGTATTTGCTTTGCAGCACTTCTGAATTTTTAGATTGCTCCTGACAAGTGAGTGTAAGATGCATGATACTTCAATCTCAGTATATTGCAAAACAGTAACAAAACGACAAAAAAGGGAGAATGGAGGGTCATGGTTAGGAGTTGAAAGGGGAAGTAGTAGAAAGACTTTCTGATATACCATTATCTTTTAAGCAGTTGAGTCAAGTCTGTAAAATATAAAAGGAGATGTTAACTGGCAAGTAAATGGATCTGAAAATATAGAGAAGGAAAGAATAGTTTAAGGAGCTGTTTGAACACCAATGAATAATACAATAATTGCTCTGTAGTGTACACCTTGATCACGCCTAGTGCTAGTTTGCTATAGCATGCTCCTTTTTCCCTTTCTATTTCAGCCTCTTATTAACTCTGCTGTCTGTGTCTTTCCAGTTCCTGTGGAGTGGTGTTGTCAATTGTGTTCTTGTTGGTAGTTTTTTTTTTTTTCCACTATTCTGCTCCTATAACTGATCTACTAATTTGCTGTTTTGAACTCAGCCTTTGTCGGAATTATGGGTAACACAAGATCATACAAACTGCTAGACTGGAATAGTTTCAATTCAGGTATTTTACTAGTCATTCAGTACTACATATGCTGACAGAAATTATGGCAGCTCAGTGAAGTTCTTAGCAATGCTGTAGAACGTTATTAGGTTAATACTTCAAATTAAAATCTGTTTAATCAACAAATAACTCAGTGTCTTATTTGCTTTAGTGTTTTCAAAGGTTTCCTTTAAAATTGTGAAACATTGTTTGAGTATAAAATAGCATTGTTAATAATTTAATATCAATCTGAAAAGTCGAATATTCAGGTGATAATTTCTTGGGAGCCTTCAACTCAGTGTCCGCAAAACGTAACATAGGGAAAGATAATAGATTGTTGTTTATACAAGCAGGCTGGTGTCAGGTGTGTTTTTCATGAGCTTACACTTCAGGTACAGCTGTACTTCTGATGGCTTGAGGAAAATGATCAATGTATTTATTCAAAAGGACATAAAGATTGACCGAAAGACCAAAAATTAGATGCCAAAGTGGTGTATCTTATCCAGGGTGTCTTGTTTCATAAATCTTGTGTTGTAAAATGCATTAGCTTGCGGGACTTCGGTGTTATTATTGGAACTTCTAAAGTCCTCTAAAACCTAACTCAAAAAAGTCCAATGTTCTGTTTTTAACAAAACTTAGTGACCAAAGCATGTGATTTCTGTGTACAGCTGTGGAGAGAATGGAAGAGCTGATGATAGAGTCTGTATAAAATACTGACCTTTTCAGAGGGAATGAGAAGGAAAAGAAGGCCTTCCTCTCCCTTTTGAAACATTAGATGCCTTGGAAGAAGCAAAGATTTAGCTTCTTTACATTGAATATGCAAGCCAGCAGAACTTGCCAACCAGTGATACTTTTCTAAAAGTGAGCTCTAGAGGTTTGTTTCCTCCAGAAACAAAATACCCTTCCTGTTCCTTCACTGCTGCAGTGCGCTTTGTGTACAATTTGTCTCTGGAAGTTGAACAGTCATTCTCTAAACTTCAATTTATCTATACATTTTTCATTTTACAAATAGTTCAGTCACAGGTAGTAGCTGAAACCATTGGCTCATTTTTGTCTATACTCTTGGCATTACAGTTTTGAGACTATGCTTTTGTGGATTTGATTTACGTTTTTCAATTATAGTCATCTTTTAAATTTGTTTTTACTTTCCATATAATAATAGCATTATGCAATGCTCAGAGTACTGGTGTAGCATAGACCGTTTCAAGATGTTAAATGAAGAATTCTTGGTACATCTTGTATGGTACTTTCAAAAGTTTGACTTAATTATTGCTTTTTTGAGCTCCTGTTTAGGAAGATGTAACCATGGAAGAATTTAATTAGAATAATTGAGTAACTGAATTACCTACAGACATCAAGCATATATTGAGCTAGGATAGAAAGTGATTGAGAAATGTAAGTCATAGACAGCTAAGGAGAAATTGTGAATTCATTCCTTGACAGAAGAGATAAGAAGGAAGAAGAATCCATATCTATATTGCGTGCAGTTATACTCGCAAGTGATTGTTATATAGACCTGGAGTATAAAGGCCTAAAATACTTATTTTAGAGTTAATGCTCTTTCAATGCCTGTATATGTTTCTCTTGCGTTTTGTAGAAAATACTGCTGCTGCCTCCACATATCAGGAACTTTCTAGTAACAGCTTTGCTATTTATGCTGTTGGGCAGGGCTAAGTAGGTTTGCTTATATGTGTGGAAGTATATTGCTTTTGCAGTCCTAGGTGTGTTGTTATATCAAGAATATAAAGAAGGTATATAAAGTCACTATATATGAGCTGTTGTGGATTGTGGTGAAGTGTCTTAAGATGCATCAGGACCATCTGAGGGTGGACCCTTACCTTTTATGATTTATTAGAACCAAGGTTTGTCAGTAGTGTTTTACTCTTTTTCAGCAGACATCCCGGAAGACTGAATATTCCCTTTCTGTGTACATGTTTATGTAACTGGGCAAATGTTGGTTATTGCTAGTGTAGCACAGAATGTTGATAAATTTCCTTTGGAATTCATAAATTAATAAATTTGGCATTTAAAGTCTTTGCCTAATAATAAGTGATTCTATTTAATCATGTTTGTTGACTGAAAGATCTCCCTCAAGTTCGACAAATGGTGTGAGAACCATCATAGACTTTTCACTGAACAAAAGCTTTAATCAAGCTGTTGTTTATTCCACCACTGCAATCTATATGTAAATAATAAGAGAAAGAACTTTGGTCCTGTGGAAGATTGTTATTCTTGCATGTTACTTCCCCTAATTTCAAAATGTGGAGTTCTACTAAAACCATTTTATTGATAGAATTTCCCTCATCGATTTCAATAAATCTGGGTCAGCTTTACAATCCGCCATTTGGACGTATAGAGGTAGCAGTTTTGGTGTGGCCTAAAGTTTATGGTTGTGTTTAGAAGAGAACTAGAATGATTCCAGTTGAAGGCATACATCCCCAGTGTTACAGAAGTATGGGTGAACATGTAGTTGTAAAATATGCGCTGATGGTATTTTAGAAAACTAGAATTTAAGTGGCAGATAATACAAGCTCTAATTGACCTTAATAGTATTGCAGAATGAGCTTTAATGGCTAAGATCCATTATCTGAGTTGAATTAAGCACAACAGATTTTCCTTCTGTGTTAAGTCTCTCTGCACTATTTTTGTTTCACCTGCTTTTTTCTTGATCAGATTGTTATACAATGTAAGCATATTCTCATTCAGCATATATGATGTTATTTAAATACCCCATGTTTCACATCAAGAAACACTGTAGCTAAACTAACAAAAATTGTGTGATTCGCTTTGTTGGTGTGATTGTACTAGACAATGCAGCTTCTTTAACATTTTGCTGTAATATTTTTTCAGTGCTTTTTTTTAAAGGATTTGAGTTCTTTTTTTTTTTTTATTATTATTTTTTTATCATAATATACTCTCACCGAGGCCCTTAACTCACTCCAAAGGGACCTGAGGAAAGGGTTCTGGTTAATTAGTTATTGCATGTGGGTGTTCAGAGAGGATTCTCTGTCTCATTTGTCGTAAAATAGAGCGTTGTGACTGTGTGGAAATACGGATGTAGAGACTCTGCGAGTGTTTGCAGAGTGTTTGCGCCTAAGTGGCACAAAACTGAGTAGGAGGTGCAGAGGCAGTATAAATTCCTGCTAGACAACTAAATGTCATTGTCCTACAAAGTGAGGTGGCTTGCCCCATTCCTGCCGACTGGTGCGCAGAGTATCTTGTCTATGAACACCCGTGTTCTTAGACAATGCAAATGAATCCTTTTTTGTTTGAAATTCTGTGCGTTTCTTCCAATAATTATGTTAGACCTGGGCTTGTTGTGGCCTGTTTTAAGGTGCCCAGTTAATTGGGTTTAATGTTTTAAAATGTATGTATAATTAATTTTGTTATGCTAATTTCAAGATAAATGCACTTTATAATGTTTAGAAGACAGTGTCTTGTCACAGGATAGTATCTCCAGCTGTTGATAGTAAGTTGCACCTTCATTGCTGTGCTTTAAAAATGCCTTTTGAAGATTGCTTATTTTTTAAAATTAATTTATGTATTGTGCTTAGACAATAGAGCAACAGATGCAAGATAGAATAGGTAGTTTCTGTGTTATCTGCCAGCTCTCCAAAGCAGGAGACATTGCCCTTGATACTGTAATTGGATCCATGAAAGCAGATTCCTGTATCTTCTTTGTGTCCCATCCGTTTTAGTGTTAGAGGAACAGTATGCAGATTTATGAGGACTTTATCATTGTTAGATGAATGTCCAATTTAAATAATAACTAAAAAGATTGCAAAGTGTATTTAAGTCTGATACCTGTCGTGTTATCTGCCAAATTAATTTGTGGTGTTTAAAGTTTGTTTATGTCCAGGCAGTGTTTTTGAACCAGTTTAACCAGTGTCAGTTTATGGAAAACTACTCCCTTCAAGATGACTTGTAATCAAATATTGAGTGACTTCTGCTCATTCTTATGATCAAACAGGTATGCGACTTTTAATGTGCGACTTAATATAAAAACTGTAGAGTAATGGACGTTGGCTTTTTTTTCAATAGTTACTTTCATCTGGGATGTTCTGTTCAGATTTACAGTGCGTCATTAGTTTTGGTTACAAGTGTAATGTCACATGGTTAAGGATATCAATTACCTTGTGCTTTGTGCTGTAAGGCTTAGAAAAGGCTAATTCATAAGGGTCTGAGCATATAAACTGTTCAAGTAGTATTAAGTTGAGATTAGGAACAAGTGCCCTGGGATATCTCAAGGCTTGGGGCCCTCGAGAGTATAAGACTGATAGGACTGAGTGAGTTGACAGTAATTGGAAGTTGAGGAAGGAAAGCCAGACTTTGAATTAGAAGTTACAGTTCTCGTTTAGGGATGAGATAATTAAAACATATCCTGATATACTATAGAACGTATTGGCTCTACTGATGGGAGAGGTACTGAGAGAAATACTCACTTTTTCCCAATTTTGAGAATTATTTTCATATTAAAGCTAGCTAGAATTGTTTTCATATCTTCACTCCTCCATAGTGAGCTGCCACTAAAAAGTGATCCTGCTCTTCTATCACGTGTCTTGCAGCTCTCTGGTGACCGTGTAGTTGCAGAGTGAGTCACTTTGCCTGGCTGACTCAATAAAAAATGGCCCCTGCAAATGAATGGTTTTGTGTTGAATCAGTCAACTGAAGTAACTCATCTTGAAAAAGCATGAAGGCTGCATACGTTTTTAATCCTAGATGTTCTTAATGCTGTTTCTTCATTCACTAAAGAACTTGGTTTTTAGTATAAAAAATCTTTCTTACTGTTTAGCTTGTTCGGCAGTCAGAGTTGGAAAAATGAGATGTTTTCTGACCTCATCTTATGTGACAGAAGAGCAGTGACAAAATACCTTCTCTAGACTGGATGTTTTATCTGTAGTTTAAGGTTTGTGGGAATGAGCATTCCTCTTTGCTGTTATGTTTGCAATGCTTTTTTAGTATTTTAGGGCATGTTAGATCATTTGGATTTATCAAGTTAAAACTACTTCCTTCAGTTTCCCTATCATCGTAAGCAAAGTTACCATTTTCACATGTTTTAGTTTTGAGAATGAAGATAGGGAGTCACTTTTAAAAATCTGCAGTGGCTTTGATTGCCTTTGGAAAGTTTTAGATTTTTATTGGTCTGATGTAAGGTTAATCAACACTGCCCACGTTTTGTTTTAGGTTCTCAGGTTTAACAGCCGAGAAGGCTGGGCTTTTACGTACCTATCATCATTCTAAAATACTCAGCAATCGAAACAGATGTAATTTCATTATTCATGAGATAAAAAGATCAAATTAAACATTAAAGTCTATGAGATTATAAACATAACAAAGATGAATTAAATATACAATAAAAAAAAGGCACTTGTTAAATCTTTCTGCTGTTTGGAAGCAACTTTAGATAATAGTAAGTTGTTACTGCTATCTTTTGGGACATCAGAACAAAGAATTGCTCATTATTGATTAAGGTAATCGCCATAGTATGTCTATTCTCATTTCAGAATGTTGCGTGATATATATTCATTAAACTTCATTATTAAAATAGGTAGAAAATGAATCATACAATTTCTCTTCTAGAGTAACCGTTTCTTGATACCTGGAGATTCAGTTTTGACACAGTGGCTCTTAAGTACAATCAAGAGATAATCAAGATAATCAAGAAATCATCCTTCTAGTTTTTCTTCAAGTTTTAAAAATCTTTAGGGAACTAGCCAGATTCTGATCAAGTCTTGAAAGTTCCTTGACAAAGGAACATCTAACAAATAGCCGTGGAAGAGTGTTGCCTTTTGTGAATCAGAAAATGCTCAGTCTCTAGTGTTATCTCTAGGTGTAAATTATGGGCAGAATTTTGTCCCAGTGACAGTACAGCCTGGTATTGATTGATCTTTAATTTGAAGGAAAGAGGTAGGTTCTGAAGTGTTGGTGTATGGAACTAACCAAAAGAACTTTTGGACTGTAAGATAAATACTTTGCAGCAGAGGTGGCTGTTTGCATCTTCTAAAGCTCTCCAATGAAAGCAAGTTTGGACAGTTTCAGTTGGAGGAGGTTTGAGTTGGCACAATTTTTATTGAATACTGTACTGTTCACAACATTGTTTTTTAAGTCTTCAGCTTTAGAAATGGTATGCTTTGCTTCCACTTTGTTTATAAATACCATGTCAATTTTGAAATACAATAAAAGTAGGTGTAATAGTGTTTGGTTTCCAAAAAAGGGCACTTAATAGCAGTGTAATATTTGCAAACTTTTTTGCTTAAAGATTTAGATAATCCCTGCTATAAACTACCCAGTAGACCTGCTAGAAAAGCTTGTGATTGAGTGCTATGTATGCTTGCCTTTTTGCTTCCACCTAGAATCCAGGGCCATTACTTTCTGTAACCATTTCAGTGAGCTGCCATAGTTTTCAGTCTGTACTGTCACCTGATCCAAGCATGCGCCAAAATACCCACCGTTTCTGGCTACTGTCTGCTGAATCTGCTTTGCAAACCTGTAGTTCTTAAGCTTTTGCCTTAGCCAAAAACAACAACAGACACCCTCATGGGGTGTACTGGACACATGCCATCCTGCTTCCCTAACTCCTCTAATTGTTTATGTAAATCCCTAGCTTTACTAAACTTGTAAATGCTACAATGGCATCCCCATGTGGAATTGTGTGGCTCATGTGTCAAAAAAGGCTGCTTGTGAAAATATTTGTCAGAAGAATACGAATGCTACACATTGCACTGCATTCAGTCTTTTGTATCAATTTATTATTGCAATGTCATGGTGTTTGATTTTAATTGTAGACAATCATGTTGTATTTTAATATGCAAAGGTAAGTGTGTAAATGTGTGAATGTACAGTATTTAAATATAAACTTTTATAAACGTTGGCCTCTTTCTGCAAGAGAAAAATATTCAATTTTATGTCTTAAGCAGAGGACTCGCTCTCCTTTACAAGGACATGTCTTTTATAGAGACTTTTGAACTTGTGCAATGAGAAGTTGTTGGATTTTTGCGAGCTATATTGAGCCTGATCCTGTTTACACCGAAGACAATGGCTGTAAATTGTTTTATCTTTAACAAAAACTAATATTATGGATCAGTTTTATTCTTGTTAATCCTGATTTTGACCAGGCTATCAAAAAGAATGAAAGATTAAATGTTGCCTGATCAAGACATAGTGTTGAGCAACCTCACAACAGTATGCACTTCCCTTATAATCCTGCACTTTGTAGATAGATTAGGTGAGAAAACTGTGTTAACTCTCCAGGAGACTTGCTCCCAAACTTTGGTTTACTCTGTAGATTTCTTGTAGGGAGATGTTACGTGTTTGCATTGAGGTTGGGACCCGTCACTACTATTTCCACCACGTCCATTCCCTTTTAGTATTTTCATTCCTTTTAGTATTTCATCCTGTTTCAGCTTCTACTCGTGGCCATGTGCCTTTCCAGTTTCATGTTATGCTTGTAATGTTATCATTTATTCCACAGCACTTTCCTTCTTCATCTTCAGTCCCTTCATCCTGTTTATCACTTCTGACTCCTTGATTGCGACTTCACATTTCTTTTGCCATTTTTGTCGTAAAAGGGTCATTAATAACTAGTGGGAGTAATTTATGCCAAATGCTTACCCTTAAAATTATGGCCAGAAACTAATTAACTTTCCTTTGCATCAGGCACTTTTTCTAGAAAAGACTGTAAAACTACAGTTACTTCTTCGCAGGTTCCGCCCCCTCCGCCCACAGTGGAATGTGAAAATGTGTGGGGCTGGTCCATAATGGGTTTTAGGCAGCTGCCTGTGGTCCAGTCTAGCTGAGCAAGAATTGCTAAGAATTGCTAAAGCACTGTTTCTACTACTTTTAAGGTTTTGCACTCTTCTATTGTAGAGACACAAAAACACTGATGATCAAATTTACTGTGTATAATTGGATTGGGAAGGAGGAATTCCTCCTGAGATCCATATCCCTCTCACCATGATAGTTAGAGATAGGTGTACAGAAAGCGCCTGTGGGCTTGAATCTTCCCTGCAGCTACTCCTTTTGTCAGAGGTTTGTAGCCTTTGCCTTAAAACAGGTTTCCAAAATTCCTTTGCTTACCTGCCATTAACTGAGCAGCCTCAGCAGTGATGACAGCTGCTGTTCGGGTACTGTGAAGCACCAGCAACAGAGAAGACCTTTTGTCTCCCCCTTTCCTTGACTGTGCCCACCCCAAGGGGCTCTCATAGCTGAGCTTGGGAACCCTTCTGTGTAATGGGCTGCTTGTGCCTCACCTCAGCTTCTGAAAGCTGGAGAGCCAGACATTGATGGTAGATCATGCGACCATGAGAGTCAGGATTAGGGTATTTTTTCTTAAAGCAGTTAGTTTTGGCAGCTAGAGGACGTGTCTGCACAGTGTTTTCACTCTGAGAAACAGCTATTGTAGTGCCTAGAGGTTTTATCAGAAATGCATTGCAGCTGGATTGCTGAGGGTTAGCTTGGATATAATGGAACATTATTGATACAGTCCATAAGGATCCCTAGTCTGTTTTGTGTTTTAATGTATATATTTTTGTCTTGAATGTGGATAACTTCCCAAAGAGCTGTGCTGTAATTTCTTCTGTTCAGTGTATGTCTCTTAGAGCAAAGGTTAGATAAATGTCAGCCTGTGCCCTGGCTGGCTCCTCCTGCGACCTCAGCAAGGAGAAGGATGTTGTTGGTCAATACAGTGCTATTAGTACGTGTGTGTTAAATATACCTAAATTGAAGAGTTAAATATGTATTTATGTTATTTTATTAATAGAAGATGATGATTAGTTTCTTCAGAAAGATCAAGACTCATCTCCAAATCAAAAGCTTAGGTAAAATCAGGAGTGAATACATCCTGCCCTACAGTTCTTGTGTCTCACTAAGTTTCAAAACATTTTTATAGCTACATTTCTCATTTTTGTTGGTCATTCTTTCAAAGGACATAGTGTATGAGAAAGATATGCATATCTATATCTATGTATATATAAAATATACATGTATATAGTATATATACACTATAGATATTTCCATAAATATATATAAATTAATTTTTTAAGATTGATATTTCAAATTATGTTACTGCAAGGAGATCGAGATGAGTACCGGTTCGTATCCAGGCACAATTTGGTTGATTTCAGAACAATTATGTAAGACCTTTCCCACTTGGATCCCTTTGTATCATCAGAGTGCCTACTGTTTGCTACAGTTTTATGTATTGACAGTTAACATAGTTTTTAAGTTATTGGTTTAAAAAAAAAAAAAAAAAGCACCATTTCAAAAGAAGAAACTTTGCAAACTCTAACAGCTCTTGACTTCATAGATAGAAAGCTTGTAAGAAAAATTTTATTTCCATGTGACTAACTCAGTTGAAATGAATGGTTTGCACGAATTTATGTAGTAGGTCTCTTGATTGTATTTTTAAATTTTTAATTCAGGAAATCCATATATTTCACCAGTTGCAGTGTACTTAAAAAAATAAAGATAATTACAAAAAGAATCCTTTTTGGAAAAAAAAAAAGTGCAGTTATGCAGGTTACTAAAGCAAAAAAAGCATCGACAAATACAAACCACACATCTTGCACTTCTTAATTCTGTTAATGTGGAAATACTTTCAAATGCTCATGGTTCCTGTGCATCAGAAATACAGAAACTGCAACTTATCACAAAGTTGTGTTTGACAATGACATAATCTTTCTTTAACACACATCTTTAAATTCTGGTTAAGCAAGAATTTCTGTCAATAGTAAAGCTGTTTGGATTATTTTATTAATATAAATATGCTTCGTTGTTACGACTACTGCTATTTTTTGATATTTCAAAGGGTGATGTTTTATTGTGAATTATGTGCTGCTGATGTTGGAAAGCTGATAGTATGGTCTGCAAGTGGATCTTCAAGTTTGGAGTGATATCTGCTGTGTTTCTGGTATCAACTGTCACATGGACAACAACAACAAGAATGCAGTGATTTGTTTCATTGACAATAAGCAAGACCGTGAAATCGCCTGCTTGGTGTTTGCTCAATACTTGAGGTGCAGTAGATAAGAAGCAAAAAGTTACAAGATACAGCAAAGCACTTAAATATGAAAAATCCCATCAAATACAGTATCCTTTCAGATTAATTGCATGAAACTTTATATTGACATAGTATAGAATAGTGAACTGATTTATACTTTGTCTTTCAGATGAACCAGAGACACGAGATGCTTGGTGGGCAGAAATCAGACAAGAAATAAAATCCCATGCCAAGGCATTAGGGTGTCATGCTGTAGTGGGCTACAGTGAATCAACTAGCATTTGGTAAATCATGATGTTTTCATTTTCTAAATGCCACAGGCAATTTATTTCATGTTTAGTGGATTAAAAGCGGTTAAACATTTCAACACAAATCTTGATACTGTGTAATTTACCTGTTTGTTAAAGAGGCTTGCTTAGATTCCAGTATTGTATTTGAAGAGTTAATCAGGGTGCCACATTTTTATTTACTTACTTTTAATAAATATCAAAACTTTTAGCCGTTATCTATTTTCAACTTCCCAGGTGAACGTATTTGCTTTTTTAGTAATGTGTATCTATAAAAGGTTTTCTAAACTTGATCTGCTTAAATACTGTTCATGAAAATGTTGCACTTCTATTACCTGCTAGCGACTGGCAGTCCAGTACTTGTCTTTTAAGCTCAAAGCTTATAATTTAAGTTCTTTACTAGGAATATATTAATAGTCTGTAAAGGGATAATATACTGCCTGGTAGATCAAGCATGTTTTGTTGTAAATTTCACTCTTGTAATTTTTTCTAGAAATTACTTTTATCTTTCAACACTACACTACTGTTCAGTGTATTATACTGCAGCCCTGCAGCCCTCCTACTGGGATGGAGTGTCAAAGTTTCCTAGCTAAGTTTCCTAGCCATGCATTCCAGTCAGGCCAAAGTGCCAGTATGGTACTGGCACTCTGTTCTCTTTGATTAAAAAACAACAACAACAACAAAAATAAGTTGTTCTGTATTTTAGTGTCTTAATGTTAAACTTTGTGAGAGGCTTGGTGTTTTGGAGAAATAATTCAGTTGATGTAATTACTCCTCTTCCTCCCTGCCTCAAAGAAGGTTGGGTTTTTCCAGCTCCAGAAAAAAATCTATTTCTTAATTCTGTGTTAGAGTTGTAAGATAACCAGAAAGGATCAATCTGAAAGACACAAGAGTTCAGTTCTTCACATCTATTGGTCCTTCCCATTAATTTTTTTGCTCTGATTAAAAAAATCTATAATATTGTAAAAGAATGTAAAGAATATAGGTAGCAGTCAGTTACTAGGAGATTTCATACTTCTATTTTTCTTTAGAAATTTGGTGTGATTATATTCGATCATTGATCAGGTATTGGGGTCCCCATGCTTATTTTTCAGATCAGACTGATACTTGTAGACTGATGCTTAAAGATTAAGGATCTAGTCAATAAGTACTGAACTGCCAGATGTAATCTATGAAAAGGAGTCTGGGAAAAAGAGACGACAAGTTTAAAAAAAAAAAAAAGGCAAATAGGTCATTCTAGAAAATGCAGGAAATTATTTCTTTGTGACTTTTTCAGCGTAGTGTTTTAAATATTGAATACTATAGATCTGTCTCATATTTTAACAATTTAAAAAATACTAAGTACTTTGTGATCACACTTTGCCAGTATGAGAAATTTATTTCTCCTAAATCAGGAATAACGTCAATTATTTTACATGCTATATGCATCATTATAATTATTATACTTAAATTTTACTGTTTTGCTGCTTTTTATCCTTCAAGAAACAGCCTTGTCAGTGTTGTATTGTAACTTCAATTTGAGAGTGAGTGTTTATAAGATGACGAGGCTTTCAACTTCCAGTTTACTTTGGTAAATGATTATGCCTTGCTTTAATTTTTTTTTTCTGTTTCTTTGCTTTTGTTGGTTGGTTGGATTTCTTAGCATTAACAGCTGTAGTATTTAAAGTCTTTCTTAAACCTGGCTAGATGGTGTGATATTATAGCATATTATTTATTACCATGGGCAAAGCTGTTTAGTCATTCTGCATCTATTTCTTGGACAATAGCTTAAATACTTCGGGAGGACAGTTTTGTGAGATTTAATGGATGAAATTGCACAAATGCACGAAATTGAGACTTTTGAACAAGTCCTTTAATTTAATAGCTTTAAGTAAAAGTAACATTATGCAGCAGGAATTCACTTTGTTGTAATTCTTTTCTCTTATAGTGAAGAGGTCTGTATTTTGTCCGCGTCTGGCACAGCAGCTGTACTGAACCCTAGGTTTCTTCAGGATGGCACCGTGGAAGGCTGTTTGGAACAAAGGTTGTCATGGCAGCCTGGCTTCTTTTCCATAGGGTCAGAGAAGGGAGAGGTTGATTTTTTTCCTCAGAGCCAAGATAGTTCTTCTCTATTAGGGTAGGTTACAGTGTTACAGTGCAGGACGCGGGACCAACCACTTTACTGCTTTTCACTAACAACAACAACAACAGAAGTAATGGAACTCTGCACCAAATTAGATAATCTGTTTTTATTTCTAACAGTCTGAATAAGGTAACACATTTGACTACTAACCACAGATTATAACTCCCATTTTTTTTTCTTCCCCTCCTCCTTTGCCACTCTTCAGGTATCTTTCTCACCTTTATAGAACCTATTGAAACAAAAGATGGATATATGATAAATTACATGAGCCAAATGTTACTGTGGCTATAATATGTGGACTGTTTTGTATACTATTTAATAGCTGTATGGAAGGTGATGTACCTTGGTAAAACAAAAATGTTGCTGTATTTTTAGCCAAGATATATATTTTATTTGAAGTTACGAACAAAATCATGAAACAAAAAGAAAAAAACATGAACTTTCCCATTGCCTTCCTTTGTTTCAGCTTTTGCAAGTGAAATTTGAGGGAAGAATTTTGACAAATGGATATTTTTTGGGAAAACAATAGTTAGATAATTTTCTGTGTGTTCCTTATGATAATCATCATATATTTCAGGGGACTACTGTAGTCATAAGTATACAGTGTACTTACTACACTGTATTTTTGTTACTTTTCCATAATACCTTGTTAACACAATATTATTTCATATGCTTTATCTATGTTAGCAAGTGGCCATTATTTTTCCTGTAGATAGCCTCTTCAGAACTGTAGCCAGAACAAAAATGTTTGGTTCTGAACTCCATTTCTCCTTTGAAAGGACAATGTTTACAAAAAAAAAGGAACTGGAGAGAAAGAAGAGTAATGTTCATAATGGAAAGACATTTTTTTTTTCAATCAAAATATGTGTTTCAGTGCTATTGAAAATCTTGGTGTAGATTATGAATGCTGAAGGAAGACAAAACAGTCAAATGAACTAAGGACAGACAAAACATGCTTCCGAAAGGCTTCCAAGTCATTTGTTTAAATATCTCCTCAGAGTTCACCGAGAAGACTTTTTTGGAGCAAAATAAATGCGCGGCATGCAGTTAGCCTGAACTTTCCTTATTCCGATTTTTAGAGCAGTTTTTCCTGGATATTTTTTTGGGGAAGAGACATCTTAGTTCTAAATGAATAACAAGTTTCATCCAATACCACAGCTTAGTCTTGCTGTTCTTCCTTTTTATATTGTTAATGTCTACTGTACTGTTTCTCAGTAGGATGGTTTTGTTGTTTATATTCTCCTGATTAGATTTGGTAGGTTTTTAGTTACAGTCTATGTGAGAGGGTGTTTGCATTGTATTTGGTACAGCAATTTCTCTCCAAACCTGGTGTACTGTGGACTACTTTTTGAAAGTCATAATTGTAGAGCATAGAAAGCCAGCACAGTAAGATTTTAGACTTACGTAAGTTTTTGGCCATTTTATGCACTTGTTTCTTGTCCCCTGCATAATGCAGGTTTTTAGGTATACCACTTTAGCTAGTAGTGTGCAGCCTTATTTTATTCTTTTGAATAGATATAACAACCTGTGACATAGATGTCATGAAACAGAGTGTAGGTGTAATGTATCTGTAGATGTTTAAACATTTGTGTGCCTATTGATCCTTGTTATTACAATACAGATGTTTTAAATGTGCTCTCCATAATGTATTTTTAGGATTGAAGAAACTTCACCACCAGGTTGTGGATTTTGCCATATACCATATGATGAACTGAACATGCCATTCCCTGCTCACCTCACATACTGTTACAACTGCAGGAAGCAAAAGGTTCCCGATGTCCTTTTCACTACAATTGATCTCCCTGTAGAGGCAATCGTTATTGGGAAGGGATGTCTGATTCAAGCCAGGTATTTGTCTTATTCAAGCCAAGATATGCAGTGAAAAAGAAGGAATTGTTAGCCGTTCGTCTGTATTTTTGGCCAAGTACCTGGTACAGTTAGATGGTTGGGCTTAGAGGGTTGTGATTAATAGTTCTTAATCTACCTGGATGCCTGTGACAAGTGGAGTATCGCAGTGGGATGTATCTTGTGGCATAGCAGTGACTTTGAGGTGATGGACTCTCATCCAGCATGTTGGTGATGCTAAATTGTGGGAGACCAATCCATATGTTGTCTGTCCAGCCTTGTCCCCCTTCAAGGCCAAGAAAGACGCAGAGAACTAGAGCAAGTTCAACAGGGCCACCAATATTGTCAGTAGCTTGGAGAACCTATTCTGGAAGGGAGAGGCTGTTGGAGCTGGGCTTAGCTGAAGAACGGAGGCCTTCAGGGGCATGTAATACAGCCTGCCCCTCCTTTCAAGGAGGCTATGGCAGAGACAAAGTAGGGATCTCCACACTTGTACATGGTGGGAGGAGAGGAAAGTGGGCATAAGCTGAAACAGGAGAAGTTCAGACAGGATATAAGGAAAAACTTTTTCCCCGTGAGAAGATTCAGGCTTTTGGGCAGCTTGCCTTGAGAGGCCCTGCAGTCCTCAACCATGGTGTTTTAAAGACTCAACTGGATAAACCACTGAGCAGCTGGGTCTGATGTCAGATGACCCTCCTCTCACCAGGACCTTGGACTGGAAACCTCCTGATGTGCCTTCCAACCTGAGTTTTCTTGCAATCCTGTGATTATAATTCTTTGAATTCTGCTAGAGGGGAAATACTGGAGCTATGGTGGACGAGTTCTCTAGTGGTTCTGTGGTATTTTCACTACTATTAAAGTGAAGCAAGTCCAGCATTGCCTTAGAAATTGCCTTTTAGTGTCACTGGGCAGCGCCCAGTTTGTCTTTAGAGTACCTGCTGATCTTGCAGGTTCTTTGAGATGACTCCTGACACACTTTGCAAAGAGGTCTGGTTTCTTGTCTTATCTTCTCTGATAAAAGTTAGTTGGAATATTTTTGCATATTGTACAATTGTTGCTGTGTATGATAGCAATGTTTATATATTTAACCATCTACTATGTATTTGACTATCTAGAATCTGTAGATAACTTCTTTATATTGCATAATTTTTGAGGTGTTCTTAGGCTCTTTTAAGGTAAATGCTGTATGATGCATGTTGTTTGTCTGGTAACACTCCTTAGTGCCTTTTAAGGAAGGAAGCATGATTTTATTTGGTGTGGGGTGGGGAAAAAAGAATATTTTCTAATTATTGTATTCTGGTTTGATCTGCTCTTCAATATTGATGAAGACTATATTTTTTTAATAAGCAGAATGTTAAATGTTTTTTGTCAATTTAAATACAGTTTCCTCATTAAAATGAAAATGAGATCATATTTATTGAGGCTTACTTTGGGATTGCCTGTGAAGAATTTACTTCATGCTTTTACAAGATTTTAAAATACTAAAAACAAACAAAGCAAGCATTTGTATTGTATTACTCAGTGAGAATAAATAAAAATATTTTGTGATAATTTTCGGTCTTCAGTGGTCTTCATCCTTTTATCTTGCTAATGTCATGCTCTGTTTCATGTTGTTAGGTTATGCCGTCTAAAGAAGAAAGCTCAAGCAGAAGCAAATGCAACATCTATCAGTAACCTCTTGCCATTTATGGAATATGAAGTGCACACCCAGCTGATGAATAAACTTAAACTCAGAGGAATGAACGCTCTGTTTGGGCTGAGGATACAAATCACTGTGGGTGAAAATATGCTAATGGGCTTGGCAGTAAGTGTTGCTTTAATCTGGGGATCCTTTTGCTTTCTTACGCTATTTTCTTCAGGTGACAAGTGTGGAATTCAGAGTAACAGAGAGATTAACATGTCATTTCAAGAGTAAGTGAAGTGATGGAAATGATTGTAATAAGTAACTGTTGACAAAGCAGAAGAGACTTTCAGCATCAGAAAAAACAGGCTGGATCCCTTTGAAACTGTGTTAGAGGGCAAGGACAAGAAAGGGCATGAGAGAGGAAAAAGCTTTAAAGAGTTTATTGGCATACACTGTAAGAAAATGATTATATTCTTTAAAGGCCCTGTCAGAGATCTTTTCTTAAGTTTCATCTCCTTCCCATAAAAAATAAGATGTTTGCCAATTAAAATATCAATAAATCTTGTGATTAGTTGCCAAAAAGAGAAAGACTTGTGTCACTTCTTTGGTGGCAGTGCAGAAATAAATGATACATTGAAAGTGTCCTAGTTATAAGAGGAGGTAGGAGATATTTATTAAGAATATTTTCTAACCACCTCATTTTGTTGTTGGGGTTAGAATGGTAAAGTATGTTGCTCTCTTCATCAGTAAGCGGGTGCTTGGGTAATACTGAGTGGCTACCTCTTGTCTGAACTTATGATCTGCTTTCTGTAAATATATATTGGACTGTCACAACTTCAGTGATATCCTTAATGTCTGAGACATGAAGATCTTAAATCTGTGAAACTGTAAAACTGTTGCTTAACTATGCAGAATGGCCCAGATGAGCCATTAACTATGCAAACTGGACCTATAGCAATGTATTTCATTCTGAATTTGAAGCTAAATTCAGAATGTTTTAGAAGACAGCAGAGGTTTCAGTTCATGTGTAGCTGGAACTTTGGGGTAAGCTGCAAGACTCATTGTAGAAACAGCCATGAGAAGGGGAGAAAGTTTGTTTTAAAAGGGTAGTGGCTTGCACTGTTAGTAAAGGAGGGTTCATTTATTGTGGAATATATCAGGCTGTAAAGATATATGCTTAAGCACTACTGAGGCTATATGAAAATAGTAGGAATACATGCTAAACTAAGAGATATGAAGTTGCTGAAGTGTAATTTTTAAAATTATTTTAAGTCTGCAACAGGTGTGTATCTAGCAGCTTTGCCAACACCTGGTGGTATTCAGATTGCTGGAAAAACTCCAAATGATGGCAGCTATGAACAGCACATATCTCATATGCAGAAAAAGATAAATGATACAATAGCAAAAAATAAGGAGCTTTATGAGATCAATCCCCCTGTAAGTAAAGTTTTTATATGCTTGAAAATAAACCCATGCACTGTGTGTATGCATATGCTTTTGAATGATTGTGTCATTCAGAACATATTTTCTTTTAATAAAGACGGATGAACTTTTCACTTTTCATGAACATATCTGGAATTCTCAGGTCTCTTCATCCATGGAAATGATTCTCTGTGTTTGGATATTGTCCAAAATTACCTACATGTGTTTTTCTACAACTTTCTTTTTTTCAGAATGGTTTGACTCTTAGGACTATAAGTGAACTGCTTGCTGTTCAAATGGTTTATGAACTGTATAGAACAATTGTTAATTTCATTATGATACTGGTTTTAGGAGCTACCTGAAGAGATCATTGGGTCTCCCATTCCAGAACCCAGACAACGTTCCAGGCTGTTAAGATCTCAGTCAGAAAGCTCCGATGAAGTTACTGAGCTAGACCTTTCACATGGGAAAAAGGATGCTTTTGTCTTGGAGGTGATGAATGTTCTTAGTATTAATGTTCATACTTCTCTTTTCTGAAATGTTTGTAAAAAGCACAGAAAGGATTTCTTTCTTGTATTCAAAACCAGTTTCTAAATTATATATGTATTTCCATATGGTATCAGTAGAAATTGTTAAAAATTACATTTTGCATTGCTTCTGTTTTTCCATAAGATAAACTTTGATAGTAGCTAACTCTTAAATTTAAAAGTAATGAGAGCTGTTTTAATTAAGTAGTTATTGTGTGGTATAATGTACTGTGTAAGTAGCATTGGTCTTAAAAAGTCAGCTGTGTAGACTAGTGGGAGTGACATTTTATAATCAAAATAAACATGACGAAAGATACTGTCTGACAGGGAGCATTGAAATGGATGAGTCCATCAAAAGATGTTTTGAATGCCTCTGTCAAAAAATAGTGTGTTTCCAAGAAATAAAAAATGCAAAGACTGTGAAGACGCTCTGTACAAATTTTGAAAAAAGCTTGAGAGTTAGGGGCCTAGCTTCATATTGCTTTCAAAGTCTTGCAAATAGGAGGGAGGTAGCAATAACAATAAAAATAATAATTTTGAAAAAGAGTAGTGTAAGTCAGATTGCCTTGGAAAGAAGATTAATACATTCTAGGCAAAGATCAGCTAATTAAGAGCTTAATTATATAGAAGAAGCAGAGGTTGTTGCTGGGTTTTTGGTGGATGGGTTGTTTTGTTTTTTAACATTTTGGGGGAATTCTTCCCTATATGCTATTTATTTTCCGTGGCATATATATTTGAAGGTAGGGATAACTAATTTGCATTATGTGAATGTGTCTGTTGTAGGATATCCTACACAAGGATGTCCTTGTGTTCTGGTAATCCAGTGTTCACTTGTAGAAGAAAATAATTTTCCATCTATAGAAGTGGTCGACTAGTATAACCACTTACTGCTACTGTCTCTGAAACCGAGTACAGAGAAGCAATATTCCTGGAGCTCTAATGGAGCTTCTGACTCTGACCTCTCAAGAATAAATCATTATTCATTGAAAATATGTAAGAAAAAAGGCTGAGATTAATGTGCTGAGAAAATGCTATGAAATGCTGGAAAGGCAATTATATGGCCTAAATTCTCCATACTTTTAAACAGATTGATTTTTTTTTTTTTTAAGAGGAGGAAAAAGATGATACCTTAGAGACAGCTTTCTAATGCTGATACTAAAATATGAAGGGTTTCAAAAAAAACTTGACGGAAAAATGATTGAAAGTAGGGGTAAATTTGGATCTCTTGCAAAACAATGAACCCAGTGATACACACAAAAATATTTACAAAACATACAAGGGCAGATAGACTTCACTTGTATGATTTTTATCAATTACTACATTTTCCAGATTGATGATACAGACGCAATGGAAGATGTACATTCTCTGCTGACCGATGCTCCACCACCTTCAGGTATAATTAAAAACTTGGGGTGTGTGCTGATTTTTATGGTAGCCTCTAAACTTTTCTGCAGTTTGCAACGTGCTGAGCAGATAGAGTTGTACAAAGCCTTTGTTCAAGTGTCACGTAACAAGATACCTCCTCTTGATGATGTGAAAGAAGATTTATTCAGATGCATGCTTTTGCAAGTTGCCAGAGTTCAGTGTAGTGAGCTGTTGGTGTTTGCCCTTCGTACAAGAATGTCTAGTGCATCTTGATCAGATACCTCATATGCCTCAGTCTGATGATACTTCTGGTCTTGCTTTTTGTCAGTCAAAGAAATAATCACAACAAATATTCTATAGAAAACTACAGTATTTTTTTTATTGATTTGCATGTTTCCTAGCCATTTTTCATTTTGTGTCTTATATTGTATTCTTCGGTTGCTATAATTTTTAGATTGTTGGTCTATTTCATTTTGTTTTTCTGAACAAGTGTTTTGCAAAATATTTGCAAAACTTCCAGGGAAGGTTACATACACTTTTAAATAAAGTTTTTTGATATTTCAGTATTCAATGTGAATGTGTTTTACAGGTTTTTACAGTTGCAACACAGAAATTATGCCTGGTATAAATAACTGGACTCCTGAAATTCAAGTAAGATTATTTATAAAAAATGTCGTTTCTCCCCCCCCTCCAATTCTGTTGAACCAATTCTGCACCAATTTCAATAGATACTAGAGATACTTGATTGGAAAGCTAAATTAAGAAAGGATTCTATATTATCATATAGTATTAAATATTCTGATATTACCTCAGTTAAAAATTGATGGACTTTCTTTGTGATTTTTAAATGCTTTTATGTAAAATAGATTTTTTTTTGCAAAATCATGAAAATTATAAAATAATTACAATATGAATTTTAAATTATCAAGCATTTTTAAGATCTTAACTGGATTTTAGAGCCTCTTAAGCAGATTATTGAATCAGTTATTTAGTATGAAATGGTGACCATCATCATACAGGGTCACAGAGAGTCAAAACAGCTAGAAGGGTTGTATGTGCTGAGCGCACGTACAGCTGGCATCAGCACCACATGCTTGTGGATTGATACATGACACTCTACTATGGCTACCTTACTGTTCATGACATTTGGTACTGCTCTTGAAGATTAGCTGTAGATACAGCAGGGTACAATGACTCCTTTGAGAGACAAATAAAATGAAATACAGTATTTTATATTTCCTTAATCACCTTTTTCATATATTCAGATATACAAATTCACAAAAGTTCTTTGGTTATTTCCTTTTATTTGTAAAATCTCATGAGTGATCACCGTTGTATTTGACTGTTAATGCACTTTTTTTTCCTTTCCGTCTTTCTTTTTTTACCTGTGTTATGATTAATTTATCTTCATTATGAACTTTTTTTTTTTTTTTCATAAAACTATAGAAATATCTTGCGGGGGGGAAAAAATCAGTGTGTTTGTTTTCATTCAGATGTTCACAGCAGTAAGAGTATCCAGATTAAGCAACATAAACCTGACAAATCAAACACTTAATAAGAACTTTAATGATCTCTGTGAGAATCTTTTGAAGGTAAGAGGCTTATTTCACACATTTTAAATCATTAAAATGGATTTAGTTAAAATGGATTTTTTTTTTCAGAATTAGACTTTATTTTGAGCTATGACTATAAATTGCTCTAAAGGTAGATAGATTAATACACTATGAATCTCCAAAGCTTTTGAATCGGAATGAATCCTTTGACTGGCAGTGTGTTCTAGAAACAGCAATAATCTACTCTGCACAGTAGTCTTTACATTCTACTATGAGTTCTTAGGCATCAAAGGCCTTCTTCAAGAGATATTAGGTATACTTAAATGCTTTATGCTATGAAAAGAAATCTGCTCTTTAATTTCTTTGAAATAACCAATGCATTTTTTTTTTGGAGTAATACAAATAATATCTTCTTTTCAACAGAGCTTATATTTTAAACTACGATCCATGGTTCCCTGCTGCCTTTGTCATGTAAATTTTACAGTTGCTCTTCCAGAGGATGAATTAGTTCAGGTAATTCTGTCTTTCAGATGTGCTAGCTTGGCTTTTATTTGCCATTTGCTGTTGTGAGTAAATTAGGGTAGGATTCCATTACTAATATATCTGGTGAATTCTGAAGAGCAAAAGCTTATGTGCAATATATTAGAATATAATGGATATGCCATAATATGGCAAATTAGATTCTAAGAGTGATACCAGCATAACTGTCTGAATTGTTCTGTTTCAAAAGGATTCAGGATACTTTCTTAATTTTTAGTAAAATGTTTTCTGTACAGTTCAACATAATTTTTATGATCAGTTAAAAGAAATCTTTATATATTTTACTGATGTAGTGAGAAATAACTTCTTTTTTTCTGGTCATTACACCAAAGAAAATAAGAATTGCTGACCAAAATGATAAGCTTGGGACAAACAGTCCGGTGTATGTTTTAAGAGCAGACCTTTGTATTAGGTATAATGCTCTGCTATGAAAGGTTTTAATATTTCTAACTTGGATTATTTTTCTTTGGTTTTCTGTAGAAAAACTTGTTTCGTGCAGAAATGTTTTTGGAGATTGCACAAGAAGAATTTTATTTGAACTAATAGGTCATATTTCTATTTACAGATCGCAGTCACAGCTGTTGCAATAACATTTGACAAAAATCAAGCATTACAAGCTAATAAAGCCCCTACAGAAAAAGCTCAGCAAAGAGGTAAATGTAGTGAGGCATGTAGAGATAAAAGATAGTGTTTGTGTGTGTGTAAACTGTATTTATATAATTCACACATATATAAAAATTATATTTCTAATGGTTCTACATTTTACTTTTGGTTAAAAGCAGACATTTTCAGAGGGAAGCTTTGTAGAATCATAGACTTAAAGCAGAGTTAAATGAAGCTTTTAGCGTTCATGTGTGTGTTTTGCAGCAGGATCACTCAAACCTGTACGCACTTGTATTTTAACAACTTAGAGTAATATGAAAGAGGCACTTGGTGTTTCCTTCTTCCATATCTTTCCTTGAATAATTTTCTGTCAACAGTAATAGCATAAGAGATGACTGCATTTTCACTTCATTTTGAAACACATGATGTAGTCATTAGACTAGTCATTTTAAGTAGCACTTTCACTCTTTACTTTGGGAAGATGGAAAATAAGTTATTTATAATAATAATAATAATAATACATAAAAAAAAGAGTTCCCAAAATCATAAGTAGGTCAGTTGTATTTTTGGAGCTCAGTGAAGCATATAGCATTGTGGAGGGAATAGAATACTGCCATCTGTGTGCGTTATCCTGCTAGCAAAAAAAGTATGTATGTAATCAGCACATCTGAAAGGAGTTTGGACAAACAGAGTTTGGAGAATTAGTCCCTTCTGAAGAATGGAATTAAACAGGAAAGCTCAGAGTGATATGCTGCTAAAATACTCTTTATATTTTACCCTGTTCAATAGGAACAAAAAATAGTTTTCTCTCATGTGAGATACAGTAGAAAGTAACATTCTATTTATCACAAGTGAACTCGGGTCTGACTGGAGAGAGTCAAATGTAAACTATGTGAATTGGCTTGATATTTTTTTTTTGCAAGATTAAGTGGAACACAGGTCTGTTCAACTGATTTTGCAGATGATTTTGTTGTTAAGACATCTAGTTGTTCATACAGAAATACACCACTATATGCTTATGCTGAATAAATGTGTTCCAATCAGACCTGACTAAATTAAAACTGTAGTGCTTGTTGTTATTGGCAGATCTCCTTTTGGGAGTTAACTGTGTGTGTGGTATGTTTTCTTGCTTGAAGTATCTACAGACAATGAAGAACAGCTACAGTTCCCTTTGGAACTTTGCTCTGATCCCCTTGCTTCCCAGCCATTCTCACCAGCTAAAGGTTGGTTAAACAAAAGGATGCTGATTTTCACTGATTTTGAGTGCTGCTCTTTCATCATTACAGTAACTTTAAAATATCTGTACTTTCATAGGCTCTAGTGTTATGTGCAACCTTTAGCGAGATGGAAATGATCTGTCCTTAAATCAAAATTTTCAGGAGTTAAGTAGCTCTGTCTCTTTACCTTCTCTTGAAATTTCTCTGTAGTTCTTTATCTTTTGTTACATTTAGTGTATTGAAAGTAACAAAAATGGTGTTGGGTGGGCGGCATTTGATCTGTTACGGAATTATTAATTATTTTATAATTACACTTGCCTCATACTGCTTTGTGTGTGTGTAAATAGCCTCTATAAATAAGCTCCATGTACAGCCAGCCTCAAATAATTCATGGCACAGTTCTCACAGTGAGGAATACTTCGTGGCAAACATTAAATGTTCATCTGAGCAAAATTCAATGCAGGCTTTCTGAACTGAAATGAGCTTAAACTTAATTTGATAAATAGCTTGGATCATACAGTGCCTTTAGCTGCTAAACATTTGCTTTATCTTACCTGAAGTATAGCTGCATTTCAAGAATATTTATCATAAATCTTGTATGATCATATTAAAAATCAGATGGTCATTTATTGTAATCTGCCATCCTTACTTTCTTTTGCCTGACAAAATGACTGGTGATAAAGGACATTTAGTAAGTTTAGAATATTGAAAATTTTCTTTGCTGGTTTATTAAGGAGCTACCTCTTGCTGATATTAAAGGGAAGTTTCCGCAATATTTACCTGTATTTTCAGAGGTCAATTTAATTCCAGCAATTGTTTTAGTAATTATTGTTTATACTTATTGTGTTGCAATTATTTATTTCAGGTATCTGCGTGTACTTTATATTTAATTGGTTACACTATCATAATATTAACCTTTCCATTTTTGAGAAGATCTGTAAACTTTGACCAAGATAAAAGAAGAAAGCTTTTTGCAGTAACGATTTTGTAAAGCTTATACTTTCCCTTTTACTGAGGCAGGGAATATTTAGTTTTGAAGTCCTGGAGTCTGTTATTCAGTGCTCTACAATTATGCTGTAATATTAAGAATGGGTATTTAGTATGCAAAAAGAGAACGTGTATATTAATATTATGTCAAACTCTATTCCCCTGTAGAGCAGCCTTTCTGCATTTGTTATCTTCTTGAAGTCTATTGGTTCTGGTTGAAAAAGTAGACACTTTAGTGTCTACTTTTAGTTTAGCACTGAAATAGCATCAATAAGCTCACCTTCAAAGGTGATGTGTTATTTTACCGTTTGGTTTAGTCTTAGGTCTGTATTAAGTGAATCCATACATTTATGTAATATCTTCAAAACATGAGGTGCTTTATAGGTTATATTATTTAGAATTGAATCATAGAATCACAGAATGGTTAAGGTTGGCAGGGACCTCTAGAGGTCATCTAGTTCAACCCCCCTGCACACGCAGGGTCACCTAGAGCACGTGGCACAGGACTGCATCCAAGCGGGTTTGGAAGATCTCCAGAGAAGGAGACTCCACAACCTCTCTGGGCAGCCTGTTCCAGTGCTCTGTCACCTTCACTGTTAAGAATCTTTTCCTTAAGTTCCTGTGGAACTTTTAGTGCTTCAGTTTGTGGCCATTACCTCTAGTTCTGTCGGTGGCCACCACTGAAAAGAGGCTGGCCCCATCCTCTACACTCCCTCCCTGGAGGTACTTATAGACACTGATCAGGTCCGCTCTCAGCCTTCTTTTCTTCAGGTTGAACAGGCCCAGCTCATTGTCAAGAAAATTTAGGAAATTTAGGAGATTGTTGGGAAAATTGTCAGTCTTGCTTGTCTGCAGCTTAAGAGAGCCTTCAATGTCTTTTCACTATGCTGTTTGTATAGTAGGTACTGACCAGTAGAGGGTACTCTGTTCATGTGTATGACTTTCCCAGTTTTCTTCTCATTTCTTGCTGTATTCTACATCACTGGAGGCTTTCAGCTAGATAATTATTTCAGCAGGCATTTCTTTACAAGTAGACACTGAGGCATCAGCGTAGTTACAGTTACCTAGCAGCTTTTTTAATCTGTTCATCCCTTTATTTTACTTACTTTTCTGTAAGATTATAATCTTTTAAATATTTATGTACACGGCCTTGTACTGTAATGAGCTTTAGTTAAGAAGCTGCTGCTACCATCGTTGAAGTAAAAATGTGAAAGGTTAATGTTCACTTAGTGTTTTCAATTTATCTCATTTAAAAATCCCATACTAAGGAAAAGTTAAAAGTTTTTTTTTTTTTTTTTAATTGAATTCTTTGCTTTGTTTTTCTGCTCCCATTTTTGCATTTTGGCAGTGCCTCACATATCCAGTTTCATTGTTAAGCACTTGCTTATCTTGTTCAACATGCTGTCGAAGGGCGTTACACCCGCATGCTGGTGTAGAGAAGTGCAAGAGTTTTATAGACTATGCAGGTTATTACGTGAGCTGAGCTCGTGTGTTAGGAGTCTGAAGCATGAGCCTCCTTTTAAGGAGTCTTGCTCACATCTAGTGACAATATTTGGTATTAGGGTAAGCATACTTGCCATAAAATCCCTTTCTTGCTCTGCTGCTAATCTCAAATTACACACAGGATTGACTAAAATATGCATGCAACCACATGCAAGCACAATAAAATCACATATTGTAATAGGTAAACCATTAAAAACAGCTTTGATCCTAGAGTTTAAGAAGTATGTATAAGAAAGCCAGAGGGGTGGGAGGAAAAGAAAACAAGGAGTGAATAAGATCCTGCTGAATTAATTGACAAGACGGATATGGAATACAGCATGACTGAGCCATCTAGTGAAACACAGTGACTGTCATCGGTAGGCATCCTATAGGAAAGGTGTTGGGATGTTGCAGATCACTCAAATATGCTTAAGGATTGAACTAGTGTCACTCAACGGCATGAGTCCATGGGAAATGTGTTGGAAGAAATTAGAGTTATCAGGAAGCCTGGAAATACTCACCAAAATAGACAACTGGAGTCAAGAGTGAAGTTTTTCCTTCTTGACACTTTTTTTCTGTTTATAGTTAAGCCAACATTGGGCATGTTTTAAGGGTCAGTTTCACACAAAATCATAGAACCACCATGGCTGGAAATGACCTTCAATGACCTTCAAATGACCAGCCAGAAGCCCCTCAAAATCGTATAATTGGCCAGTGGAGTTTTGAAGCAGTATAATAATTCTCCAAAAATATTTAGTGTTTGAAAGATTGCTAGTGATTGAAACTTCTTCAGAGAGTATATTTTCCATGGTACTTTCCATGGTAGTTTTTGGTTAGAAAACTTAGGTGTTTCTGTAAAGACATGAATCATTTGTGAAAGGAAGTATTCTCCGGGTAAAGGTCTCTCAGCAGAGAAAGGAGTTCAGGGAGACTGCAAATTGATGTTATATCAGCAAGTCAAGTCACTTACTCATTTTAATTAGTAGATTCCATGATTTTATAAAGAGACTGCTCTGAGATCCACGTATATTGTCAGAATTCCATGTTAGGATAGCAGCTGTCAAGAGTGATGAAATGAAAAACAAGGATTCACACCCAAACTTTTTATTTGGTGAAATATCCTCATTTTACCCTTCTTTGTGTATTTTCAAGTGATTCTCATTGCTAAAAGCTGTAATTGCAATTGTAAGCCTGGATGGCATGATCCTATTTTTTAAGTAGCAGTATCTACAAATTAAGCCAAAGTTTTTGTTGCGAGTTTTTTTCTTTTTTTTTTTTCTCTCTCTCAATAAATTACTGCAGTTTCATGTTTGCAAGCAGCTTTAGAACTTTCAAAGGCCAGGGGACATCCCAAGCAGGGAACCATTGTTAGCACTTCCCTCAACTGGTAGCTGTTCTAGAGGCCTTGCAGTAAGGTGGGGGTGTTCTCATGTGTTCAGGCTCGAGCAAACGGGTAGTGATGTTGCAGCTGAAAACCAAGCTCTGTGAAGACGCCTGAGAATGAACGAATTTAATATTTCACTATGAGGGGGAGTTATGTGAGCAAAGGTGCTTATTTTCTTCTGATCTAGATTTTTTTCTGTTATTTTACTCTTTAAATTTGTAAGAAGAAAATTGTTGCCACATCCTACCAAACTCTGCAATGAATTGTGCTTGTACAGTACCTGAGTGAAATTCCTTTTGTCTTAATAGAGGTCCTGGAGGGTGCAAGTTCCCACACAGGTATTCCTGCTACACAGAGAGGTGAGTTCACCTAATTTAGCCATATGCCAGAACAGAATGAGCATTCTTGAGATATTGGTATACTCTTTTTGGATATGTCTTAATCCAGGAAGTGTTTACTAGTTAACTGAGAATGCATGCTCTGATGTGGCTTATTGATATAATGATATTTTGATTTTTTTTTTAATTGCAAAATTCAGGTTTGTTTAATAATAACTGTCTCTGTCAGTTATAACTTTATCTGCCAGAAAATAAGTTTTTGAGAGAGAACTTTTTTGATATTAATATCAGTCATCTTAATTTGAAGATAGCATGTGCTCCTTTTGTTTCTTCAGGATGGTGTTTTCAAACCCTTTTTTTAAAGATATACAAACACCCCTGTAAATAAAGTCATAGCAGAAGCAACTAGTTTTCATTGTCATGATAATTTGGGGGGGGGTCAGGGGTGGGAGAGGTTGGGGGAAGGACAATGGCATTTTTTAAGGGAAATACTTTCCCATTTAAAAACAAGGTGGTGTTTCAGCTTGTGACCCTTATCCTAGTCCCCGAGACCTTTTTGGTGTGCCAGGTTAGTTATTGATAAGAATGTTTAATTCATGGTCTGCAGCTCTTTATGGAAAAAAAAAAAAAACAGGGCAAAATAAAGTTAAACAAGGCATAAACAAACATATAGAAACTAGAATTTACTACCTAACATCAGACTAAAAAGAAAAAAAAACAAGCCTAGCCTAAGGCATTAATGACTGTATTTGCGTGTTTTTTCAGTGCCGAAGCCCCAGTCAGGCAGTTGGTTCACAGAGGTGCCCCCTCCAGAAATCGGTACACTGCTGTGGACGAGCGCCCACACCTATTCTGTAACTTTTCCTTTCGACAGACCTGGAAAGGGATGTTCATTCTCTCTCAGGCACAGCTAATTGCTTCCTCAGATGGAGCATTGAGATGAGCAAGAGACATCATCCATATTTTTTTCTTTGTTTTTTCTTTTGTTTTTCTGTCTGTGTTTTCAGCAACGTCAGTTGATTACAGTTCCTTTGCAGACAGATGCAACAGCTGGATAGAGCTCATTAAACTGAAAGCTCAGACCATAAGGCGCGGATCAATTAAGACAAGTAGGCGGCTGTTTCTACCACGTTATGATAATCTGAGACATATCTCTGATTTCCCAGTGGTGAATAGTGGAGTTCTCTGCCCAGCAGTAGTCCACTTGCAGGTCAAATGTAGAATGACTATCTGAGTGTGAAAAGTGCAGACATTCTTCATGTCTGTTGTCAGCTAATACAGGGATGATGATCCTAGCATCATAAAGAGCAAAATGCAGTATTTCTGTTCACTGTTCGCTTAGTAAAAAATAGTTATTGATAAATGTGTACGGCTACTAATTATATAACATGCACTGCATGGATGTAGGTGTATGTATGATCTTGGAAAATTATTGGTGAGAAACAGGAAGCAATCACCAAGGTGACAGTCAAGGCAATGGTCACTAAATTAGCAAGTGGTGAGTTATTCTTCAGTAGTTCTTTGGCCACAGGTCTGACTATCTTGCTTAAATTAGCAGAAATTAATATCTATTTTAATGGAAAATGCTGCACTGGGGAAACACAACAACTTTCACACTCTTCTTATGATAATTTGTTCCTCCAGCAGAATATGTATTTCCAAATGTTCGCACTTTTTTCTTTACCTTCACCTTATAACTGATTGTTGTATGTGCAGCTACTCGCCTCAATGTTTTCTTTTGCAGGAATGCCACTCTTCCAAATAAATTCCATTTCAGCTTTTTGTCTCCTTTTGCATGCACTGCATGGTAATTTCCTTTCTCACATGATATGGCTGAGCATCACAGGCAGCTGAATGTTGTCACCAAGCTATTTGGAAACCATAAAGAAGAGTTGTTGTGTTTTAAGAAAAAGTAACCTTTACGTGGTAGTTACTTTCTCTTTCTTTTCTGCCTTTTTTAGCTGCCTCTCTTGATAAAGCAAGCCCGCTGGCTGAGGGACACTTACGGCACCGTTCTGCTCCATCATGCACCAATTCCACCGTCTCTGTTGTCAAGATGACACCTCTCTCTTTTTTACCTGGGGCAAAAATAACCAAATATCTTGGAATAATCAACATGTTTTTTATACGAGAAACTACTTCTTTGCGTGAGGTGAGCTGCACATTGGAATTTGGCACATTTTGTTAATTACAATAAACGAATCAAAATACATAACCTGGTATAAACGAAACAAAATACATAATCTGGTACCTGCAAAGGTTTGAATTGAAGCAGGGCACAAGAGAATCGAGGCATTATGACTTGAGGCTAGGGACTGTTGTGCTGCTTTTCTCCTAAAAGAGCTGCTTTGGGCATTTTGTGCCTTCTCAGCAGCAAGCAGCTGGTGGTACTCAACTGATTAACTCTAGTCCTGATCTGGGCAATAAATATTGCCCCAAGCGTGCCAAAATCCAAGATATGTTTCTTTAAATTTTCCTGACATTTTTTGGGAAGTAGCTGCATCCTTCTGCAACAGTTTCTGTTCCGGAAGTGAAATGCACCTCTGGTCTGGCTTGTCAGGGCTGAAGCTGGGATGCTGTTGGTGCTAGTTACACATGGGTAAAATTAGGTAGCAGGCTTAATAAAAATGATCAGCCTTCATAAAAATGCATTAAGTAGCTCTTTGTAGAAGCTTTCGTCAGACAAACTTCTCATTCGGGTTTTGCAAATTACATCTTCTTGTAAGATGAGCAATCTGGGTGAAAATGACATTTTTTTCAAAGGATAGGACCTGGGAAATGGTTACATGGCAGTTCCTGTTCTAAATGCACTTTCTGTAGATACAAATTAAATGGGGATCTGCGAGCTTTGTGACTCTGATTTGATTGCGGCAAATGTAGATTGCTCAAGTGTTTATTCAGGTCCTGCATGAAGCTGGGAAGCCTGTGCAACGTCTGTGGTGCTGTCAGTGTGTTATTTTTAAGACCTGGGGCAGATAATTTAAATTATTTCAGCTAGGTAAGCTGAGTCACAAACCACTTCTAGTACTAGCTGCACCGTATTGCCCTGAGGCCATAACAGAGTCAAAACACAGTGGTAATTAACACCCAACTTGAGCAATTTATTTCGGAGTCTGAAGAAAAATAATTAGCAGCATTTGTATAATAATTTTCGTTACAGAATTTTGAAAGTGTGAACATCTTCATATGTGCAAATATATATAATGTGCTGTGCTTCATTTTTCAGTCTAATTTATCTGTAGTTCACACACATACTAGTAGTTCAAGTTCATCTTTCTTACATCACCACTTCTACCTGCTTGACTCATTTGCTGCAGTGGGGCACATACATGGGCAGTCTGCTGCTCTTGCCTTTCAGTTTCCTGTTCAAATCTTACTGATCTTTGGGTCCAGTGGTGAGCTCTGTTCCATCATTTCTTTCTTCAATCCTTCCTGGTCTTTTTTTTCCCTAAAGTGGTTGCCCCTACTCTTCCATAAGGAAGAACTATGAAAAACCGCTCTTGATTGTTTTCTTCTCCTCCCTTCACTCCATTTTGAATCTCCCAGTTCACAGCCAGACATGCAAAAATTCTTCACAGCATGGTCAAGTCAAAGCAGTACTAAGAGTGTGATGGCTGGAAGCTCTCTTGGGCTTCATGGGAAGAAAGCTCTTTAATAGCTTGCTTGGCAAGGGACAGAGCAGAGTTGGGCTCTTCCTTTCTCTACAGTGAAGGGTGAAAACTAATGGCAGTCATTAGCAGCTATGAAGTCACGCTGACCAAAGGTGATGGGAGGCTCCTACCTGTCATTTCCTGGAAGTTAACTCCCTTTTCATCCTCACTGCAATAGAAACTGTACCTGCTTCCCCACTTTCAAAAAAGTGATGGGAGAAAATAGCCTTACACAGGGGCCAGAGGAATATTGTATGCTCCAGCAAAGCTGCGGGAATGTCTGAAAAGTATGGGTGAGTAAATGTAGTGTAATGACTTCAAATAACAGTCAAAAATGAATAACCGAGTTTTTTCTTAATTTCACCCAGTAGATTCCGAGAATCTGATTTTAAATAGTGACCCGTTAAAGAGTGTTTCTGTATTCCTTGGAGAGGAGTGTTTAAATTCTGGGCATGTTCTGTTGGACTCACTGGAATATTCAGCCGGTAAACTGCAAGAAACATATTCAGCATCTTATAGTGACACTTAAGTGACATGTTTTGTGTATTTTCTTCCATTTTAGGAGGGTGGTGTCAGTGGTTTTCTCCACGCTTTTATTGCTGAAGTGTTCGCAATGGTGAGAGCCCACGTGGCAGCTTTAGGGGGAAATGCAGTTGTCTCATATATAATGAAGCAGTGTGTTTTCATGGAGAACCCAAACAAAAATCAGGTAAATGTGATATGAAATAATACTGCTATTATGTTTAGGATGATAGACCTGTGTATGTTGTATATGAAAAGCAATAACTGTAGAGCTGTGTCTCCACAACACTTTGAATTTCTCTTCATGTTTCTTTAAAGAAATAAAGGGCATTTTAACTCCCTCCTCCTCTCCCATATAACACGAAAATCAAAAAATGCATATTAAATACCTAAGTGGGTAAAAATATTCAAGTCACTACACTGAAGTAAATTGCAGGAAACATTAGTGTTGATTTATTTAGCTTTCCTAATGACACGATGTTATATTCATCCTTATGTGGAGTTGCTTATATATAAAATGCCCTATTTTGGCTCTAAAGGGAGAAAACTTACCAATAAGGAAGGCAGCTAATTCTGGTCTTTAGAGTATGTGAAATGCTTTCAAAGCAGTAGTGAAGGGAGATACCCAAACACTTCATTTATGGGAGTCTTGCAAGGATCTCTTTGCATGTCTGTGATCTCTGTCCACCTTTCTGCTAGTTATGTACCTGTCTCTAGCAGCTGTAATAAACACTGTAAAATATTTAATGTTCGGTAACTGCATCTTGTCCCTTTTTTCAGGCCCAGTGTTTAATAAATGTTAGTGGAGATGCCGTCATCTTTGTACGTGAATCTGAATTAGAAATGTTACCAGTTCAGCCTTCCACAGCGGTTTCTCAACCCACAAGTTCTGGAGGAGATGTCACAACATGAAGTCCAAGAAAGTGAAATAGTCTCTGGCAAATATAAAGATTGTTTAAAATGTGGGAATTTTAGGTTTGCATCTTCAAAATCGGTATTTTGCCACATCATTAATGACCAAAATCAAAGACAATCGCTGCACTTTGTTTTTCAACTTTATGTAATAATCAGGGCAGGGTATTGGCAGGGATACTCTGATTCTGCTTTTGTTATTATGGGCCCCTTTCAAACACAAACAGAAGCTGAAACACTGATAATGGAAGTGTGAATTAAAATTGACAGCAAACAGAACTCTGAAAGTAAATAAAAATGTTACTGCATTTTAAAATGTTCAACAGGACCCAGATGAGCTATAATTCCTAACAGTCTCAGAGTTTATTTATTAATTCTGAGATCTTAAAAAGGGAAGATAACTGAGATGCCTGTATCAGCCACCACTGTTCAAAGAGCAAGAGGTTTTTGGGAAAGTTAATAAAAAGTGAAATGAAGTCTGGACTTGTCTTGGATCATAGGGTTTGGAGAAGAAGCACCGAAAATATCACAGTTTGAATTCTGCACACTGAAAAAGTTTTCTAACTCTTTGTGAACTACTGAATAGTTTTTGTTGTAAAACATTACTTTTAAGACTTGTTGGGCAGTGAAATGTGGGTTAGGTGCTATTATTAAAAAATATATTTTTATTAGGGCACAATCTTCTTGCAAGGTTGATCTAAACGAGGTTCTGTATACAAAGATATAATCCTGTAATCCTGCAGCAAGTTGGCAAAGCCTCGCTAGTAGAGGCTAAAGGATGTTTGTGATGTTTGTTTCTGCAAGTTGTTCTTGTCCTGCACTGTAACTGGGAAATAAGGGTGCTGCGCCGAAAGACAAGTTTTCATTTCCAGCAAATCTCTGAGACATTGATTAATATAAAAAAAAAAATGCAAACATTTGATTTGAAGGTGCATTCTTAAGTAAATCTGAAAGCATCATCTGTGGAACTTGAACAAATATGTAAACTTGAATGTAAATACTCGGCTTAGTGCTGAATTGAAGCAATGGCATGATTATTTGTTAAATCTTAATTATTTCATTGTAAATGAGCATGAAAAATCATTCTTTGCACAATAAATTTATGTATAAAAGTCCTTGCATTTTATATTTGTAATAGGTAAATGTGTTTAACGGATGCATATTAAAGATGTCCCACCCCCCTTCTCAGCAGAGCATTTTCTGTCGGGTGTTACGACATTCTTGTTTGAAGGTCAGAGACTTCATGAAGTGACTTTGTTTAAAGTGCTCAAATTAGGTGCCTGCTGGAGCACTACTAATACGTTGTAACCAAAGCTGCCAGTGATGAAAGGGCTGTAGCTCTCCTGATGATTTGGGAAGGCAAATCCTTTCCCCTTGATGCTGATGGCCAAGTAATGACAGACCTTCGGCAGGTCTTTCCTCTGGTGTGAGAAGTTGTTCCCGGCATAAGGATTCTAGATCACAGTATGGCCTGAAGTAGTCTAGATTTTTGTGGCTTCTCTGGAAATAGCACTAATGCCATTTTTTAGTTTCCAGCTGCTTTAAAAAAAAAAAAAAAAAACTACTGTCAGGGCTCTTATTAAACATAGATGAAATGTTAATTTTACTCTAATCATTGTTCGAGGAAAGACTGATACTGTTTTTAACAGCCGCTAGTTGGGATTTAGAATTTCCTAGTTGGTCCAGCTAGATCAATGTACTCAGTAGGAAGTAGTTTGGTTGTTCAGTTTCCCCTTTCATGGGTGAAGGTGAAAGGGATAGGTGTTCATGCAAAAGATCGGTCATTTGGAACATGTTGCCAAATACATCTCTCAAACTAAAAAAAAAAAAAAAAGTGTAAACATATACTAACTTCAAGGAACTATTTGAAAAGGAAAAGGGAGGTGATTTTGTGCCTGCTGCTTGCAGTGCAGTAGTTGGAATGGAATTCAGATGTCCTGATCTGCTTTGTCACTAGGTTAAGTAACTTGGCAGCTCTGTGAAATGTTTATTCTTTGATGTAACTGACAGACAAAAGATCCAAGCAGGCACTGAATCCTCTTGGTGTGCTAGTGAGGCCAGCATGCTGCTTGCAACTGCTCTACAGAGAAAAAAAAATGGGCAAAATGGAGAATATTCCCTTGGGCAAAGAGGTGCCACCGAGCTCTTAGGTCTCTGTGAGATGAAGACCCCTCTGCTGGAGTAGGTGGCAGAGTGTGCGGTGGCCAATGTCTTGGAAGGGTCCTGTGTACAGCCTCAGTTTCACTAAGACTTGCTACTGGTTTTACTAGTTCTGGAGTATACAAGGTTGGTAGCTTGTGCCTCTTCTGTGGTTTCACATTGATCACATCAGCTTGGTTTTCTGGTTCATCTCGCCTAACTTCAGTATCAAGAAGCAACTGTTTGTTTTGCCACTGAGATGTTTTCTGTAAAATGCCGGAAAGAAGCGTACATTTCATCTTTTAGCTTAACCCTAAGGGGACTTGGCGAGCCACCGCAGAAAGCATTTCATTTCCACACTTCTTTTCCAGGGTTTCTACATTTATCCTTCAGCCTGCCTGGTGCATGTTAGCCAGTGGATCTGTTTCTTGTGTTAATGCATAACCTTCCTTCTAGATGCAGCAGTTGAGGAAGGGAAACCTAAAACACTAGCTAAAATTTTAAGACGTTAGTGCAGAAAGCACTTGCAAGGAGCTGCATGTCTATAGCTTAAGTTGATTCATGTTCTTTACTGAGCTCAGAATGGCTGAAAACCCTAACTGTCTTGTGTAGGCACCTGGTTAGTTAATGACTTGCCGTTTCAGTCACAACATAGGACATACAGGTGAGAATCATGGAAATGATTCTTACTGAAACAGAGTAGCAATAAATGGAGGATACTCTGCTCTCCAACTCAGAATGGGACTTCCAGATTTGGGGCAGCAAACAGTTTGAAATAATTGTGGGTCTAACATTACTGTTTCATCACAGGAATTTTTCAAAAAGGCTTCACATTTTAACTGACTCGCAAGTATTTAGTATAAACATGCACATTAAATCACACACCTTTATTTTTGTTGAAAAAGTGTTGTCATTAATGTGTAATGTGTGATACATACGTTTAAGTTACTAGGGAGGGAGGAGCTGGGGTGTTTGGCTGTTCCAATTGGTTTTATTAAAACCAGGTGCTTTTAATACCTCAATCAAAGAGAATCTCCACCTGGAAACGTTGTGGGACTGTGGAAGCAGCAGGGTAATTGCAGTCCTGTAAGCGGACAGTCACTTAGAGTTCGTCAGTTGTGTGGGAAGGAACCAGGCGCCCGAGGTTTTGAAGGGAGCAGTCTGTCCCGGTCTGCCCTCTAGAAGTCCCACGGGTAGATGGAAGCTCACCTATACACCGACCCCTCCTCCTCCTGCCTCCCTTCCGTGCCCAGGCATCTCCTGCCCTCTCCCTACGTGGCACCTTCCTTGCCCAGGATCCTACCAAGGGCTGCGCTACCCGCTTCTGTCCTTGCCCATCTCCGAAGGGTTTGGTTGGTGACGGGCTGTGGCGGTGCATGCGATCCACCCCTGCTTCTGCTGTGCGCAGGGGAGACGGACCTTTTGTCCGAGTTCAGGCACCGCAGGGTCTGTCCACCCTGCCCACAGGACGGCAGAGCTATCTGCATTGCAGAGCTATAATTCAGTTCTCAAACCTTTTCTGAAATTGCCGAGCTATTTATATTTTGGCTTCAGTTCAAGGCTTGGTTGTTATTTGCATGAGTGAAAATGGTTGAGAGGTGACATCAGAGTCGCTTGTTATCAAGTTGTCATAACCTTCCTCTTCTGCCTTCCCTCGTGATCCCATCCTGCCTAACACCATGTGTGTGCCCAGCGCTCACATACCTATTTACTTTACCCGTTAAAGTGCTGGGTGCAGGACGATCAGAGCATGCTGGTCTGGAGGGATCTCTTCTTTATGCTAGAAAGCTGTAAACAGGCTTTCAAACTGTCAGAATTTTACACATATTAATCGCTAACCTTACTCAGAGGCCATGCAAAGAGACTGAACCTGAGCAATGATGCTTTCAGACGGTAGCTTCTCCTGGTAGTGCCAAGGTAACATGTGCGGAAGGTGCAAGACTCTCTTGTTTTTCATACTGTCATTGTTTCTGACAGTCTCCACAAATAGCAACAGAGCATGTCTGCAGCCCTCACGATACAGGAAGAATCAGATACCTTCTGGGTTCCCAGATTGTTTTCCTATTGCAATTGCAGAAGAAGAAAGGCTGGCGTAAAGCAGGCAAAGGCAAGGGCTGCAATAAATAGAACAATAAATATAGACAGGAAAAACACGGATAATTGAGTGTCTACCAACAAAAAATTGAATGGAAAATAACCGACGGGATAGAGAACTGAGTTAATGATTCCCCAACAAGGCTGTGAGAAATCCTGAAAATACAGTGTAATATTGTATATTTTTGTAGTCACTGCAGTAATGCTTCATTCTCATGTGAAGCTTTTCATCAGTTTGAGTCACTTTGGAAAGATCTAGATCATTATCCCTACTTAGGTGCAACAAGGTGAGTCATGAGATTCTAATTTTGAATTCTACTCCATGAGTAACTACATCTTACTAAGGTAAAAGCAATGGTGGGTGGTCTAAGGTAGCCACATGACTTTTCCATTCCTTGGACTCATAGTCTCACTGTGTAAAATGTCACCGAGCAACGTCCAGTTCTTTGCTTTTTTGTTTTGTCAAAGGTAATCACTCTTTCACTACTGCTTCTTAAAGAAGAGTAGCCAGATTTTCTCACTCGGGTAGACAGCTGTGTCTGAAAAAAGCACCCCACCTGATTTAAGTCCAGTCATTGCTTCCAGATTTTGCTTCTAGAAGTCGATGAACAAATCTTTTAACATGTGTATGTCTTTGCACATGTGTGCACACGTCACACATGTATACTGCATGTGTGTCCTCAGTATGTTTCTACCTAAAAGCAGATTATTTATGCGCTTCACTCCTGCTTCACCACAGCACCTTTTGGCCACAGCAGGAGTGCCGCTACGAGGCGCACACTGTGATTAGGCAACAGTTCACACACTCACACGCTCCTGTGGATGTCACTTACAGGCAGGATCTGTGCACTGAGCTGCCTAATTCAGTCTGGGCAGAAAGAGAAACACTCGGAGTGCAGCTTCTCAGTCTGCCCTGTAGCAGGCCCTGAGCACGTTCGTTTTCTCTTCCTTCAAATGCTAACTGCTCACTCGGCCAGTGAAGCAACTGGTCTGCACCACGTACCCGCAGAGTGGTCTGCAGACGTAGCAGCGCTCCAGCTCTGCCGGGCGGCTCTGCAAATCCGAGGCTCTGAGGGGTCTGCTTTGGATCGCAGTCTGAACGTGACTCAGTAACATCACGCTACCCATGAGAAGGCAAACGCCACATGAGAAGTATGAAGAGAAGAGCCTGTGAGACATCCGAGTGGTAGCTCTGGCTCTGCCCACAGCTCCGCAGGAATGTTCTGCCTTTTTTGGAGTCCTGCTCTTCAAGAAACACGGGCCCAACACAGTGTAGAGCACTGAAGCTCTCATGGAAATGGGATCTACAAAAGGAAAAGTTGAATCGGTTGGAGTTAACGGACGCCTTCGACGCCCTCAGAGGGTGTTTCCTCCAGCTCCAACGCAGCCCGGGGAGCAGCAGCTGGAGAGGATGCAGGAGAGCAGCAGGCTGCGAGCGCAGCTCCTCCCGCAGCCATGAGGAGCGCAGCGCCCTGGCCCCCTGCCGGGGGCGTCAGCGTCGCTCTCCACCACAGGCTCTGGAAAACTGGCTGGATGTGCAACTCTTGGGACTTGCCGTGCAGGCCTTGGTGCAGGATGTGACTTAGACGATTTCCTGAGATGCTTTTTACTCCTCCAATTCCACACTTACATGGATTACCATAAACTGACATGGATTCATGCAGGGGTGAATGTAGGGAGGATGGGGCCAATCTCTTCTCATTGGTGAAGGCCAGTGACAGGACAAGGGCTAATGGGTACAAATTGAAACACAGCAAGTTCCATCTCCATGTGAGGAAGAACTTCTTTCCTGAGGGTGACAGAGCCCTGGAACTGGCTGCCCAGAGAAGTCGTGGAGCCTCCTTCTCTGGAGATCTTCCAAACCCGCCTGGATGCCACCCTGTGCCACATGCTGGAGCAGGGGGGTTGGACTAGATGATCTCTAGAGGTCCCTTCCAACCTCAACCAGTCTGTGAGTCTGTGATTCAGATTTGAACTAAGGAAAAGGATTCTCAAATATTCACTCTGGTCTGAACTACTGCTCCTAACTGCTCCTTATGTGTTCCGGTAACTTTCTGGATGGAAGTAATAGACTCCGTATGGCTAGAAACAGACTTTTTTATTTTATTATTATTTTTTTTTACAGTGGCCTTGTCTACATATAAAATGACATTAGTTAATTAATGTAATTAGACGAACATGAAACCAGTTGTTCCTGTTCTAGGAAGGAAGGCTTATTATGATTTGTCTGAATTCATTATATACTTTAGGCTTAAAAATAGACCCTTCTGGAATAAGAGTTCTGTGCTATAGCAATTAAATTAATGTCCAAATCATTTACGTTAAATTGGCACACGGAAATAGCCTGGACAGAAGTAGCTCAGATCTCAGCGAAAATATTATTTGAAATAGACATGTGTAAATATAGTCTTCTGATATTCTGCAGCCAAACAATTACACTGTCTCATTTAATTTAATGAACCACAAAGTCATTACTTCTTACAATTAGGAAGGAGTATGGGATAAACAGTTAATCTCTGGAGCTCCCTGGCTATCGCTTCACTTCAGGGATAAATTTCTTTGACATTTTTTGAGAGTTTTCAAAGAAATTGCCCAAGACATTAGGAAGTCAGACATAGCAGTTTAGAGTGATTAATGACTTCAGTGCTTTAACCATAGATTTATCTGATACCAAACAGCCACTGTGTGGAGAAAAAAAGAAGTTTGAGTGTTACTCTCTGCCTTTGCATGGAGAAATTGCCTGTGCAATGTAATCCTACGGGAGACAATTTTCTACTGTCTGTGATTCTTCTTAAAGAGAAAAAAATCTACACCCCAATGACAACCAAAGATATTTTTGGCTGGCTAAACACAGATTTAATCAATATGATTTGCTCAAATGGTGTAATTAAAATGGTGTAATTATGATATTAATTTTCATCAAGTTGCCTAAATACAAATAAAAGTGCCAGAATCAGAAGACTGAATTGGCAGCCAATGAAATACCCAGAACGCACAGGAAATATCTCAGACTAAAGTAATTTACCGATTATCAGAATGAGGAGGAATGAGACACTGGAAGAAAAGAGAAATATGACCTTAGAAGAGAAAAGGAAATCAAGTTATATACAAATTCCATTTTTGCTGCACTTAACCAGCCATGCTTATTTTTTTCCCCAAGTAATTATTCTGTTAGCCCTGGCTCTAACATCCAAAAATATCCCTCAGTTCCTAGATAATACCATTACTGTAGTAGAAAAGTGGGGGGCTGAGGAGATCTGACAGGTCTTCAGGAGCCCTTGGAAGGGTCTTCAGGCTACTGGATTAGGGGAAGGAGCATGGGAACACTCAGAACACAGAGAAAAGGATATAACAAAGAGAAGCAATAACCAAGAGCTGATATAACTTTCAGGAGTAGTGAGGTCTTAGTCATAAATTTTCAAATCATCCAAGACCTAAAAGACTGGAGAACTAGCTTTTGTGTGATGTAGGAAATTTTAGAGAATTAGTCTTAGCTGTACCATGAATGAATGAGGCAGTGAAAATAAAAGCTACTTTCTTCCTTAACTCTCCAGTTTATCAATGGGTATCAAGCCCTTATATGTGTTATTTCTGGATGTGTATAATTCTAACATGTACAAGCATGAGCAAGCGTGTTGTTGCTGTGGGAATTCTTAACCTAAAGATGAAAACAGCCTGATTTTGTGGCTCTTCCACTGGTAAAACGAACCAACGAACAAAAAAACAGTTAATGTTTGATGATTATACAGTAATGATGTTGAAAGACACAACTGGATCACTCAGAGGGTAACTGAGACAGCAACGTGCTGCACATGAAATCCAGGTTAACGAAGACATTGCAAACTAAAGACCAGTCGTCTAAAGACAAGAGATAACACAGAAGCAAATAAAACAGTCAAAATTGTGATTTATAGTGGTGAGTGATATCATAGTACTTAGTTCCAGAAATGCTTAAACCAACTTGCATTGGGCTAATTCCTATTATCTTAGAAAATGGAGACAGCTGAATAGATTGGTGTACGATTTTAGAGACCTTGAGTGCTTTACGCTACACTGCAATTTAGTTCCCGGGATTCCCTGGTGCTCCAGAGAGTTATTTGATGCCAGCATCATCCCAGGAGCAACATTCCTGAATTAATGGCTAGAACTGGGTCAACCTTGTAAGGGGAGAAGCTGTAAATATCCTAAATGCCGATTTTTTTATTGTGTTCCTCAAAGTTATGAGCTGGGAGAAAGACGATTTTTAAATAGGACCTAACAGGCACATTGAAAATCAACCTAAACTCTACAAACTTCTTGATTATTTTTTTCCAACTTGTAAGAATGTAAGAATGTTTCTATTCAATAGGAAATTAGGCAACAGGCTTGGCAGAGTCTGGTCCATAGGACCTTGTTTCATTAGAGGAGTTGGTGGGTAGTCAGTTCAGATGTCTGGCTGTTTTTTCCTGGGCTTAATGTACATATTTCATGGTTCTGGAATGATATTTTAAAGTACTGTAAATTTGAGTTGTAGGTAATTAATCCACCTGGAAATCTGACTCCCAATGATGTCTCAGGATGCATCATCATAAAATGAGTCACTGAAATTAGAGACATGCTGGGAAAATTTTGAGCTGGTCACTCAAAAATGTAGAGTCACTGAGCGGATAATGACACACAAACACACACGCACAAAACCCAAAACAAATCAAGGGTATGCATTTCTCTGATCTATGTCATGTAGAAAGATAAACAATACCTGAAGTAATCTAGATCAGTATGTCCAAGACAATAGCAAAGTCTACAGTTAAATCCTAGGACTGAAATTTGCCAGACTATATATTTTATCCTTGTTCCAAACCTATGAATCATAAAAAATGTGACCATCCACGATGATTAGAGCATCCCATATTAGACCAGTTTTGTGCTGATATTGAATGGTTTGAAGATCTAGTTAGCCATTCATACACATGCATATCCTGTTCATCCTCCAAGAATTGAGTTATCTTTATAAAAATGCAAGCATATAAAAATAAAACTCCCAACTTTCCATCGGGGAAATTATCTGCTTACTCAGCATTTATGGATTTTGAAAATCTGCAGGGGAAAAACATGCAGACTTTGCAAAATGTTTGACATTTATAATTGCTGTAACTGTAAAATAGAGCATATTGTTTGTTCCGGTAATATGTCTAAGCAGCAATAAAGTATATGTCTCTCCTCCAGGTTTCAGCTGTGGGAAGTATTTTGACAGTTGGATCCACAGCATAGAACTACACGTGGGTAGAGTTATGTTTTCTTTTTAACTGCAGAAGAGAGGCTTTCAAGTTTGTCACAAATCTTTGTCACAAATCTTTGTTGCATGAGTACCTTTTCCTATGAAAAAAAAAAAAAAACCTTTATGTTGTTTTCCTTTTCTTCAGATGGAAGGAGATGGTTGCCATATGGATTGCACGCAGCAGTATCACTGTCGGGAAAGGGTTGCACTGCCATTAGTGGGACATCACGGTGTTTATTCTAACAGATCTATGACAGCTGGCACCATAAGATGGTGCAGCATTGGTCCTGTGAGCCAGCAGCTGGCACACGGCCTGCACACCACGTCGGTCACTAAGCCCCTTTTGGTGCCTCGTACCTCTAAGCTCTGAGTTTTTCTTGGGCCTGTCCGAAACCAGGCTCACCAATCCTGGGTAGCATTTTCTGAGTTGGAAATATAAGTATAAATCACAACCACTGGAACTGGGAGCTCTTCCTAGCCGCTGGCAATGTAGTACAACCTCTCTGACATATTCACCCTTTCTGTCTTGCTTGGGAACAGAAAATATGTCCTAATCTGCACCACTAGCCTGTATAAACACCATCAAAATCACCACCAAAGAGCTACCCTAAAAATTATGAGAACTTCTTGTTATTTTATACTCACAACCAAGTAGCAGGACTCAAATTTAAACTCAATTCAAAGTAGGAGGAAGTTGAAATCCTTAGAGACATTAGCACTGACTTGAGAACCCCATCTTCTGTCTTGCAGACCATGGGAGTTGCTTTGACTCCTTCCTCTTTGGAACCAGAGGCTCTTTCACCTTTGCACCCACAGACTTGAGGCAACTACTGTTCAAGGATTCAGAGAGAATATTTTCATTTCCATCTCCTTTTTTGGAAGGGCTCAGTTCTGGAAAGGAAATGCCATCACTTCTTTTTTAGGCTGTGGTTACAATGATTATAAATAATGCTTTCATAAATAAAGCTTTCATGGAATTTAGAGCTTTGTGGTGGCCTGAAATCAAAAACCTTAGTGGTTTCATACAGTGTGGTTAAGTGGCGTAAATTTCAATGCTTTTCCAAACACTGGAAGATTGGGAATCGTGCTTCCTGGTGATGTTTGAGCAATTGTGTCTATGTCAGCTGAAATAGAGGAACACAGAGAAGAACAGAAATGAAAATTACATTACTTAACCATATCGGTCAAGCCTATCTTTCTGTGATATTTTTCTAAGCTACTTAAGACATGTATTTATAGACAGACCTCTTCTGTAGTCACCTTCGTTCCTTTTTGTACCTTAAACTTAGTATATTAGGGGAAAGGAATAGTCAGTATTTGTTTGTGGAAGAGATTTTATGAGGGAACATATGAAACTTCACCCTGTGTCTTTTGCAAGCACATATCAGGAATAATCTTCAAGTCTACAGAATCACGGAATCACAGAATACTTAAGGTTGGAAGGGACCTCTAGAGATCATCTAGTCCAACCCCCCTGCACATGCAGGGTCACCTAGAGCACGTGGCACAGGACTGCGTCCAAGCGGGTTTGGAAGATCCCAGAGAAGGATCCCCACAACCTCTCTGGGCAGCCTGTTCCAGGGCTCTGTCACCCTCAGAGGAAAAAAGTTCTTCCTCACATGGAGGTGGAACTTGCTATCTTTCAACTTGTACCCATTACCCCTTGTCCTGTCACTGGCCTTCACCAATGAGAAGAGTTTGAGTTCCAGAATTAAACACAACCGTGCACCCAGAGTCTGTATAACCTGGATAGCATTGGGGGAATCACATTATTAACTGACAACTGTAAAAGAACAGCTATGGCCTGAGGCTGCTATGTACAGCTGAGGCTCAGCAAAGCCATGTGCAGGTTGCTCCAGTGACGGCTCCGGAGTTCTCGCTTGCTAGGACTTCCACGGTGAATGCTGACAAGCTCCGTGCGCAATACTGCAAACCTCTGCATGAGGCTGTCGTGCCCCAGGAACCTTAGGAGGTCGCAGGATGTTATTGCATTCCTTCAGTTCTGGTTTGTGTTGTTACTCACCACAGAGTAATACTTCAGTTTGTCCTAGCTTCACCTCTGTCCTTTGATGGACAGTCCCTTTTGTGCCAAGCTTTGCTCTTATTTTGGTTACATATGTGGAGAAACAAAACAAATTTTCTTCATCATTTGCTTCTTAACAGGATTTTGATTCTCCTGGGTCAAGATGAAGTGATACTGTGTAACCTGAAAGGCCGGCACAAATATCCATAAAAATCCCGCGGTTCTTCTCTAGTATTAGCTGTCAATGAACACAGGAATTTCAGGTGATACACGAAGTTGTCTCTGTTAGGCATCCTACCGCACCAGGTTTCAAGAAGACTGTTATAAACCTAGCTCAGTTATCAGTCAAATCGTTACAGGTCTCTGCCTCTGTTTACACCGTTAAATGAGGATAACTGTAATAATAAGTTTCTTTTGGAAAAACAAACAAACGAACTTTGAGCCCTACTCAAAAAAGTGCTAAATAAGTACTGATTCATGAGTAATGTCTATATGTTGGGCACACTGTCCCTATGCACAAGTATGTTTCAATTAATGTATCTGGAAATCTACCCTGGGGACGGCATATAGAGTTTGCACATTTCTGCATCACCCTGTTTTTCCCTTAGAGGGGGAGAATAGAACAAATCTCGTAACCTAAGACCTCCTGTTAATTCCTGGCTAGTCTCAGAAGTAGTGAAAGGCTTCTCATGCTTCACACAACCTGACATTTGTTTCTAACGACAGCTAAGGATCATTTGTTACAGGAAAAAAAGAAGCAGCAGCAACATCAACACTTCTCCTCCCCACTTTTCTTCTGCACACTTCATCCTGGTCTGCAGGGATTACTTCTTGCAAGAGCAAATTTATTATGTCCCTCTCTATATGGGACACGACCTTCTCAAGAACAGGCACTTAAACAATGCTAAACCAAGAGCGATGCTTCTTGCCCACACTGCACAGATGGAAATCGCAGCAAATGTCAGACGTGAGGTCAGAATCCATCAGAGGCCTCAAGGAAAAGGAGCTCTGCTAATAACGTTCGTGCTGTTAGTGCCTACTTTCTCACAAGACTTGCTTGAAGTCTCTGCACACGCGTGAGCATTTGGGCATGCAGTGCCATAGATGCTGTTTTAAACAGTCTGTAATGAAGCAGGGCCCCTCCAGCCACAGTGCTTTTGGTGTGACAGTCCTAATGCAAAATCAGCATTAACCCAGGGCGTTCCTAGTCTTTGGGCTAGCCTCGGCCCCTAGGACCAGCCCCATATCTTCAGTGCAGATTGCTTTGACTAGCAAGGACACAAATCCTAGAGCAGCACAGGAGTTCAGGTTCACCACAGCATGCTCATCCTTAGCTTTTCCTGGGGGAGGATTCGGAGAGGCTGCCGTGCACACCTAGCTCCAGTCATGTTTGTTTATGCGTGTTCATAATTCTCTTCTTCTACACCCTTATAGCAATTGTTTGCAACTGATATCTCAGCTTGGAGGAAGTGTATTTTATAGTGGTTCTTCTAGGCTCTGATGCTGTCCAGTAATGATTGCCACAGTAGTCTGGGCTGGAAAATCATTTCTTATCCTTTGCTACAATAAGCCAGACCTATTGGACTCAGTTATACTCAAGGTCAGTCACTTTAAGGATTATATTAAACTTACTGTGCTTTATGGATGCATCCACTACTAATGGCTAAAACTATACAAACTGTGTGAATAATTGTTTATAACATTTGGCCAGAACACAAAATGAACACTGAGTATTTACTGCAGTTAGGAATAAGGGCTGCTTGCCATTATATGCTAAATACCAACCACAACCCTTAAAAGAAAAAAATCCAAGCTTTGCACAGACTCTGCTATTGGAGCATGAAATACTCACAGAATTGAGGAAACAGTATAAAACAAGTTATTTTAGTCTGGTGGAATCAGAAAATACCAATTTACCTTGAAAATATATGACAGCATTTTCATACTACCTAAAATCTGATTCCAGTTGCTCTGCTAACATTTGCACATTAGAAAATAAGTGGGATGAGGGAGAGGAAAGGTCCCGTTATTTTGGAAGGTGAGAGAGGGCTGAAATGAGGCACAGGCTCGGTACCAAAAGATGTGGCAGGAACACAAGATCGTGCATATGAAAGAAGACAGCAGTTGGGTTTTTGAAGGGATGAAACTGTTGTTCGCATGCGCTTCGGGTAAGGGCAAGGGAAAAAGGAGGCTTTATTCTGTAACCCCGGGAAAAATGGTCTTCACTTTGATCTCCTCAGCATTGCTTTCTCAGACACCGCCGGAGTGCAAAGCAAGTGAGCAGAGTATCAGCTCCACCCTCAGGGGCAGAGAGGGAAATGCAAAGCCAGCAGGGAAGCACACGCAGAGCTCACGAGCGCACACGCTATGGAGGAGAGGGTCTTTGTATGGCTGCACCGTTTGTACAGTTGTAACAAGCAACCAGCAATGGGAAACTGGAGAAAAGGTCTAGCGAGACATTTATAGTGAAACAGGAATACCAATATAATCGTTCCTCCATGCTTGCTTTCTCGTGAGTGGGTAATAACATCATTTTTTGGTTGTTTGAAATGCTTTTTGTTGAGTGCTCTCACTTATTGCTTTTCTCTGCGCTTCTTTTACAAGCATCTCTCAATAACATTTTTTTTTTCCAAAAGGAGAGCTGCATATGAACCATGCCCAGAATAGCCAGCCTTCCTGGTTGTGGATCTTACTTGGGACCAAACTAATGGAGATGAGAATAACCATCAGCACTCAAGCTCTCACTGAAATGGGGGGCAGCAGAGATCTCTCACAGTTGAATTTCAGCGTTTCGATTTGATGTAAAGGCATTACGGCTTGTTGATCGCTGCAGCTTCTCAATGACTGTAAATTGCCATTGAAATACTTCAGGCCAAGCAAGAGCTATGCTTAGCAGTTTATTCTTACCTTCAGCTTATTCTACTGTTATCTTCAACACAAAGTGCTAGTGCACTTCTCCTCAGGGCTCACTGACAGAGGGAGAGAGTCTTAAAATATTGTGTAGAAACAAACTTGACTGTAAGAGCAGAAGACTTGGGTTTGAGCTTGAGCTGGCCTATCTGTGATTTCTACCTCTGCGAGAGCAGAATAGAGCCAAGCACTTCCAGCTCTCCATGGCAAAAGCTCTGCCCCATCACTGCGCGCATCCATCTGGCTCCTGGTAGGCAGAAAACGGTGACAGAGTTACAGCCACCGCACTAGCCAGGACAGGATTGTTATAAATTCAGTGAACTGCCTGGGGGCTTGATGCTGAACTACATTCAGAAAATTGGGAGGAAAAGCTAAGGAATGTATTAGTGATTTAAAAATTAAAAATCCTCCAACATCGTGTCTCAGTGCACAAGACCAAAAAACCTGCATTAAACAAATATTCCCTCCCTATGTTATTAAGGGATAAAAATATATGTTTTTATATATATCTCGCTCTCTATATATCTATATATATATAAAATATTTAAATGAAAAAATAAGATTTTTATCATTTCCATTTCTACTTCCTTCATCTCGATTATTTTGGACAAACAATAACAGTCATTTCCTTTGCTCTTTTTCCCAAGCAACACTGGGACTCCAATTCATCTCTCTTCTCAGCTAGAGGTGAGCAGGGGGGCAGAATTTAATCTGAGATACAGTTTTGTGCATTTTAATAATTTGTACTTTTTTGAGTTCTAGCTAGTCCCAGCTAGCTGCATTTTGAATTACTCTAGAGATTGAATAGTTTCAGTTTGGTTTTATTACAGGCGACTGAATAAGTTCTGTTTTATTTTACTGTTGGTAGATAGCATTTTCACCAAAAGTACAGGTTTGCTAGGGGAGAATGAAAATATTTATTCTGCTCAAAATACTTTTTGTCTGTGGTGGGCCAAAATGCATTACTCAATTTCTTTTCAGATTTTGTCCATAGAAAACATCTCTAATGCTCTAGACAGCTCAAGTGTGTAAAGTAGGAATGAAAGCAGTATTTTTAAGGCAATTATACGCCTCACATTTTTTATTCATTAGACATCATCTTGCTAATATTCTTTTTGCCAGAGTATGGCAATACACTATGGAGAAGAAAACACTTTTTCTTCCCTCAAGCACTGAAAGTGCACTGAGATTTTCAAGCTTATATTTTACCAAAAAAATTTGTTATCTGTTTGGGATCTCCAGCTGAAAATGCTGTGAAGATAGAAAGCTATTATTTAGCTATTATTTTATTGCTACCTTATGGTCAGGACATATTAAACTAGTTCTCTCTTGCTTGCTTTCTGTCACCCACTTTTTTTTTACTCAGACATTATTCAGTATTAATCCAAGGGAAGTTCTGGATGTTCACAGAAAGAACCCTGGAGTTTGAGGTGGTTAAAGTCGGAGTTGTTTAAATGAATCCTTGCTAGGGCAAGAATATGAAACTCCAGATTTTTCTTTTGCTGTCCTTCCTGGAAACTTAACTATTGACTTTTATTACGGTGCTTTGGGTGATTTTAGCAGCTCAGCGAGGCAGTGCTTCCCTCCCCATTAGATGGCATGGCAAGCACTTCATTGAAAGGTTGTTGTGCTAACAACCCCTATTTAGGCAGAGGCTGCTCTTTCCCTTGAAAGCTTGTAAATGCTTCCTTGGTGCCTTGGTTTCCCCAAGTCTACAGCGCTCGAAGGTGCCTGTGAGCTGCCACTCAACCCAAAGTACAAAGTCCCTACGTGTCCACGAGACCGAAGGTCAAGGAAGCAGCCAGCTACTACCTCATACCAGACTCCCATGAGGGACACGGGGGAAGGTGCAGCATTTGCCAGGTGGTCTGAGAGATGTGTTTGGGGATGCTAATGGCAAAGAGACGCTACCAGCCCAAGCTCATTGTGTCATTAGTGCAGTTGCCAAGGTCTAGACCATGAGGTCTGAAATGGAGGAAAGATCTGAAAGGCAGTGACCCAGGAGGCCTCCAACACCCCTCTTATGTCTGATCACTGTTGAGAGGGTGCTGCGAAGCCGGCAGACACAAGCCCTGGGCGCGTTTTCCTCAGGGACCAACCCGAGGCGCGGGCGCTGATGCGGCCACAAAGCCGCTGCTCGGACAAGGGCTGCCGGCCACGCCGCGCTCTTCCCTGCGGCTGCCGAGTTGCCCAGAAAAACCAGCCGTAACGGGGCGGCTGGGCTTGCCACTATGGACACGGACATGGCTGGGGGCCCCCGCGCAGGCGGGAAAATGGCGCCCCGGGAGCCGCGGCGGCCGCGGCCGCCTCGCCCGGCGCTGGGGGTGCGGGCAGCGACCCGCCGGGGCGCCGTGGAAATTTACAGGCGGCGGCGGCGGCTGCGCCGCGGAGCGAGGGGGAGCGGCGGGAGGCGGAGGCTGGAGGGAAGGAGGGAGGGGACGGGCGGGCGCGGCGCAGCATCGTGTGGCGCGGAGCGCGAGGGACCCAAATGCCTGTGAGGACGGGAGGCAGCAGCCGCCAGCGCCCGGAGCGGAGCGAGTCGCGGCGCGGGCAGCGGAGGAAACGCGGCGCCGCGGCCGAGCCGCTGCCGCCGCCGCCGGGCCGCGGCCAGGTGGGCTGCGATGGCGGGCGCAGCCCGCGGGCGCCAGCCGCGCCGCCGCGCCTAGGGCGCCGTAGCGGCGCGGCGCGGCGGGGGTCGGGGCCGGCGGGCGGCCCCCGCGCCCGCCGCATGGCGCGGCCCTGATGCCGGAGCGCGGCGAGGAGACCACGGCGACGACGACGAGGAGGAGGAGGGCGATGGCGGGGCTGGCGTGGAAGTGGCCGCGGACGCGGCTGCCCGTGGGCGCCAGCGCCCTGGGCGTCTTTGTCCTCTGCTGGCTCTACGTGTTCCCCGTGTACCGGCTGCCCGACGAGAAAGAGATCGTGCAGGGGGTGCTGCTGCAGCAGGGCAGGGCGTGGAGGAGGAACCACACGGCGCTCGCCCTCTTCAGGTACCGGCACCACCGGACCCCAACTCCGCTTCCCCCCTCCCCGCCCCTTTTTCTTCTTGGCAATTTCTTTATTTTTTAATTCCCTCCGCGGCGCGCACGGTCCGCCCGGCCGGGGCAGCCGCCCGCAGCGGGAGCAGAGCGGCGCTGCAGGCGGGGGAGCCGGCGCGGAGCCTGCGGCCGCCGCGGAGCGGGGAGCCGCTCTCCTTCCCTTCCCTTCCCTTCCCTTCCCTTCCCTTCCCTTCCCCTTCCTTCCCCTTCCCTTCCCGGGCGGGGGCTGCCTTTGCCCCCCGGCTCCCAGCTAGCCAGTGGAAGAGCTCCTCAAGCTCGCTGCAGGAACAACAACAACAAAAGAAGGTGTTTGGGAATTGCCGGAATGAACCGCACCAGAATTCCCAGGGACTCCTTAGAAAAAGAGCGGCTTATCACTTTATTTGAAGCCCTTTGACACACACACACACACATATATATATATATAAACTTTCATTTGACATCAGTAGCAGCCAGCATGTGATCACCCTATGTATCGGGTCTGCTCGGATAACAGAAACTCCCCTCAGACCAGGCATTTTTTCCAAAACTCCTTTTACCCCAGGCTGCCAGGAGCATAGGCAGATGGATAAGTGCGTGCACCTAAACACCGTCGCGTCGCGTAGGCCGCAGAGAGGCTCCTTCTTTAGCCCAGGGTTAACTGTAAGGTGATGGTAACGTGGGGTCCTCATCCCTACATACTGGAGAAGAAAGTTGTGGGAAGAAATTTGGTTGATGTTTCCAGATCTTAATTCATCTTATTCCTGTTACGCTACTGATGCCCATTTTTTGGGAGGGGGTGGGGGGAAAAAATCCAGCTTTTTAAAAAGATGGTCCAGATAGGCGATGTAGGAAAGACTTTTAATATACTGCTTTTATATTTGTAAATCAAATGTTCTGGAAATGGGCAACTTTCATCTTAAAAACTGATCTGTAGTGATTTCTCCCTTGTGGTTAACAAACTCAAGTTTCTTTGACTCTCTAGCTATTCTACTTCCATTTGTTTTGCCACTCCCTGAGCACGATGATTATTGAAAAGATCTTCCTCAAAGAAAAGCTATTGTTTCTTGTCTGTATGTCTTGATGAGCTGGCTCAGTGCTAAATATAACGAGCTTTAAACCAATATGCTTCAGGAAAGAGGAAAGAACAAAAAAAAAGGAAGCCTTTAAAGGAAAATGTGTGCTGGAGATGCATAGTGAATATATCAAAATATTCAAATAATTGTGCTGTATATCTGCTTTTTTGCTGCATTAATTTGCTTCTCTTAGCATGAGCAAGGCCCATGTCAAGTGCATTGCTCTATAGTGTCGGATTACTGACAGAATGATGTGCTCTTTGCTACAGAAAAAGCTCCAAGTTCCTGTGAATGAAAGTCTGTATTCTAACCGAGGAACGGGTATCGAGCCTTACGGCAGCCCTGTGCTGGAACTTGGAAGTGGCAGTGCCTTGCATAATGTCAAACGGATTTTAATAAAATCATACTATATATTTAAGAACAACCACATTAGCTGCTATTTTTTCCTAGCCTTCCTGTCACCTCTTCTGGTTATCAAACAATTTTGTTTTTTATTGAGGATAAACTTATACTCACTAGCGTGCTAAAAAAATATATGAGAAAAAGCAAGCCTTCATATTAATATTTTGCATAATAGTCTTCTGGAGTCCTTTCAAGGTGTGCAGGTAGCCTGGATCTTGCTACGTAAAATAAGTTTTGTGTCTTCCTCCTCCTATAATCTGGCTTCACTCCTATTGCTAAAGTAGATTATTGTCATCTGGTAATTAACTTTATTGAAACACACTTTTGAAAATCAGGAAATACTGTTCCCCTATTATGGTCTGCGGCTGGATGAAAGAGAATTTTAGTAGGTAACTGTAGCTGAATCAAAGAGAATTTTAGTGAGTAACTGACCAAGGTCAAAGAAAATGTCTGTGGCAATTTGGGTTGAGCTCTGGCAGGGTGAGTACCAGCAAAACCCTTCATCCCCGCGCTGCTCCTTCCTCCTGTCTGGGGGTTGGAAAACCCTGAGTGAGGTTACAGTCTTGCTGATGCCCGAACTGTCCTGATGCTTGTGTGAGAGTTATGGGTTTGAATATGGACTTGCAGCATATTTGGTTTTTCAGTGTAAATACAGTGTGAGTAGCCATGGATTGATCCTGGGAGGGCTCAGTCTTCCACCTGTGCTATGCACTGTACGTAAAGGCAGCACAGGAGAACAGTTAAGCAGCACAGTTAAGCCTTTGACTTTGGCGTGGATCTGCGTTTAAAACCCGCTGTCAGGCTCGGCTCTGCATGTGTGACTTGGGTGAGTAATCCCTGCGTGATGCCTGCGTGCCGAGTCCTGCTGGCAGCGGAGCCGTGCGCGGTGGTGGTCGAAAAGGCCGAGGATACTGTCGAGGTTAGCAAAAGAGCTCCTGGTCCAAAACTTTCCTCAGCTGAACAGAGCTTCCTTTAAGGGCTTCAAACTCGGGGTATTCAGAGTTCCTGAGCATGGGCTAATATCTAACTCAAGGACACTAGTAGTGAGAAGTTAAAAGACACCGAGGGTACCAAACTGTCTGCTGTGGAAACGTCTCATCTCTGGCAAATACTGAATAATAGTCAGCCAGTCGGATGGGAAACTGTTTGATCTTGAACTGTTCGCACTACAAAATGGTCAGAAGAGGAATAAGACAGTCATTAGAGTCACTAATGGCTAATGTGTCTAATTTACCTACAGTAAAATGGCTTGTCATCCTCAGAGATATTTAATGTTATTGCACTCTAATTGTTTTTACAGATTGCTTGCTTTTTTGTGTGTGTGTTTTTTGGGGTTTTTGTTTTTTAAGGGCATAATGCTGCTTCAGTGATTTAGACAGAAGTTTTGCTAATTGCTATTTGTTATTGCTGAAATAAACGCTGTGCTATCGTACCTTTAGGATGATTTTATTTAAAACTATTGCAGTTGAAGAAAGGATGCGGCCTTTAAGGATCTGCCTTTAATCTGCCTTACGAGCCCCACACAACCTCAGATCCCAAGTGCCGTGTGTGTATGTGAGGTTTCTGCTTCTCCTGCTGCCCGGGGTGGACCAAGCTGGTGTGAAGCTGTGGTTGTGCGGCCACTGGAAGTCCCAGTCCCAGCTTCTTGGCCAAAAGCGTTGGGTGGTGAGGAGTGACTTGAGTTAGAAGTTGGAGACCCTTCGGGAAGGGGCTTTAAGGCACCTTGTGCTTAAGGCAATGGAAAGGCCACCCTTGAGATGTGGGTCGTGGTCTTGCTTCTGCGACAGGGGTTTGGTGTGATGCTGACAGTCACCCTGGGTTTATTTGGGGTGATTTGGTACTCTCTGTGCGTAACCTGTCCCAGTGCTGCTCCCTCTCAGGGAGGCTGGTTGGCCTCTCAGGGCTGGCTGGTTTTGGCAGATGGCTCCTGCGCTCCTTTCCCCCCTGGTTTGGCTGGCTGCCCACTTTCTGGGGACAGGAAGGTGAATCTCCTGGCCCGAAGTCGCACAACAGGGTGACAAAATATCCAGGCAGCGATGGATCCTGGCGCCTTCGCTCTCTGCTCTTGTGCTCTGCAGATGTGGGCAGCTGTGTGGAGCAAAACGGTGCTGTTATTCGTGATGGGAGTCTTAGGGTCTCACTGTGACTTCCTCCGTCAGCTGCGGTCTGCCTGGCAGAAATGCCTGCGCCTGCAATTAATCACAGTGAAGGTGAAGAACAGCCTCTCGTATAAATCGTTCTTCATTTTAGATTTTACTAACGCAGAGGTGGGATTCCAGGTCTCTTCCTAGTCTGTGCAAGACAGGTGCTGTTGCCAAATAGCTGAGTATTTCTTTAGTTGCATTTGTCTATATAGTTTTCCATCTCATGTGATGCAGGCACGTTACATAAGCGGTGCCATCCTTACTGGCCTACTTCAAGGGCAAATCAGTGGTGAAACTTGCTGAAGTTGACTGGCCAAGAATTTTGCCTGACCTAAACTGCTTTATAGGACTGTGAATTATTCCAGTTTATGTCATGGAGAACAGTTTATGTCATGGAGACATGTATAAAGAATGGATTTGGATTTAAAAGTAGAGCTGCGAAGTGCTGGATTAACACTAGATCAATTCTACCTTCCTGACCTACGAGACCACTGGAAAGCCCACTCTAAAGCCATCAGATACATTCAAATATTGTGCTCTGGCAGTGGCCAAAACCAGCTCGTTTTGCTCTTTCAAGTAGGTGGTACTGCTGTCTGATTATTTTTAATTTAGGCTTGTTCATGCTTTAAATGAGATTTTTGGGTGTATTTGCGTGTGTCGCCCGTGCCTGCTTTTTGCGACTGTCTCTGTCGGCAGGATCCTGCCTGGGACGTGTGCTAGAGGCTTGTTAGGGCTCTGCTCTGAAACTGGTTTGCTGGGCTTGGCCGTAAGTGGGTGTCTGTAATGCTGCTTCTCGGCCTCTCCGGCTGAGCTAGAACCTTGTTTTGGTGGGGAGGGACCGTTTGCCTAGCAGACTGACAGTGGGGGTCAGGGGGAAGGAGGCACAATTATCCCATTTTACTCTTTGGCAAATAGTAATATATCACCACAGAGAGGTATACTGTTTTACTATTTGGAAAAATCTTCTTGTGGTGCAGAAAGTGTATTGCAGAGAGAGATCTGGGTCCACACCTGCAAGGTCGTTACGTATCTCTGGCTACCCACATTACTTAAATAACTTTATTACTGTTTTTAAGTTAGTTAACCTGCAAAAATACGATGATGACGGACTGTGGTGACAAGGTAGGAATTGACTTCAGAACAGAGGTATCCTTCCACCTGTCCCCTACATGGGACTGCCTTGGGTTCTGGCTTCATGAAAGGTGCAGTTGCAAAGCTTGTTTTTAGGATCTGATCTTGCAGAACTTTGAGGTGTTATCTTATTATTTATTTATTTATTCATTACTTTTTTAATCCTGCGCTGCCAGCATTTGTAGGAGTGCGTAACCATCTTCCTGGGATTCATTTTGTGTGTGGCTGGGAGCATCTGAAGGCCTAGAGGCACCCGACAGGCAACACTAAGAACAGAGGCTTCACAGGAATTTAAATTGCCTAGCTAGGACTCTAGATGGCTGGTGTGTACATATGCAGATACTGCTGGGTATATATATCTGTATATATATAAATATAAATATTTGCACGTGTTTGTTTTTCCTTTTCTGCCTTAGGGTGGAAGGAAATGGGTGCTCAATAACCCTCACAATATAGTAACAGAGTAGTATAGTGATTTATTGCTGTGCTTGTAATTTTCATCCTACTCCACTCAGCAGTGAGGAGTGTCACTCCCATCTGATGTGTTTTCAGTGACATATGTAAAAAGACATATTTTCAAGGCAAGTACTTACTAGGTAAGAGCATGGAAAATGAATTGCCTTTCCCTCTTTAGAATTTATCTTCCCACAGTGAGGATGAGACTCCCTGAATTGAGGAGGCTGTTTAGACTGCGGTCTTCTGTTGTTCCAGTTTTCTAAGCACTAAAAATACTTAATTTCAAGTCTTTCTATATATTTTCATCTTGTTCTTTACGCTGCATATGGTTTCCAGGATGCAAGGAAACTTGTCCCAACATTACACACTAATGTGGAATCATTTCAATATAGCTGCATGCAGTTAAATTCATACTGGAGCACATTAATCCATATTATGTAATATTTGCAAACCGCAGTGGAGATGAGAATTTCATCATGTCAGAGTTTTTGCATGTAAAACTAGGAGACAGTTCTCTTTCAGATCATAAAGTCCAGGTTGATTAAATAAAGGGTGGGGTAGGCAGTGGAATTGAGAAGTCACTCAGCTTCAGTGAAGGCCTCTTCATGAGAGGAATTACAGATTTTCTCAGCTTCAGAAAGGACCTATGTCTGTTTCCTTGACTGCAGGGATATTTGTAGTTTTTAACATGTGAATTCATGGTAGAGAACAACTTTCCTGGCTTTAACCAGGATGCTGGAGGTTGTTTTCCCACTCCTTTCTGGAAAAAAAAAAGACCACGTCTGTGAAATTAGATTCTTATAAAACATTTCCTGGGCAGCAGAGCGTGTTTGTTTGTTTTTAATCAACAGATTGAATTAGTTTTCCTTCTCTTCCATCAACCTGGAAAAACCCTCCTGAACTTGTTGGTTGCTGTATTTCCTACTCAAGAGGAGACCTATAATGAGGTTTTTAACCGTTTCTAGTCTGCTTGTTTTTTTAAAAACCTCCATATATGCTGTGAGCGTCACTTTATCTCTTTTGCGACCCCTTTTAATACCCATGTGGTTTTTCTTACTTTTTCCCCCTATCCTTACACTGCTTGAAGCCCTTCTCAGGTTCCCAGGAACACCCGGGCTCTTTGGATGGGCCCTTTCATGATTCTGCCATTAGCGTATGTAGGAGTACAGTGAGGAAATTGTGTGAAATTATTTACTCCTTTATCTCGCTCTCCTACTGAGTTTCCAGTCACCTTCAAAGCACTGCAGCCGCTGCTGTTGCTTGTGGCATCTGCCATTTTCTGTTCTTTATGTGCTGGATTGCTGGCTGCCACACTTTAAGGATTAAACTGCAGACTTTGCCTTAACGTAGTAGGAAGATAAAGTCTCTCCTTATCGGGCCTCTTGTGCTGGGAGGATGCACAGCAAGGTTTAATTTAAAAGCTGCTTTGTAGCTTGCATGTGTTTTAAGGAGTGCAAGGAAAACAGAGCAGCCATTTGCCTGCTTTGTTGTGAGAAAGTTTTCCCTATTTTTGGCACGTCTAGAGTGCCTGTCATTGTGCTAAGTGAGTAACTGCTTTATATTTACTCAAAGATGAAAGATGAACAAATAAAACCTTCGTTCCCTTCGTGAATAAATTTTAGTGCTCTCTTGTGTATTCTGCCCTGGCCAAATTTCCGCTCTGGTAATGCCATCTCATCTGCCCCAACATTTGGAGTTTCCAGCGTGTGGGTTGTTCTGCTGCCTTGCCATCGTGCAGCGCAGGACGTCCCAGTGCAGGGCGATGAAGCGTCTGCCCATGTCAGTAATACTTAGAAGTGTCACAAGATTTGACGTGCCGGTGCAAGAAGCATTTAAAGATGCCATTGGGTGTGATTCTGAATCCAAGCTCACGGATCTCTCGTTTCTCATCGAATGTTATGAAGACTTAGGCCCCTTTGCAGAATGGTGCGAAGACTCCTAAGTTACACATCTGCTTTTTGTTTTGTTCTTTTGGCTGCCGGCTGCCCTACCAGAATTTAAGTGCTTATATACTCTCATAGGTAATGGGTTGTATCCGTTGCCTGTTTCAATGTTTAGGGAATGTAAGACCCATGATTTTGCACTCTGTTTACTCCCTGGCCCAGGTGGGGTAACGTTGTCCTGTGCCCAGCCCGCGCACCTGCTCCTTCGTGCCCTGGCAGCACCTCCTCATCATCCTCAGGTGCTCCTCGAGACTTCTGCTGTGGCGATAGGGAATCAGAGAGAGCAGCGAGAGCTGCAGGGGGACTTGAAGAAGCAAGACAAAGATGTAAGGTTAGAAGAGGAAGGATGTGTGGAGCAAAATGGGGCATGAGTATGTGTTCCCCTTTCCTTCTGAAGCATCTTTCTTAGTTGGTCTTCGTGCTCTGTCCTGATAAACCTGAACTGTGTGAGTCATTGACCCAATGCAATGTGAAAGCTCAGGGGAAACAAGAAAGCTGGAGCTGCAGCTCAAAATGAGTGGGCTCTGTTGCTGTCCGCTCAATGAGTGCTGTTGGAGACCTGTGGAAGTAGTGGAAGTTAGCGTGTAGACTGTAATCTTTAGGTTATATATGCCTGTTCATATGCGTGTTCATGGGTAATATTTCCTGTTCATCTTCTCAGGTGACATGGGCAGGGTTTAGACTCTTGGGTAAGGGGTTCCCATCTATGCAGTCTGTGCCATGTACTGCTTAATGGTAATATAAAAAGTGTATGAATACATCCATACGGGGTGGGGCTGTTAGGTTACTGCTCTGGGAGGGCAAGCAGTGACTGAGCAGCTTGGGCATTTATTATCCCTGGAAACAAGTAAACGGAGCAGATGCAAAGGGCTGTGAAGCAGGAAGAGCATTGGCTTTGCTCTTTCCCCAACTCTTAACCATGGGAACTGATAAGATCAGTGCTGCCAAATTGGTGGGGTGGTGTTTTCCTGAAGCATGGAGGACATTTCAACCATGACGTTAAATAGGACTCCTTGTGACCCTTGCTACCTGGGGGTTAAATCCTTCCTAAGTGTTGCCAAGCACTTGCTGGAGGTGGGAACTATAGGCTAGGGTGTATGTTTATGTGTCACTCTTGGATGGACAAGTGGAGGATAGCCAATTTCTGAGTATTTGAGTGAACTACCAAGATGCTGGGAGTTTTTGCTGGTATTTCCTAAGCCTCCACGGGCGAGTGCGATGCTAAAGAGATTGTACCAGTGGAAAGCTGAATGTTCCTGTTTGAGCAAAGTACTTCTGCAGAGCAACAAGATTTCCAGAGAAGTCAGAACAAGGAAATGTTTTAAAAGGGAAGCAAGCAAATAGAGGAAATCTTCACTGAAAGTAACTCATGTCTTTGGCAGGAGAGTTTTCTTTTCTAGCAGGGAGGAAAGAAGAGCTCTTCAGAAGGATTCAGGAGGTTCATCAAAAGATGCCAGGCCATAATAGAGGAAATGATCACAACCCAAGGACTACAATAATGGATGAAGGATCCCTTTCAAAGAAGTACAAACTTCCTTTACTATTTAAAGGAAGCATAATCTTTATGATACTAAGTTAGAAATATTGATGGGATGAGAAGCTGCACAACCCTGTCTGCTTGGGTCTGCCCTCTGCTCCTGAAGAGCTAAGCAGTTAATCAGACACCTCACCTCTTACTGCGGAGAGAAAGTATGTTTTAGCCTCAGCTCCTGCTTCATTAAACGTCGAGGAACGTGAAGTCATCACTGCAAGGCTCTTTGTTCAGGAGTATTAAGACATGTCTTGCCAAGAGCCCTCAACCTTTCTCAGTCTTCAGAGCTCTGAGACTCGGCAGCCTGGGGCACGTCCAACTGGGAAACGTCATGTACCTTGATGGTGGCTGCTCCTCTTAACCAAAGGAGGAGCAGATGATGTTTGCTTCCTCCAGGGCCATGCGGTTAATATGCCTTGCTCTGGGAGCACTGTAAGTTTGCTTTTCCCCGCAGCTGTAATAGGTGGGCTGGCACATAGAATCAATTGAAAATGGTAACATTTCACATAGGGAAAATGGGCAAGGAATTTTTTAGTTCTCACAGCTAAAATGAAGGGTTTGAAAGCATGAATGGGGGGAGGGGGAACTGATACCTCAAAAGGCAAATAAAAAGGAAACACAAATCCATTGTGGATGATTGTTGTCTTTTTTTATGTCTAATTTCTGTGCACTAATCATAATTTTAGGGGCTTGACTCATGATTTTGAAATGGTAGGGATTGCTATTGTGAAAATTACACAGCAGCCTATAATTAGGTATCTTTTTTTTTTTTTTAACTGAAGAAGCTGCAACAGCAAAGGGAACAGGAGAAACGAAACCAATCTGGGCATTCCTTTATAAAGCATATTATTAATTGAACATTGTCTTGGCATCCAGCAAGCTTTTAGCACAAACATGTTTACTCGAGCCTTATGGACGAATGCTAAGCATCTCCGGGGTTTAGTAGGCCCAGTTGGATGGAGTAATAAAAATGCATGAGATTTATTCTTTCTATCCGACTCCATTTATTCTCTGTAAATATTTAAGCATATCCAAGAAGGAAATGGCAGAGAATAGAACTCGAGCTAACTGGTCTAAAAATGGTAACAAAAGCGAAAAAGTAAACCTATCATTAGAGAAATCATGTGTTTTGATAGTGCTATTTAAACAACAGAACAGTGAAAATACTTATCTAGTGTAGTTCAGTAAATGCAAATGGTCCAGCATGTGATAACATGTTTACTTTTGCCTTGGGCATTTGATTAGTGAACATAGTGTTTTTTTTTCCTGTTTTGTTCAAAAAGGCAGTTTTATACTACACTTGTCCCAGTCTGTTCCTAGTAAGTCACATGCTAAAAGGGCCTGATCTGTGGAATAGTCCTGGAATAGCGTGTTAGCTGCCCTGCGTGGTAATAGCTGCAGCTGGTTTTATAAGTTTGGGACAAATTCTGCTTTCTCTTCTGCTGCAGAACAGGGGATTCACATTATGGAAGAAAATGAAGTTTCCTGTGCTGACACTGGGGTAAACGGTGGGATTTCTAGTGGTTTTGGCTGCTTTCTTTGTAACAGAGCAAGGAATACGTGTAGTGTGCTTTTATTTGGATCATGGCTCCAGCCTATATGAATATCTGCTTGCGCTGATCTCTGTAGATCCTAGCAAGTTCTGTCTTGAATCTGGCTTGGTCGTTTTCTTTTAGGGATTTTCTCGAGCAACTTGTGTGGCTGTGCAGCCCATGTCCTGTGAGACTCTTCCTGCTTTTCATTTTAAATCATTAACTTAGTTTGTCGTAGAGGAATTAGTTATCCTAGCAAGATGGAAATGCTCTAGAACTGTCTACAGATATTTCCTAAATTGTTTGATAACTTCTAAGAACAGATTTCAACAAGTTTAATAAATAAATGGCTAAAACTTTTTCACTTCTGAAGTAAATGCGTTAAATGTTATCAGGGAGAAATCGAGACCTGCTGGCTCTGGACTAGGTATCGAGCACATAGAAATAATTTTAAAGTATTTTAGAACTTGCAGGCAATATTCATATAGTCTCAAGATGCATTGTTGAAGGACTAAGTTGAATGATATATTTAATGAGTTTTGTTAGTTAGCTTACCATATTTCTCAATGGCATTAATTGCTCAAATGTCTGCTTAGGATTTTTACTTTCTATTTCTAGCACCATATTTTAAATATTGATGTTATAAAAGATCATAAATAGAATGTCATTTGTGGGAAGCACAAAAATAGCTTGCTTATATGTATTATACATATTGTCAGTGATTTAGGCATTTTGTTGGCACAAAATGAAAAATGTTGATTCACAATGAAGAACGATGAGTATTTTGGGCTCATCCTTCCCTTGAGAAAAATGGTAAACCTTTCTGCTCAAAAGAGGAACTAATATTTTCTTCTTTGTTTATCGAATTTTGTATGAATTCAATAGCAGACCTGCATTGGTTTACTCATTTAAACGGAATCGATCTGTGATGACTGGGTTCAAAGTTATTTTCTGCCAGCTAGCTTTACTGTGGGACCTTCTTTACTTATCAGAATCTTGTCTGAAGGAGCATTTGTCCTTGTTATTTTTAGCAGCTCTTTGATAGAGGAGTCTGTTACTACCCTGTGCAATAGTATCTGGGTCCTCTCAGGATTAGAAAGGGGAAGAAATGTTACCAAGTCTGCAAATCTGGAGTTACCTCTAGCATTTCCTTTCCCTTCCCTTCTTCCATCGTGTCCCTGTCTGAACTCCGTTACTGATGTGGCTTTTTTCTTCCGTGAGCCTCCGCACAGGTGACACTGAGATGTAAATAGCGCTCTCATACTGGCTCAGGAGTTACTTGTGTCCCAGTGCTTTTGAAGCTCATTAGCTTAAGTCTTTGGATCAGCTCCAGAACTACCACAGTTGTCACCATCATCTCTTTCCCGTTTTAAAGAGTAAGTTCTATAAATAGGGGTGCTAATTAGGCTTCGTTTGTGGCCCAGTTGCCTCAACTGCTTTTGTCCCCCGTGACCTGACTGCGGGGCAAGAGGCGCTGGGTGCTGACTGAGCAGCTGGCTGCTGTCAGGCAGGGTGGGTATATAGCATATACATCCCTATACATAAGACATGGGAATTCTGCTGGGGTAGGAACCATTAATGGGGGCCTGTCTTCTACCCAAGTCTTCACAAAACTTAAAGTATTTGAATTATTTTTGATATTTCCTCCTTCTTTCAAATGTTGTGGAGGTTAACCAACGAACTCAGACATCGGTGAGGTGGACATGTACTTCAGCCAGTGCCCTGGCTTGGGCTTATGTTTCCTTAGCCTAAAACATATGTATTCTTTCCTCTCGGGTGTCCTCAACAACATTCCCTGCCGGCTCCCAGCGGCTGCCTGCTGGGCCGCTTGAACCTGCGCAGGCCGGGCTGGCATGGCGGAGCAGGGCCGCCTCGGTGACAGCGCGGCCATCCCCCTGCCCCGGCCCTGTGTCTGCCCCGCAGCCTCCCCCGGAACGAAGCCCAGCCCGGACCAAACGTGAATCGTGCCAAGGCATCAAGCAGGGAGCAGACAAATTCCCGTGTTCTCAAGGACACGCTTTCTGGCTGTGGAGAAACCACTCGCGACTTCCCTACCCTCCTTCCCTTCCTGCTTTACCCCTCTGGTTGCTGCCTATTCTCATAGAAAGGGTATTTTTCTATGCTTGGTGAAAACCCAGTTTTCTATTTATAAGCATGTCCTAAACCGTCTTCTGTGTGGTGAAAAGAAGGGGTTGTGGAATTGGGTACTCCAGAAAGAAGGAAAATGTGTATGTTTGGATGGTAGGGAGGGAGGGGATGGTGTTGAGGGAGAGGAGCACTGGGAGGTGGAGAGGGAGATGGAAGAACTGTGGATTTGATGTAGTTGAGGCAAGTAGGTTGCCCTAACAGAAGCACTGAAAAAGAAGAGACAATAAAAAAAAATAAATAAAGATATGTTTATGTGAAACACTATACAGAGAAAGAAAGACTGTAGTTGGGAATTTGAGAACAAAATTACGGATAAATCAGAAAGGCAATCACTTAAAAATGGTCTCTGTATGAAATGTTCAATTAAGTAAGGAATTTAAGCTCAGATGAGTTAGGCAAGATAACCCAGGAAGTAACAATTAATTAAAACAACATGGGCTAAATTATTATAATCTCATTTAAATATCAAGTATCGAATGATTTGCTGGAAGCAGATCACTTGAGCAGTCTGAGGTTCCAGTTTCAGTAGGCTATAAAAGGTACAAGATAAGATGTGTAATTACAGTAGGAGAGGACATTTTCATGCCACAGGGTAGCAAGAGGGAGAAGCCTTTTGCTCTAGAGGTTTCTGTTAAAACAGGGAGGTTTGGAAGTGGAGTGAGGAAATGTGTGGAGTACTGCCCACTCACTGCGCCCATCTCTGGTACCTGTGCTGCTTAAGAGCTGTGGTAGGGAAAATATCCATATGGTTAGCAATAAGACAGGAAAACAACATTTGTTGCTCTGTTTTTTTTTATTATTATTTTTAGTTTGTGATTGCATGTTGCCAGCTAGACAGTCCACATTGTGGACTTTGAACTTTATATTCACTGGGGTTTAGACTGTGCCCCAGGATTGCAGCATGACATGCTTAGGCATGACGAATTGCAATGGACAATTTTAGACTCATCTAAAACTGGGCCTAGTAACTGCAGCTTTGGTATGAGACTTTAGTAGAAAGTTGTTGTGGCTTGATAGGTTTGATCCAAGTTTGGATTTTGTTCTGTCTGGATGTAACCACGGCATTTCTGTTGTGATTGCTTCTCACTCAGTACTTTAGTAGGGCCATATGCATAGTTGGCACTCACGTGATGCATAGAGAACATATATTCAGCACTAGGAGTTCCACGTTGTGCCGAGTGGATTCAGTATTGCCAAAGCAGACACCCTTTCTAAAGCCTTTGGGGATTCTGCGGAGAGCATTTATGAGTCTGTAGCAGAAATTGATGAATAGTTGACACCCATTATGGTATATAAGAGCAAAGAAATGTGCACAAGATTACTCATCACATCTCTTAGTTTAATTTCTTATCTCTGTCAAGGACTGGCACCATATGTTTTGTGGAAAGTCATATGCAGATAAGGATGTGTGCTATATTCTCCCCAGTCCAGTACTGATCATCGCAGCAAGTTCGTCCTTGTCAGCAAACAGCAGACTCACCTGAGCACTGGACGATCAAAATCCATATCTAAAGCTATTCCTGATACCCTCCAAAAATCACTGGGGTTCCTTGCAATCCCACTGCATTTCCCTCCCCATAGATGATGGGGAGATTAAAGCCCCTCTTCAGACCCAGAGCCCATGATCTTCACTTCCTTGAGTTGTTTAAGGAAGGTTTCTGCCTTGCTCCTCTGGAACTGCCAGTGTTTCTCAATTTACATTTCTTTGAGTTGCAAGTAGTAGTCTGTGAAAACTAGAGTGTGGCAACTAATTCAATGTAGATTTTTTCAACAGTCTTTAAAGGAAAAATAATTTCCTGTGATATGTGTGGCTATATATGTCAAACACTTCAGATTACATTTTTATTTAAAATTTTATAATGTTGCACTATGTATAATTCTCACGGGTATTACAAAGCAGTGTTTTGCATCAGGGTAGTATGCCAGGTAGTCAGCCAAAAAACAGCAGTGTGCCTGTTTACTACCTTAACTCTAATGAAGCCTTTTGCCAGGTTTGAGGGAACATGCAAGTCCTAGAAATATTGAAAACTCAACCTTTAGACCAGACAGGGGAAGGGAAGTAAAGATCAAGACTTTTCTGATGAGGGAAGTTTTGAGTGGCTGTAGGGAAGCTGTCTTGAAATGTTTGAACCTTAAGGTATCTTAAATTGTTGTGTGTGTGTATATGCAGAGCAGATAAGACTGTGTATCTGGGAAGAGGTCCAGCAGATGATGGACACTGAAGAGGTGGATGGAAAGTAAACATTTTGGCAGAGTTTCCCCAGGATTCCAAGGCCCAGAAAAGCATAGTACATAAAGCACGTTTATCCACAGGGAAGCTGTTTGATTGCTCCAGGTAATAGAGTTTGTGTGTTCCTGACTTATCCCTAGCAGTAAGGAGCACAGTATAGCAAACTATTTAGATTAGGCTGGACGAGAATGTAGTTCTTGTCTCGTCTTCACCTGTTCTTTCTCATTGCCAAACAAATGCCTGGCCTCTACTACTGCTATTTCTTCTATGCTTGTTTTGCCAAAAAAACCCCCAAAACATTAAGCATTGTAGGAATTTGTGTTGCACTGAGTGTTGTCAAATATCAGCTGTGGTGGCTGGGAAGGTTGTGTGCAATGAGTTGGAAGCTGGAGCTGAAAAATATGTGATGACCTTGGTGACTGATATGCTACGCTTCGGAGCCCTGATAAGTACTAGTGGTATGCCTGTGATGTTCTGGGAGCTTTGGAATTGTGGAAGAAATGTTTCTGATTTCAGTGAGATCAGGACAACATCAGGAGATGTTTTACCTAGAGTTGTGGGGAAGTTGGCAGTGCTGAGCCATGTACTCAGTGGCAAGAAGTTGTTTGTGCGTCAAGATTTTGTCCTTTCTGATGATATGGCAATTTTTATTAGACATAATCAGAAATGACTTTCCTGGGATTGTCTTACTTTTGTCTAGGCCAGGGGACAGAAGATAAGTTTAAATAATATGTAGTCACCTGTGATTATAGCATATAGAATTCAGCACACCTGAGCAAGCTGTGAGGATGGAGAGGGTCCCTTGCCTTTTGTTCGTGGGTGTGTGGTGGTGGCTCTCAGTATTGCAGCTGATCTTCCCTGTAAGAATAGATTTTGAATGTCTTGTTCAAAGATGATGGGATCCTTTCCATTGATTTCAGCAATTCTGGAAAACAAGCAGCAGCCCAAATGAAATATGATGGAGTTAAAGAAGAGTGCAAGATAGTTGCCCTTTAACTTTTTGTTTTTCTGTTAAGGAGCTTGCCAGAGTAGAGACTAAAAAAGAACTGGAAAGAACTAGATTGCTTAAGCTTTTAAAGAAAGCAAGTTCCAATTCAGATATGCTTTTTCCTCTGTGTTTGAAGCTACTTAGTGCACTTAGAAAATTATTTTGGTAAGTATATTTGCATCAATGCAACTGATTTTTTTAACACATGAAGATTTCAATAGTTAACATTTAAACCATGTGAACAAAACTGCTTCAAAAAGTTAAGTTTGTAACAGTAAACACAGCAGAAATGTGAGTTCAAGATGTGCTTCAGGTGAATGATTCTCTCTTCATCTGTGATAATCCTACCATTTGTTTTCATCTGTTAGAAGCCATCTGTCAGTGTACAGAAGGTTGGCTGAATGCAGTTCAGAAATATCTCTGACTACTTAGCCAAACTGATCATCAGCTGTTTTTAAAGGCAATGTGGATGGTTGCAGCATCTCATGCTGTAAATGAAGTCTAGTGTCAGTGCTTGATGTTGCATTAAAACATGGCTTTGGTCCAGAAGTTGCAGAACTGCAGTTTCACGGGTGTGTAATTCCATATATGCAAGGGCAATGAAGAATGTAGAGTTTGGTCAGTGTTGTCCTTCACAAGGAAAATAAGCCAAGGTGGTATTCATAACTTCATAGGGTTATTTTTTAGGCAGAAAGAAACATGGCTTACAGGGCTGCATTCTCAGTCAGAATCTACCCCCTCTGAAATTTAGCCCATCGGCAAATTTCAACCAAATGGAACAGCATAGTAGAGATGTTAAAGATGCTGAGTCCCTACAGGTTCATGAAAAGCAGTTCTTCATAGAAAGGAAAGATCAAAATCTAGATTTTCTGTTTTGTAGAGTTTTCTGCTTGGTCAGTCAGCTTGTATTACTAGTTGTCTGGTCATCAGATGTATGCATCCAAACCAGGCAAATCATATTGTCTCTTAACCAACTGGTATTGAGGAGAGATACAGGCAGTAGTTTGGGAAAACTTGAGAGAGGAACAAGGCTCATCTTGAACTGGGTTTCCTGTAGATGTCTTGGTATGTCTTTGATGTGTTAAAGTTTCCCCCAAGCATGCAGCTTTGTGTGCCTTCAAAAATCTCTCTTTCGTGTCTATGTGATACTTCCACGTTTTCTTGGCTCTATCAAGTGTGCTGGCCCGGCTACCTTGGCTTTATGCATCAGAGAGCGCTCCTGATCACAGCATAGGGTTATTGTCTCCCACCAGATGGTCTCAGTTTTCACATCTTTTCAGAAGCTGAACTCTGCATCATGGGAGAAGAATATTTTTGAGGTGGTCGCTTCACCATCTTTTGAGGGTCATGACTTCGACCCACCAAATTAGGAGCAAGCTGCCTCTAGATTGGTTTGGATCAGAGCCGAGGCAGACTAGTGGGCAGCATGATGTTAATGCTTGCAGGGCATCCGTCAAGGTTGAAAGCAGGTGGAGAAGGCTCCGAACTGTGGTAACTGACCTCTCAGGTTGATGTAGCTTGTATTATAGCTCTGGTACTTCAAAGTAGAGCTCAAATTTAAGAGTAGAGCTGATCAATTTATTTTTAGTGAACCTGTTCCTCATGGAAGAATACAGCCATTCTGCATCTTTATGCAGAATCCTCTTTGGGCAGGACAAGCTAAAGAAGTGGAAATATATATATATGTGTATATATATATATATATATTTTTCTTGCAGCAGCATGGTTGTATATTCCAACTTTCATGTCTTTAATTTCAGCTCATCTCTGTGAAACTGCTGTCTTTCTACTAGGTTTATAAGATTTTTAAAAAAGAGCATGCAAAACAATTAATCCATCCTCCCCACCCTCCTTCCCAACACCCTTTTGCCTCTGAATTTCTGACAAAACTGATTTCAGACTTGGACAGAGGTGTTTACTTTGCTGACTGTGCAGATGACATGAGGTGGACCTTGTGTCTCCCCTGGGATGGGCCCTCAAGCTCGGCTGCACTGTGTAGGGTGAGTGACTCTGCTCTGATACTTGCAAGGCAGAGGAGCAGTTCGCTGCAGTGCTGGTGAATCCCAGGATCACACAAGGTCATCTCTCCTGAGCTGCCCAGAAACAGTTGGCTCGGGCTCCTCAAGGTGCCAAATGTTTTATTCGATTATGTTTTTTAAAGGAAGCAAACTCGGGTATTCTCAGGTTGAGAAAATATTTTGTTTCCTTTGGGATATTAAAAAAAAAAAAAAGAAAAAAGGCTGAAGGAAAGTTGGAAAGGGTACCCCAGTGCTATTAATTTGGCTTTTTTCAGCAAATTAACCAAATATTGTGTTTTAGAAATTTCATGCTTCTTGCTTTGAATTTAGTCGCCTGCAACTGGGCTGCTAAGCTGATGAATGTGGTTTCCATGAACTGCTGATATTTCGAGAAGTGTCTGTGGCCTCTGCAGCCTCTTGCCTTTCATGCAGGTGGTAGCCTCTGGCAGCAGTTTGCTTCTGCCCGTGACCTTTTTATTAACCTCATATGTTGCCTCTCCTGGGGAGGAAAGGAGAAATGTTACACGAATCTCTTAAAACCTGGGTGCCAGGAATTGCTAAAGGGAGTACTGAAGTTGTTGGAAGCTTCATAAAAAGAAATAAAAAAAAGATAAATGTGGGGAGAAAAACACTAACGGCTTTAGTTTTCGTAAGATGTTATACTGCAGAGAGCTTGACTGGGAAGTGAATCAGATTACTGCTCTGTTCTGCTCTGTGGTGTCTGCTCTTCCATATTTCCTTTTCACTGTGTTTAGACATGTTCTTCAGGTTTAAAGAACTATGGGGTTTTCCCAGATGAATCTGTACAGAGCAGTGTATTCTTGATTTATGTGTCTTATGCCTCTGGATGTTGTTTCTGGCAAATATCTTGATATTAGTAAGATATTATTAGTTTAAATATTGCTTTTCCTCCCAAAATGGTTTTGTGTGCTCTTGCGAGTATAAAGAACATTTGCTTTGACTGTTCTCTTGTTCTTAGACAACTTTAAGTTCATTTTCCTGAATAATTGTGTTAAGGGTAGTTGTAAACTTCATCCCAACTGTCACTGTGCTGTAGAGAACAGGGGTGCCAAAATACTTGACAGAGCTGGAGCCAGGTTTGGTTTTGATGCGAAAGAGACTGTGTGACTCTGTGTTGTGTGACTTGGAGGATCTAATCGCCCAGAATCTACCTACAAGAGAAGAACATTATGTTCTGCTTTAGATTTCCTTACAATTCTTCTATCCTGTCTAAGGGGCAGGCTTTGAACACCTGGAATACTGAGGCGCTTGAAGCCCCATAAGCTGTTCAAAGCTTCAGTGGCTTCTTCAAACTAACCTCAAGGTGTAAGTACTACATCTATACTACATAGTGGTAGTTCGGGAAGTCTCTAAAGCACTACCTGCTAGGCCTTACGTGGCTATATAAGAGGACTGTTTTTAGCTGTAAGCACCAGCCATTGCTGGAAATAGGGTACCAGTCAAGGGTAATTTTTTATGTTGTTGTTTCATGATCATCGCTGAATGGGTGAGTTCAGGTTGTGTCCAAATGTGAACTTACACGGATTGGTTCTTGACCCTTCGTATTTCTTTGAATTGGTGATCTGGAAGAGCGCATCAAAATATTGTTGAAAAATTTTGCAGCTGAGGAAAAGAGCAGGGCAGAAATTGCTGCAGGAGGCCAGGCGCGTGATGCGGAGCAGTCGGGGTGACCTCCTCAGCTCACAAAGTCTCTGTAAAGCCAAATATGAAATCTCACATCCAGCAAACCGGAGCTCAGGCTGCAGTTACAGATGGCTGCCCCCCTTCAGAGGAGCACCGACAGTGAAAAAGAGGGCTAAACAGTTCATCAGTCCTGTGTGCCTGGCTTCAGACGTGGAACACATGGGTAATAGCGGAGAGGTCGTTTTGTCCCTGCAGCTGGCAGGGGGTGACTGTGCTCAAGATACTCCTTGCAGGTTTGGAATATTTAGAGGTAAATTTTGAAGAAGAAAGAACAGTCCCAAGAATGACAAAAGGAGTGAAAAGCTTTATTCTAAGCAGGAGATTCAGGAAACTCCATCTTTTCCACTCATCAGAAGGCAAGGGGGGTGGGTAAAATTTGAGAACAGGGGAATCTTTAAAAAAAAAAAAAAGGGGGGGGGGGTTGGAGGGAGGCAAAAAGATTTTTGCTAGCAGCTAAACTGAGACAAATTCAAACTCCCAGCTGAGCGCAAACTGGTAAAAGGAAAGATTTTAACCTTTTATTAGTGACCGTCATTTTTCTTCTGCCACAAAAAGAATCTTGCAACATGTTATCTTAGGGACACATTACTTTGAAGGAGATTTAAGAGAATTTCGGTATTAGATTTTGAAATTAAGGGTATTGGAGGTGGCCAAACCAAGTGGCCTTTGCCACATGATATGTAGCTAGAAGCAGTTAAGCGATTTGACTGCAACAGAGCTGACCAAACCTACCCTACTGAACCCAAAAGAGCCCCCTATACTTGGGCTACAACCCCTTGGTTGGGTGGATAGGAGGGTGGTTTGGGCTGAGTGCCATCTGGGACTCAGAAGGCCCATGAGTTTTTCCTCTTGAGTGTTCAGAGTTGGTTAATTCCAAAGAAAAATATGGGAAGTTAAGGTGAATGTGAACTGAAATATGAGCAAAAGGAGGTTTTGCCAGCCCATGTGCTGTGATCTTGTGCTGTCAACGTGTGACTCCACATTGAAATCGCTGGATGTAGGCTGGTGCTATAGCAGTTAAGGCCAGGGAGCTGGCCACAGTCTGGTTGCCTCAAATAGCTGTTTTTAGCTCAAACTAGGCCTGAACCTTGGTCATTGTTTTAATGCTGCCATTAAAGCCAGGCTGTACTAGAGTAGTAATAATAGTAATAAATCACGTTTCTTGTTACCATTTTCAAATAGTGGGTGAAGAAAAAGCTGGTGCTCCTGAGCCCAAGCAGAGCCTCCCTTTGGCTTTGTGTGTGAGGGTCTCTCTGTGAGGCCGCTCCAGCGCTAGGCCGCAGTCAGTCGCGGGAGCGCTTCGTGGCGTGGGGGTCCTCGGCACCAAACCTTTCTCTGCAGCCTTCAACGTGCAGCACCCGCTGCTAAAAATCCTCAGCAGAGGAGATCCTGGGGACATGGGTGACACCTCCAAATTGACGTTCAGCTGCTGCCTCATGCATGGATTGCTGCTCAAGCTGATGTGCAGGAGCCACTTAGGGCTGGTGCCCTTCCTGGTGCCTCAAGTCAGGCTGAAGTTGTAGAGGCCTCAAGTGAGATCCTCAGGTAGGTCTTCTGCTTGTCCCTTAAGAGCTCTCAGAGCTACGTACCCCAAGTACTTTTTGAATACCAATAATCAAGTTATGTAATATTTCTCTTACGCATCTCTACTGAATTGGAGATGAAGTTCTTTTGACTCCAAATCTCATCCTGTAATTGAACAGATGCTTGCAAAGAGTTGAAATCCTTGGCTAAAACCTCCTGCAGATCTGTGAATTCTAGTGTGATATTTTAGCTGTTCATGATTGCGATCCTGCGGAATAAAGCACATGTGAGCGCACAGAGTGTTTGTGCATAATGTCTAAACTAGTGACCTGCATCTCTCTGGACCTTTGAGGAGACTCCTTGTGCCTTTCAGAAGAGGGTTATTAATAAAAGACTGTATGAGACCTGGAAGAATGCACTTCTGGGGAGAGAAAATGGTAGGCATATATTCCTAGTTCGATGGTGGAGGGGTGAAGGGGAAGAGCAGCTCTTTGTATGATTTTTATTCATCAGCTTGCCCTGGCTGAGGAAAAGTTTGTTAGTATAAGGCATTCCCTACGTGGTTTTCACCGAATTGTCTGTTATTTTTATGCTTCTTGCTCAGACCTGACTTCCAGGGAAGGAATTAGTTGTAGGCTTTTGCTTGGAAATCTTAATTTTTTTAATATAGTTATTAGCTGATCTTGGACTGCCTTATGCTAGTTGCTGTACGAGGCAGTCACTCCTGGAAAAAATTGCAGTGGGGTAGAAAATACAATGAAAACGAGGGAAAGTGAGGCAAAAATGCATTTCTTTCTTGTTGATGACGAGTTAAATAGCCTTCCAGAGGCTGCAGACTGGAGTTCATGGAAAGCCAAAAATTTTCTTGCTCACCTGGAACAACATTCTATTCTGCGCCTCTGAAACCTGTTTTGCAAAGACAATTTGGCGAGGGATTTCAAATTTCCTTTGGTTTCAACTTCACAGCACTGAGATGAAGGCTTTATCCGAGCATCTGCAGAAGGCCGAGGGGAAGCCTTCCTGTGGTGGATGTGGGCTGACCAAGGCATGTCTAGCGAAGGAAATGACCTCTCCGGTAGCACATTATTGTGTCTTCTTGTCAGAACGGAGGTGAAACAGCTCTGCAAGCAGCACTTTAATGGTAAACATCCCCAGAAACAGCTATGGCTTAGACTTTTTTGTTGTTGTTGTGCAACACTTTAACGTTGTCTCCGTTTTTGCAAAGAGGAAAACAAATCCACTCTAATGTTCTAAGCAGTTTTCAGCTGGAACGTGTATGGAAAATGGTGTTCACACAGTAACAGAAAAGTGTGACTTTATGGAAAATAACATTTTTGAGGGGGAAAACATCAATCTTTTTAGTATGCATTTTTACAGAAGAAAAGCAGTTGTGAAACTTTTTTGTGAATGACAAACGTCTGTGTGAACCACTTCTTTCTTTTAAATAGAGACTTCTCTTTAGCAAGGGAGAAAAGTTATAGCAAGCATTTAAGCAATCTGTAATAACTGTTCTCTAATAACTGTTCTTTCTCTGCATCCCACCTTCAGTTCTTCGGCAGCCACTGGAGATGAGTTCAGTCTGTTTAGGAGTCCCTTTAAATACTAAATGTATACAATAAGAAATATCCATGTATTACTATGCTAAAATGACATTTTATAATGGATATTTTGCATGTATCTATTGTATATAAACATTGATATGAGGATCACCCCTGCATTAGAGAGAGACTGCCATGCTGTCTATAGAAAGATACTATATTCTTACTTTGTTGATGTCTAAAGCTTTTCATCATGCAAGTTGTAGGAAATGAATTGCTGAGCAGGCTGCAGTACAGAATTTTTGCTCAATACAAGTTTCAAACACCTAGGCAGCTTTCAGATTTGTAGTCAAGCTCAATAACAACTATTTCGGGGAAGTGTGGGCGAATTGGGATATACAGTTTCGGTGAGGAAGCAAGAAGTATAGTACCCAAAAATATATATATAGCAAATGGATGACTCAAGTTGGACTTCACTTAGAAAGCAGGCTCTAATACAGCTCTGAGAATAGCAAGGATATTGAGTAACTGGAGAGGGTGGCCATATGTTTCCATACTTAGCTTACATAACTCCTCTTTGAGTAAGTTTTCTTACACTTCAGATGGGATTTTTCTCTGATTTCTGTGTGTTTTGGAGACTGGGGATTTTTATTAATTAAAAGTGGTTGAAAAGCACTTTTTTTTAAAAAATAAATCTTGTTCTCATTTTATGCCACTCAAGTGAACAGATGGCTCACATTTTTACTAAGACTTTCCAGAATAAAAATGTGATTTCTGGCTCTTCTCTGTGTGTTTAAAAACAACTTGAAGTTGCACAATTAAACTATGAATTTCTAAATATTCTAATTTTCTGAGTTCTCCATTAGTATTTATTGTTCTGATGCACAGTATAGAATCAGCAGTTCTTCCTCAGGTAACTGGGAAAATGCTTGGCTTTCCGAACAGCGTCTGAGAACGGCCGGATCTCAGGTGCCCAGAGCGTCAGCTAAAGGTGGTCTTCAGAGAGGACATGCCAATTAATCCTTTTTTTCCTTCTTCTTGCCTTTCTTAGGAAACTACTGGAAGAATGTTGTGACCCTGGCCAGCTCTTTGCCATGACAAAGCAGAACTCCCCCATGGGAAAGAATCTCTGGTTTGACGGGGAATTGTTATATTCTTTCACTATTGATAATGCAACTTACTCGCTCTTCCCACAGGTTAGTAGCTTTGCTCTGTCACTTTAATTATCAATATATTAATATACGCAATGGTAGCATGGTGTAAGAAATGGTGTTATCCTCATTTCTCAATACAAAATTCTCTCGTCTGCTTTTTTACTTCTGTGGTGCGAATAGATGCGAATATTATGAAATAGTGACCTGTATGTTAATATTGCCCTGTCACTTTCCAGGATGGGTCCCTTCGGATATAAAAAGTTCATGAGATTGAGAAGCCCTTCTTGATTTTTAAAATAATGATAAAGGCTGGCTATTTTAGAAAGGTGGTGTCTGTATTTTAGTTGCTGATTGCGCTCACAAACCTAGGTTTCAAACTCCGACTCCTGCCTTCGTTAAACGAGGCCTGAGCCTCTTACATAATCCTGTGTCCTCAGAGCTGTCACTTTAAATAAAACATCAAGTCTGGCAAGACGTGTGATGACACTATGAGAACTGGCAACGCTGCAGAACGCAGAGGTGAATCTTGAGGGAAACGGGCTTTGCTCGCAGAGCACTTAGAGACCTGCCAATATTATTGGCATCCATCTCTTTAAACTGTTTGAAATGGCAAATTCTGGCCTGTATTTAGATCCAAGCTCAAACTCATCAGTTCCCTTGATGTCAGTAGAATTTGGCGGGGTTACGTTAAAAAGTGTCTAGAGAACTAGAATTTTACCTCAGTTGCTCCCATGGAAATTATCTGGAGTAACTCCTGGTCCCTTTTGAATTCTCATCTAGAATTACTTCAGTTTCAGTGTGTTTAGCTAAGGGGCGATGGCAGTTTGTTTAAAGGTATCCAAGTTACTTTCAAGTTAATGATGTTTACTGATGGCAAGCAATGTGAGCTTGCCATCTGGCTGTGTTTATAATAATAGACATGGTTTGATGTTTTTCAGGAAATGTGTTTTGGATAAGAGTAGCCTTACTGAGTGCTGGTAATTTGTAATACTGATCTAGGCTTCTTGTATTTTTAATTAATATATCAACTGATGCTAAACAATCACATTATTATATTGACTTTTGTACATGGATGCAGATCTGTTTTATTTTGCTGTAAGTTAAAGAAAAGCCAAACATCTGGAGATTATTGCCCCGCATTCTTCCAGAGAAAATTGTGGAGTATTAGATAGGCTCCTTCAGAGAGGTAAATGCTGATTAGAGAGGAGTTGTGATCCGAGGAGCCAGCAGCTTCCCACTTCCCAGGCCTATTTCCAAAGTTTATTGGTTGGAAAGGCAACATGGGGGACACAGGAGCTAATAATGAGTTGGGACTTCAGGGTCCCTTGGTCTAAAGTGATGGCTAGATTTTGTGGGTGTGGGGGGAAAAACTAAATTTCTATGGTGTTCCAACTCTAAAACAGTTCTGAAAAGCAATTCCAGGACCAGTTCTAGAAGTATTATTCCATACTTCATTGCTGGCAGATGCTACTCACAGCTATTCCCACCATCACATACCTTTTAAGAAGAATTTTTTGTAGCTTGGTTTGTTATTCTTATATATTTTGCCCAGAGGAGTTTTGTAAACCTCTATCCGATGAAACCCTGTTAGGCTTAAAAGCTTAGGAAGACTTACTAGTAGTGAATTCTTAAATTAAGTTATTTTCTAGCATGCTGCCTGTTTCTAGAAAAATACTAGACCAAATGTGTCAGGCCCTCTGCTTTGAAGAATGTTTTCTATTAGTTTAGTTGCAACTGGCAAGCAGTTTTGTGAAGATGAATATTCCTTTCAGAAGTATTCAACAGCTTAAAAGCACTTTAGGGTGGGTTATACCTTGAAATGCTCAGGGGATGGAACAGGAATGTAAAGGGCCACAGCTATGTTGATATAATCGAAAAAAATATTTCCTTTAGGATTAAAAAAAAAAAAGAAAAAAGCTCCATCCACATCAGTCTGCTGGATTTAAGCCAGTTTGTGCTTGAAGAAGATGTCTCTTCTCAATCCTGAACCAGTTGTTAACTTACAGCATAAAGTGACTCCAAATGGGAAACTTGCCATGTTTTATGGAATAGAATAAGCTTGCTGTGCCTCAGTGGAGACTTACGATGAAGAAATGATGCAAGGATCTCGGGCCTTAATATGTAAAAAGTCATTTGTTACTGAATGTGAAAAATAAAAAATGGAATATTACTCTTATGAACAGTTTGTGCGCATAAAGTTATTACAGCTGGTTCAACATCTTTTGGTGAAGAGCTTTTTCACTGAAAAGTGCTATTTCCTTAAAATAAACTTTTTGTATCAATTCTTTGGTTTTCAAATTTTCTTTGAAGTGAAAAGATTTAGAAGGTTTTGGTAATGTTAGATATTTTACTGTTTTTGCAATGTAATGTGTGTATATATATTTTATATATATAAAATTCCTACTGCATCAATAGATTTTTCTTTTTTTTTCCTGTATTCCCACTTCTTTTTAGTTTTAAGTTTTTGATAGACAAAATGAAAAACATGTTAAAAGGGGGATGGGGAGAAGTCACTGTGTGAAAAATTTCAGCATTCTGACTTTCAGCTTGTAGGAGCAAAGTTTGAAATTGCAGAATTTTCCAGGAACCAAAAATTCCCAATTGCCAGATGTGCAGCCTCCTCCTCTTCCCCTCCCCTGTCTCATTTTTGCTATTGATTTGTAAAATTAATGTTTTGAAACAGAAATGCAGTATTACAGAAAGTAAAACTTTTCCCCGCCCTGAGAGCAACCACTGTTGTTTTTTTATCCATATCCGAAGTACGGGTGATGACGTGAGGTGTTCCCTTCGCAGGACGAGGCCTGTCCTGCTGCCCCTCTGCAGTGTGAGGGAGATCCCAACTGCAGCTCGTCTCCCAGATGTACCAGCGTAGTGTTGCCTGCAGCTCTCGGATAATGCAGCCCGATTGCTGTTAAAATTAGATTTTTCCTGACAGCAGCTTTGCTTCGTTACCTGCTGTGGTCTGCAGCGCCACTTAGGAGGCCAAAGGCTGCGTTTGCATATAGGTGAAGATGTAGGTGTAGCTGTTAACAGCAGCAGCTCTGTGTGTTCCCAGCTTTGGACATAGGCCTGAAGTTTTCAGTTTTAGCCAGTGAGTTTGGCTCCGTGGCTGAGGATCTACCGCTGTGTCATTCAGAGGTGAGGATCACTCTCCTCTAGCCAAAATGAATGGGAAAACTCGGAATAAGCCGACGGTAACGGCTCAGGTTGGATGCTGAGGCCATGGGTGACTCCCCACCATAGGCCACATACTATACCAAGATTGGGTCTGAGTTCAGGAGGCCTTTCCCTCAGGACTCGCCTCTTCGTTCAGCCGTGTAGCTGTGGCCCGCTTGAGATGTAGCGAGGAAGGACGAAAGCAGGACTGATGCTTACCATCCTTTCTGATTCAAATGGAAGAAAACAGGGCTCTGTACGTTCTCGCAGCCTTTTTAGATGCTATGAGTAAATGGGAAGAGGAGTCAGGAAGTAACTCAAAACCATGTGAGAGAAAACTGAACTACAAGTCATCTGTTTTTAAGGTAGAGAATAGAAAATATCTTGGTCTCAAACATTTTCCAGAATGCTTTTTCATTTGTTCCCATCTTGTTCTTCCCCAGAGTTTCCAAACTGCAGAGCCCTTTGCCACCAAAGAGCAAACACACCGTGCTATTGACCTGTTTAAGCAAAGTTTGTTTGCTTGTTTTCATTTGTTGCCAAAAGCTTAAAGCAAGAATGCAGATGAATTTCCAAGCTCCTCTCCCCACCTTTCAAAAAACATGTTAAGTGTTATTTTGTGGAAAAAAAAGAAAAAAAAAGTATTTTGGAGGGAAAGGAGAGACTACATTTCATGAAAAAAAATCAAATTTTAGTTTTGAACTTTTCAATTTGACAAAATATAATGAGCTCTTTAAGCTTCTTCTGATTTTGTTGCATTTCAGTTGTACTTTAAAGTGTCCAATTAATAAATTCAAGTAAATTATTTCAAATTACTAAAATATGATTCCCCACCTGCTCCAAATCTCTTCAAAAGTTTCCTCATGAATAATGTCACCAAGTGGAAAAAATGCCTGCTTGCAGTGAGCTTCTTGTCAATAATCACCTTTTTGCAAATGGTCTACAAGAAACCTAAAGAAAATAGCTTCAGACTACAAATAAGTTTGGGAAAGTTCGCAGTTGTTTCTAGACGCATCATCATCAGGAAAAAGGCTGTATTTGTCAAACTGTTGATTAGAGTTTCTTCTATTATTTCTCTTGATTGCTTACAATATTTCTCAATTGACCAGAGATTTTTATTATGTCCTTTGCTGAGGCTGGACTTGACTGTCAAGGGAGCGCTGTGGCAAAGCGGGCTCCATGGTCCTGCAGCTAGTAGGATATTTTGTAATTATTTCAGAAAGTGCAGATTTGGAAAGCGAGTTTGATGTAAAATACATTTGCTCTTTCCCTTTTTGTGTAATGGTAGGATCCCAGGAAAGAAAAACATATTTGGCGTGAGGAAAAGCAGTAGTTTGATTTAAATAAGAGGCACAGGCTGAGAGCATAGGTATGAATGAATGCTAAGTTAGATCTGTGTAAGAAATGCAAACTGCATTAAGGGGAGAATTTAGCTTACTGAAGGCAAACCCTACGTGTTGTTCAGCCTGATTTTTAGACCCAGGTGCGAGGGTTGACCCTAAAATTGTGTGTAAAAGGGGAGACCATGTGAAGTGTAGGGCTTGGGTATTGATGGACTGTAGTGTTTGCAGGAGATGCCAAGTTATTAACTTCAGAAGTGTTTGGCTGTTTCTTCTGTTATTTCTCGCCAACAATCAAATGTGTTGCCGTACCGAGTTCCCAGTAAGGCTCTGTTTGTACTTAACTGCTCTTGGGGTAATAGATAAGAACATTGGCTGAGTCATTTCCATGCCTTTTTTTTTTTTTTTTTTTTTTTTTCCTTTCTTGATCCCCTGGGTAGGTGCATGAGGTGTGGGTGGTTTTGGAGCAACTGTTACATTTACCCCCATAAATTCTACCATCTAAAGGATGTTTAGCGAGCTCTTTAGAGTTGTATTGAGATGGCTAAAGGAGGCTCTTTCTTGATGCAAAGTTTCTCCTGGTAGCAAACCCATTTACATACCAAGACTTCCACCTACAGGTGCAATGAAACCTCTGCTACTTTGGCAGAGGTTTTAATATTTAAAGCTTGAGTGAGATTAAGCCTTAATATCCTGGCCACCTGTCAGCCTTTCTTCATTATTCACAGATTTTTATTAAATATTTTGTTGAATATTAAATAGTTGCATAGAGTTTCTCCTTCTTTCATTGCACCTTCTCCGATTTTGTTGGTCTAGCTAAGCGCGTGCCTCACCTCGCTGCACGTTTGTGCCGAGGAAGGCCTGGCAGCCACGTGCTCGTCAGCACCCTCGTGTGCATCGGAAAGGCGGCGCCAGCCCCGGTCGTGCGCCCGCGCCTCAAAGCCACCGCACCGAAACCAGCAGGACCGAGCCGAGTTCTGCACCGGCCCTGTAGCAGTGTGGAGCCTGCACGGAGGAAAGCCTTCAGTCACAGCATCCAGTCCAGACGTGCAGCGCTCCCTCATGCTACTTTACAAGGCCAGGCTTTTAGGGCAGCTTTGTTTGTTTGTGTCTAAGCAAAAACCCCACCTTGCATCCTCACAGGGCTTTAGTGCTGCACTGCGGCGCCCAGACACCATCATTTCATTCTGATGGTATCGTACTAAAACCTTCACCAAAGCATAGTCCGGAGGAGGTATTCAGAGGTCATTACCCTCCTTGCTTTGGTGCCATGGCAGGCAACCATATCTGGACTCTGCCTGATAGATATGACTAATATCTTTCTATCAGATAACTAATAAAGTTTTGCAGCTTCCGGTAGTAGAAGTTCCACAGGCCACTTGGGCAGTCCAGTCCAGCCCTCTACTATCCTTACAGGAAAGATATATTGCCCAATGTCTGATGGAAAATCACACCCTGGCTATAGTTAATTTTTTTCTAATCTTTTCCACATATCAAATCTCCCCATGGTCTTTTTGTCTTTACTGAACAATTCCTTCAGTCAGATTTTTTTTTTCCTTTAAACCTTGGGTTATTTTTGTTTTTCTGATGGCCTTTATGGAACATTTGTGACGATTAACTATGTGGGACCCTCACAACATATCATCAGTCTTTGCCTTTCTAGATGGTTTAAACATCCAGGGAATAATCCTCTGAAAGGCAGAGCTTAATGGCACTTTTTTACTATGGCAAGTAGTATATATACACACACACACATACACATATATATAAAATATATGTATAGGGACATAGCAAAGGTTGTAGGGAATTCCTATTTTATCTCTTTGTTTTTCAGTGTGTAGAGTCGAGGTGGATTGGACCTGCCTGCAGTGCATGAATCAACAACAAACAACCCTTTAGTCTGTGTATATAAGGCTGTGAATATGATGAAAATGTACAATGGGAAAACGTACTGTATTCTGGTTGCAGGCTAGCTAAAATATTTGTAGGATAGTTCTTTAATAGGCATTTTTCCGTGCTATTCCAGCTCCAAGCTTTTCCTTAATCTAAAAACCCCTGGCTTGTCCTGCTTCCTTTCCCTTTCAGTAGGGCTTGGCATATTGACAGCGTAGGTTGGGATCCCAGGAACAGTGCTGCAAATTTAATTCATTGGGTTAGGCTTAACAGCAGAAAATTTAGGTGAAATGAGAATATAAATGCAAAAGCCACACATCTATTCTGTGATCCACTGTTGTGCCAGAAGAAGAAATGAGAAAGCCAAACATAAATAATCCTTCTATGACTATGATGCTCTTTATAGAAATTCCCTCAGGCACTTTACAGTCATTTGAACTTGATGTAGGGTGTTACTGCTCAGTTAAATCTATGCCTAGAAATCTCTGGAGAAAATTTAAAGGAGGGTTTTCACATGGAGATGGTGGTGGTGGGAGGAAGAAATCCTGCAGCCCCCTTTTCTCCTCTGCAGTAAGCAGATGGGATGAACCACAATTCTTCTCGCTTCATGGACAAAAAAAAAAATGCAAAGGTACCTAGAGACTTCTCACCCTGATATTCTAGGCCATATATAAATGTAGCAGAATCTAGAGCTCTTCTCTGCTCTATATTTTCAAGGATGAGACCTTCTTAGCATTAAAGGTGGATAAGACATCCTGTGTTTGAATAGTGGGACTGCCTAAATGTAAGCCCAGCAACAGTGCTTTCCTGGCTCTCCTTTTGGCAGTGTTTTTGCAGCTCCTCTTGCCCAGTGTGGGGTCTCCCCTGCCGGCAGTGCCCAGGGCTGGCATCCCCTGGTCCTAGCATAGCTGTGGCACGGCGCTTGGCACTCGTCTTTTTGATATCCTCCAAGAATCTGCCATCACCAGGTAAAGCATTTGTGGGTGCTGTGTTATTGTCCACCTAAAGAAGCGCGGTGGGGAGATCGGTAGCACACTGTGCTGCAAAATGTGCAAAGGGAAGCTTGGTCGCACCAGGGCAGTGTTCCCGTTGACTTCAGCACGACGAGGTTTCAGTCAGCAGTACCCCCTTGCTGAGCTGGGAATATGCAGATTTGTGTCTGTGGCTTCTTTCTGGTAAATACAAAGAATGTCTTTTATTCAGTCCTTGGCCTTTATTGGCCTTCGTTTTCATGTAAGGAGTTGAGTGATTAATCTTGTTAATCTAATCTGACTGGAAAGCACTTGTTTGTACTCTTAAGAAAGACTTTCAGTGAAAGGGCAAGGCAAGTTTGAAGCAGGCATTCGGAAAAGATAAAACAGAGCTTTTTATCTTCCCTGTTCTTTGCTCCGGTCTCCACTGATAACGTCCTTCCTGTTGCTCATGTCAATAAGCAGGGTAGCGTCCTTGCACACAGGCTATGTGCAAGTCCTTTTGAGACTTGTGACAAACTTTTCTACTTCTCTGTGTATTTCTTTGAGTCAGTCCTACTCTAAGATTGTTAGTTTTGCAAGGCAAAGACAACCCTTTTTGCGTGCTTGAACACTGTTTGGAGCCATGGAGCCCATGTATGAGGATAGGGTACCTAATGATGTGCCATAATAGTCAACATTGTATTAAAGTGGGGTCATACATAATTTTGTTGGCTCTTTTTTCTACAAAGATCCTTGGTTTGTGACCCAGTCAAAGAAATGAAATTAGAGTTGAGGTCTGACTTTCCTACTGTGAAGTTGGAATGTTATTTTCTAGAACTGTTTTTTGAGAGGGGCTCACGTGCTGTCTTCTTCAGGAATTGATTTATCTCAAATTCTCAAAATGGGCTCTGGATAATCCCTCTGTTATGGGAGTTTTAAACTGACATATCTGATATCTCTTAGCTAGCCCAATCTGGAGTAGAAGAAAGTGTAGAGAAAAAAAAAAACTGTAGTGATAATTAGTAATAGATGTTTCTCTTTAAAGTTTGATATCTTGTCCCACTAGGCACTTATAAGGCTGAGTCCTTTTCTGAAATCTGCTGGTGTGTGAAGCCTACAAAATAAATAAGTATCCAGTGAAGATCAGGAACTCGCTCTTTCTGATTTCAAAGGGTCTTTCACTAGAGATGAAAAATTTAGAGGCAGTTAGAAAGTGAGAGGGATGGTTCTACTCCAGTGCAAATTAGATCATGTCTGTTTCCCTCAGTGTTTTGCTCCTAGAAGGAGCATAGCTATAGACCTTTTGATTCATACTAAGTAGGTCCAGAAGAGAAAAATCTATGTTTTTATTCTTACAAATGTAGGCTTCTAGCCATACTTTCCATTTTCCAAGTGTTCCAGGGTTTGATATGCCATGTATTTTCATCCAGCTAACTTGTTAACCTTGTAAAACTTGATTTTTGCACTGATTTGTTTTGTGCAGTGCATGTTAGTAACTATTTCCTAGTTACACTTCCTCTTTATTTTCTCTGTTTTTAAATACTGTTGGTTATGTGCTTGGCACTTTATTTTCTCTGCCAATATAACTGAGGGGTAACATTTATCTCTGGTAAGGTAATCTGAAAGGGCAGCAAACAAGAGTGTGTTTACAGAAATACGAGCTTGTGAAAACATCGCTGTCTTATTCAACGGGGCTGTTTTTTTCCTATCTCTAAGGTTTACCTCCCTGCTCTCCTGGGAGACCAAGTTTTCATTCCTGTCGTTCCTTCAAGCACATTCAGCCACAGAAAAGCAAGCTGGATTGTAGTCTTCAGTCTTCACTAGCATCACTTTCTAGTTAGCCTTTTAGTCACATTAGGGGGTTGATTAACTCCTCCATTAATCACTTCTGGGCTGCTGTTACGTTGCATGGGGTTTATATAGCTTATGGTTTACCTTAGAGGTGGGAAGATGTTGCAGGGGTAAAGATGAGGAGCTTGGATGGGCTTTCCCACCTGTGTGACAGCCGTGCAACTTTCCTGTGTCTTTTTTTCTAGTAGTACTTTTAATGCTGGGTAATAATGGCTTCCTGTTATTGTGGTAGCTTTATTGCAGCTTGGAAGGCATTAAGAAGTGGATAAGTTTTGTAAGAAGAGGTAATATCTTTGATTAGAGCAAAGTAAGCCTAGCTCTCGTTGAGCAGTTTCTCTCTGCAGCCCCCTGAACACTTCACTGCTACAATCTCAGTTTTATGGATGGAAAGGAGACAGGTACCTGAGGCCATTAGCGCAGCCTAGAACAGAGCCCTGTTTTAACAAACGTGTGTAACATAGGCTGTCTCTTCAGTTTGCTCTGCTCCAAGGAAGCACTGCACAGATTTCACTCTTTTTGCTGCTAACATGAGGTCTTGGTATGTTCTCTGAGTCACCTGATCCAAGCCACGTGCTCTCCGCGTTTGTCCAGGGTAACTCCGTGATAAAAGAGGACTTGGTGCTCACTGGTCTGAGGAAATCGTTTCTTTTGGACTGGTAGTTTTTTAAATTCATTCGCTATGCTCCCTGCACTAACTTCTGTAGTGAAACTAGCGTCTAGTTTCTAAATTTAATTGAACAGAATAAAGTCAAAGAGGCAGAGCACTAATCATGGGCAATGAAGGGCAAAGGGATTGCTCTTTTGCACAGTGACTGCATGCAGGGTCAGGAATTGTGATTAGCTGGCGGTTTTTGGTCAGTTGGATAATATTTCTATTTTGCTTATTCCTTCCTAATTGGTCTTATGTAACTTCTAAATCCTCCTACAGTGGGAAGCTCTTGATCATGGCCATATCTGTAATTATGTTGGTTTTTGCATGTTTGGACAAGTAATAGCCCATCTAGTGTTGTGATTTTTTTTTTCTTAATCCTTAGTAATTTTGAGGCCATTCTGAATTAACATGTGCAGATAACCTTTGTCCATGGAGTTTGAAAGTGGTTTTTATATTATTATTGGAAGCCTTAAAAAATTATTTTATTAAATATCTTATTGGCAGGGCAAGTATGGCTTGTTCCTGAAATCTCAAAATTAGAGTAAGTATAGAAAATTAGGAATGTGCAACAATCTAAGGCACCATCAATCCATGTCACTCATTTAAAAACCCTTTGATCTATAGATTTAACAAGTTTCTTCAACTTTTAGGCAACATCTCATTTACTCTGGTACTTTCAGGGAAGGAAAATATAGCATAATTTGCACAAATGTTTACATGGAAAGGATTATGTGCACAGTCAATCAGAGATTTAGTAAAGGTTGCATAGTTTCAACGTGCTCTTTAGTCACTTACTGTTGTGGGGAAGGGCTCTCTCAAGGGGAGATGTCTCCACAGCTTCTGTTTTGAGCCCCATGCAGCCATCCCTACCACCACTGGTGAACACAGCCAGAATGGAGGCAGGGAGTAAAAGGAGAGGAAGGGTCTTGAGCCAAGATAGGGTGAAAAAGTCAAGTTGGGCATGGAGGGGGAGCATTCGGTCGCACCTTTCCACCAGAATCCATGAGAGCTTTCTTTAAAAAATGTATTTTCCCTGAAATTGTGCTTTCAGGGCATTGCTCGTTTCACTAAGATAGGTCTGACTGCCGTTTGCTGGCACTGCACTCCAATCACCTGTCTGGGGGAGTCGATTTAAAAAACATGATTTTGTACTTTAAAATGTGTCTTTTGATTGTCATATCTTTATGTTTTTTCCTTCAACAGATGTCTAGCTACTTAGTCAAGGGAGAAAAAAGCTGTCTCTG